>NC_137010.1:4928600-5118600 GCF_032717465.1 Coenobita brevimanus
TATATTACCACAAGATGACCACTTGAGAGAGAGAGAGAGAGAGAGAGAGAGAGAGAGAGAGAGAGAGAATATTAGGAGTAAAAATATAAGAAAAACACATGAATTTATCAGTGAAAGCGAGAAATTATATATATATATATATATATATATATATATAAGGAGAGAATAATAAAAATTTGACCAGAGAGACTCGACTGTTGCGAAAACAGATAAATAGAAGTTAATTCGATCCATGAAAGAGGGATAGGGAATTTGAAGGTGAGGAAAAGGTATGAAAACGGTGTCGGTTTGAAGGCTTGTGTGAGAAGGCTGTAAGATATTGATTTGTTGAATGAAGACGGTGGGGGTTAGCGCCAAAGTGGTGACGTGTGGAAGGTATGTGTGTTAGGTAGGAGGGCTGCGGGGCCTCAGAGAACAGGTTGTTGTGCATATACTGAGAGTCTGACGCAATAACTACATACATAAATAAATAATAGAAGTAAAAATTGAGAGAACATTAGGAAGAGTAACATATTCGAATAAATAAGTAAATCATCATCATCATCATCACCATCTTTATTATCATCATCATCATCATCACCCTAACCCTGTTTTTCATGTGTAAACAACAGGTGGAGAGAGATTTAGAGCACGGCAGTATATCTATTTAGTAAGTTTGATAATAGATTAAGGGAACTCCCAATACCATCTCCTCCTTCGTGTTTCGTTGGAGCTACAGGACTACTTGCAGCATAGGGGTTTGGAGGATATGAAGAATTCTACCCCCCCCCCCCGCCTCTGTTAGTCACCGATTATAACGCGTTGAGGTTACGTGCACTGTTATGTTTGTATCCTGCCTCCCAAGGATAACTATTACTGTATATAATTACAGTAGATTAAGGCGTCTGGGTGTAGATAGATAGGTAGATGGGTAGATAGATGGATGGACACACACACACACACACACACACACACACACACACACACACACACACACACACACACACACACACACACACACACAGGTAATTCCGGGTACAAGATTTGGTATTTAATTCATATTCCTTTCACAAACTCACGTGAACTTACATAAGGTCGATATTAGCAGGGGAGAGAGAGAGAGAGAGAGATCCAGTAACACAAAAGAAACGGTTCTAACCATGATGCAACACATTATACCGAATAGCAGTCATTTGTGCACAGTGTTATAGCTTTATTCTCTCTCTCTCTCTCTCTCTCTCTCTCTCTCTCTCCTTTGTGTTAGTCATAAATTAGGTGTCTAGACCTTAACCTTGCAATAAAGCGGTTGTGTGTGTGTGTGTGTGTGTGTGTGTGTGTGTGTGTGTGTGTGTGTGTGTGTGTGTGTGTGTGAAGAAAAAGGAGGGCGAGAGAAGACCAGGAGAGTAAGAGAGGAAAAGGAAAGCACCAGCAGGAAAAAGAATATGATGAAGAAGATAGAAAAAACAGAGCTATTATGGTCCTTTTATAAGCTGAGTAAAATCGTCTGGAGAGAGAGAGAGAGAGAGAGAGAGAGAGAGGATGGTTTTTATTCACCGTGACGACGCATATATTATTAATTTTACCTCCAGACGATTTTATTCAGCTTAGGACAAACTTGTAACCTGCAAGAGGTTAAAAAGACTATGTTAGGCCTGTCCATTTCGAAAAATCTCCCCCAGAATAAATTAAAATCGTCCTAAATAGAAAAAAAAAATGAATCTAGGGGATTAAGTAAAGTGTAACCCCCCTAGCACTGCTTCGTGACTATCAGAGTATTTTAGTGTTAACCTCTTCCTACAGCCCAGCATTCAAAACGGAGAGATGGCAGTTTTACGCCTATACTATATTCGATCTAACTTGGCTTGTAATTGCCATCTCTCCATCATAAAAGCAGAGTTTTAATAGTAGTTTAACACATGAACACGATGCCCCTCACGAAGAAGTGCTGTGGATCGGATGTAGAGTTGCAGTATTGTCTAGTTCTGCCACTGAGCTGCGTGAAACAAGCTGGAAAAGGAAAATATGGGCCAAGTTAGAGCAAAAGGAGTATAGATTAAACAAAGAGAGTATAGCAAGAATATTGTAAATCAGTGCCTAGGTTAGCACACCCCAACAGTATATATATTTTTTCCTTCTATATATTTCTTTCCCTTCTATATTTTTTCCCCTTCTCACGTCACTGTTGTTGCTAAGGTCCCGTGAGTCTCAAGTGCGCTACCTCCCCCCCCCCTCTCCTCCCCGAAAATATGTAAATTCACCCAGCGACCTTGCTCACTGGCGACGCACATTGTTTGGCCGATGGTAACTGGGTGAAGGACGGTGGAAAACAGAACGCGAAGTGATGTAATAGATTATTGATGGAGGTTTATCAGTATTTTTCCTTGTTTAGTCAATCAATAATTTTTCTTGTTCAGTTTAACAGTACTTTTCTTGCTCAGTTTATCAGTATTTTTCCTGTCCAATCTATCTGTATTTTTCTAGGCTAGTCTTCAAATTGTCTAGCTAAATCTATCAGTATTTTATCTTGCTATCATCAGAAGATTTATTTTATATAGAAAAGGCATCTCGTACTACAGGGGTGAATGGAGGCTGTATCTACCTCGAACTCCTCTAATTCTTAAGCCCCTCCTCGCCAGAATAATAGAGATTGCAAAGATAAATATGGTACTGGAGTGAAGAGATCGGATTCCTTATAGTAGAGATCGGATTCCTTATAGAAGAGATCGGATTCCTTATAGTAGAGATCGGATTCCTTATAGAAGAGATCGGATTCCTTATAGTAGAGATCGGATTCATTATCAGTTCAATGCAGTTACAAAATATCCACACAGGTCCACGTACAGAAATTATAGTAGTTCCTCCTGTATTTACTCTCAGTGCGATTCTCTCTCTCTCTCTCTCTCTCTCTCTCTCTATTGACGGTGTTAATATATCCATCATAACCCCTTTCACTGCTCGAGGTCTTTCGTTAAATGAAGTAAAAAGAAAAAATCCAGAAATGCCATGAATGAAATATAATACTATGTCATTAGACTGAAGTTCTCAAATCCCAATAGTTCTTTTACCCAAATATGGCTTACATTTTCCTCCTTTAGCAGATTATTTCGCGTATCTTAAAAAAAAAAAAAAAAAATCCACGGCACTGCATCATTTCCATAGCACTTCATCGTGACTAGCACCAAATTCTAGTGTTGTTATTTTGCGTTAGGCCAAGGTGAAGTGAAAAGAGTGTAGTGTAAATTCTGCGTTTCCCCCCAAAGTAGTAGGAGTATAATTCCCTCAATATTACTACAAGCATACCCGCCGCTTCGAAATACTGTAGTCTCTCCTTGCTTTGTATTGTCTAGGTGTAGAAGGTTGAAGCTTGGTAACGAGGTGAACACTGGGAGAAACTGAGAGGCTGGCTACGACTGGGTGAGAGAGAGAGAGAGAGAGAGAGAGAGAGAGAGAGAGAGAGAGAGAGATGGATGGGAGAAGGGATTGGTGTGTGGTGGGAGTAAGGTGTTGTTATCTATGTATCAGTATTTATCTGTCTGTCTGTCTATCTATCTTATGATTTCGGCTCGGGGTATAAACTCTACAGTTATTTCCCTAAGGCCCAGATTTCCTTCTGCGTGCCACAGACCATCACATGTCACCACCTGGGGGCTGATAGTAACCCACCATCCATACTGAATACATGGTAGGGTTGTATCATTCAGGACAGCTCTATTACAGTATTAGTAGCAGTAGTAGTAGTAGTAGTAGTATTTTAAGGGACAGAAGCACCTAGGTATCTTACTGCATATATATATATATTTATTTATTTATATTTTTACCGCTACCACCCCTCGCAAGAAGCAGCGTCAGACAATAAATAGATAGATTTTTTAACGTTACAGAGTATGAATGGGTAAATAGATCTTACTGTATATCTTTTCACCGTGACCACCCCTCGCAAGAAGCAGCGTCAGACAATAAACAGGTAGATTTTTTAACCTTGCAGAATATATGTGGGTAAATAGCTGGAATATATATAGAGGTATGAGCGTCGGAAACTACTGCCCTTGTTACGTAATTTTGCCAAGCCTCTTCACTCCGATGACATATATCTTGTTTATTCCCAGCCTCCTGACGATTTTATTCAGCATAGGAGATCTCATACTGAAGGGGTTAGTGAAGACCTTATATAATCTCCCTAGTGTGAAAAGTCAGTCTTAAGATAAAAAAAAAAAATCATCTTAAACTACCCGTAAGAAAGCATTACTAAGCCTTTGGGAGTGAGGCAGTTAGTTGGCTACTTTATAAATGTTAAGTAAGTGAGGTCTGCTTATTTATGGTTGTTAATCCCATAGAGTAATTTAGTTAGGCATATATATTGATAACTAAACCACGTCCTATCACCCCATCCTTACGTGGGGGGAGAGAGAGAGAGAGAGAGAGAGAGAGAGAGACAGAGAGAGAGACAGAGACAGACAGACAGACAGACAGAGAGGTTGATGTGGCAATAGGAAAAAGTAACATGGAGAGAGAGAGAGAGAGAGAGAGAGAGAGAGAGAGAGAGAGAAAACAAAAAAAGTCAGGATATTCATGATAACCATTTTCTGTTAGAATTTCTCAGAGTGTTTACTTTTTACAGTTTTAACCCTCATATGGACGAGACAGCTCTAGTACTCCTCCAGGCGATTTTATTCAACTGAGAGTGAGTCATAGGAGCCTGAGAGTGTTAATACCGCCGCCATTGCCCCCTCAAGGTCGGGACAAGTCAAGTGTTGTGTTCCAAGTAATGGCCTAGGATTGCGTTCAGCTGAGAGGGAGTCACACACACACACACACACACACACACACACACACACACACACACACACACACACATGGAGTAATTAAATGCATGCCTAACAATGAAACGGGAAAATGCTGCAGTTTTAAATTTCGTTGAGGGGTTGTGTGTGTGTGTGTGTGTGTGTGTGTGTGTGTGTGTGTGTGTGTGTGTGTGTGTGAGAGAGAGAAAGAGAGAGAGAGAGAGAGAGAGGAGGAGGAGGAGGAGGAGGACGTGATCAGAATGTGTGATAATGTGGTGTGATTTACAGACTGGTGAAGAGTTTGTGGTGAGAGAGAGAGAGAGAGAGAGAGAGAGAGAGAGAGAAAGAAAGAGAGAGTAAGAAAAAGAAAAGAAAAAATACCAACCTCAAACAATAACAGGTACACGTAATTAAAGAAAAATAATAATATGTTGACAAGAGAATTATTACATACAAAAGACAATGATATTTGCGAAGACGCCTCGTGACGGGATTTAGAAGCACTGGAATCCTTTATTTTTTACCTTTTATTCTTGCCACCACCAGACGATTTTATTCAGCCCTGGATTAACCCCCTCGAATTGAAGGGGTTAAGGGAGGCTGCGTTTAAGAGGATCCCGTATGTAGATAGATGGTAATAGAAGTTAGATAGATAGACAGACGTAAAGATAATGCACTTGTTTCTAAGGTGTCTTTAAAATGGTGTGTGTAGACATCTAGGTAGACACCGTACATTGATCGATGGTAATGGAAGGTAGAAAGATAGATAGACCAATAGATAAAGATAAATAGGCCGATAAACAGATAGATGTAGTTAAATTCCTAGTGTTTACGTTGCCTCTCAAAAGTGGTGTGTGTGTGTGTGTGTGTGTGTGTGTGTGTGGATTGTGTAAGGACTGAGTATTAGTGTGTACTCATTGTTCCCTTGATATACTGTCCTTTGTCGCGGGGTGAGTGAAGCCGTCTGTGAAGGTTATCTCACTCTACTCATAGCCTCTCTTATTCATGCCTACACATTTACTCGCTTTCCTCATTGACTCTCTTGCCATACTCATTTACTCACCTGTCATGCTTATTTACTGACCTACCTTACTAATTTCCTCATCAAACTCATGCTAACGTATTTACTTACCTACCTTACTCATGTACTCATCTACCTTACTCATGTACTTACCTACCTTACTCGTGTACTCACCTACCATACTCAGGTACTCGTCTACCTTACTCATGTACTCACCTGCCTTACTCATATACTCATCAACCTTACCCATGTACTCATCTACCTTACTCATGTACTCGCCTACCTTACCCAAGTACTCGCCTACCTTACTCATGGTTACTTACTGATTCACCTTACTCATACTAACACATGTACTCACCCACATCCTTACTCACCTAACTGCAGCTGTGTCCTTGCTGAAGTTAGTAGTGGATATCTAAAAAATAATCTGTTTCTGTCACTGTCTCTCTTTATTTACCTATTTTATCCCTTTATCAAGTTCATTTGTGCATCTCTGTATTACTGTCTCTATTTATTTTTCTGTCATGTGTCTTTTTACTTCTTTTTATACGTATTTATCTGTGTATATCGAGAGTGTGTATATCTCTTATCTGGTATATCTATCAGTACATTCACTTACCCATCTTCCTATCTGTTTACCTGTAGTCTATAATTGTCTATACGTCTTTCTCAATATATCGGTTCATCTTCAGTTGTGTATGTATTTCTTTATCATCTATATCGTTTTATATCCAGCAGTTTATTTATCTATGTATATGTATTCATCAGCATTTCAGTTTGTGTTTATCTATTAACATGTACACATTACCAGAAGCTGTTCGCAGAGGCTTAGCAATTTTGAATGCATCATCATCAGTTATTTTCCTCCTCCTCCTCCTCCACCACCACAATCATCATCATCATCATCAGTATAAATTAGATGATCACAGTCCTGAATCAGATAAGGGAAAACGCAGAAATAAAGGGAGTTATTTCCCTAGATTTATTGTGATGCTAAGGAATATATTTTTTTAAATGAAAAAAAATATTACTCTTAGGGTTAATCGAAAATCATTAATATAAGATGGGTGAATTGCTTATATTGACGAGGTGTGTGTGTGTGTGTGTGTGTGTGTGTGTGTGTGTGTGTGTGTGTGTGTGTGTGTGTGTGTGTGTGTAGTGGAGGGTGTAGGTAAGTTAGTCATGAGTATTGTGTGTACCCAGGCGTTGAGGACGGGGAGAGGTGACGGGGGAAGGGGTGACTGAATCCACACTTACCTACTTCACTAAGATGCCTTAGTTATGAGGTAGGAATGAGTCTCCTTGGTTATTAGTCAAAAATCAGCCCTTCACGACTACAACTGGGCATCCAATGAACTGAAGGATTTGGGATCATTGTCAGGTTAATATACTTAGAAACTTTTCCAAAATTTTCTTCACTATGTCTTCTTTGAGGTGAAAAAAAAGTCGATAGGAGGTACGAAGAAATAAACTAGATTGCGTCCTTAGGTTGAATGGGTTAAAAAGAAATAAGGGGACAAAGATTTGGGTTTACATGTACGAGTAGAGGCAGGAAACACACACACACACACACACACACACACACACACACACACACACACACACACACACACAGAAAAAAAAAAAAAGGAATGAAAGGCTTTGTGTCCCCCTCATTTAGATGCCCATAGAGTAATGCTGATTTTCCCGCCATTCTACGCCTCCTAGACAAGGCTCCCCCACCCATTGTAAGGCTCTCCATGCATTTACCTTCCCCCTAACTTACATTCAGTTCCCATTACGTTCGGTGTGGAAATAATACTACACCTGTTAAAGAAAAATAAGTAAATAATTCGCACCATTTCAAGAGTTTAGCTATTTGAAACGTGGACGAAGAATTGTGATAAGAAGCTCACCAGTTATAGTAAATGGTGTTGTATTATCTGGGGCACGAACATTTTTAGATATATCCTTTTTATTTTATTTATTGGTTCTTTATTTATTCTGAGGAATTTCTTTATCCATAACTATCGAACCCCAGCGGCGCGATATTATTATTATTATTATTATTATTATTATTGTTGTTGTTGTTATCATCATCGTCATTATTATTTTGGGGTTAGTTTGCATGAGCGCTAGAAAATGGGAGGAAGAAATCAGTTTTGTTACCTGCGTCGAAAGAACTGTATGTGAGAAACTTGAGTTATCTTGTTCATGAAGAAATCTCTGAAATACACTTTCACTACACTCAAACTTTTATTCGCACACAAGCCATCTTCACAGGGTATACTACTACTGTCACTGCCTCTCCCCAGACTTCACCATGGTTCCAGCTCATCGCACACATTTCTTTGTCCCACCGACTCATTTCTTTACCTCCCCCGACTGTTTCATTCTTGGAGGATATATTGAAACAGATCTTTACTACACTCAGAGCAGACTGAAAATCACTTTTATGGGTTAGCGAATATTTTTTTCCCATCCTTATTTGACTTTATAATCTTGAGCTTGTGTGGCTGTCTTACCACAGTATCATATTGCTATTGGGCCTTATTCTCCTTGGTTATGAAGGCTTCCTTGCTCTTTCTTAGCGATAAACAGTATTTAGATGATTGCACCTTATTGTTCTCTTCAGTGTTGCTTATATCCTTTTAATATTGCCAAAGTTTGAATGAGTGACATACAAGAATATGTTAACGCACTACAGACATATAAAGTGGTAATAAAGAGATGCAAGGGAGCTTACTTAGCCGAGGGGAGTCCTGGCCTTGGCGTGCGTCGTACATTTACCAAGGATCGATTTCCCGCCGGAGTCAGTCGGGGGTGGATATTTAAGCAGGGGTTGTAGTACGTCTTGGCGTGTACATTATTCTCACGTGATCACCCTCTCCACACCATCAATGTGTGTGGAGTGCAGCTGCTTACCCTTATGGAAGGCGCGTGTAAGCTATCGTACATGTTGTTTGATGTTGGTGTTGTGGTGGTTGTAGCTTTCTCAGGCACAGCTGATGGTGAACCCGGTGGACTGCAGACTGAAATTGCCCTTCTTGTACAGTCCACTATCCTTTTGAGAGACAGGGAAAGAGTTGAGGGACGTTTGTACTGTACCGCCGCGTGAAGGTATCCCGGTTCCAGCACCATTTAAGCTGGTACAGCATACATACATACATATTGTACATATTTTTATAGTGGTGAATTTATACCTGCTGTGTGTATTGACTGTATTCTGAGTCCTTTAAAACTTAAAGCCAGTGATATAGAATGTAGAACTCGAGGACAGAGAGGTGTATGGACCACGGCAATGCAGTTGTTCAAAAGAATGGGAACTGGTAAACAAGTAAATCAAGGCACTGTTGGAAAGGCAGCACCATAAACAGAGAGGAAACTGAAGGTAAATGGGGTTACTGTTGAAAATCAACACCATAAACAGAAAAGAAACAGAAAACAATAAATTAAGGTACTGTTGAAATTCAGCGTCACAAACAAAAGGAAGCAGAAAACAGTAAATCGAGGTACTGTTGAAAGGACTGCACCACAAACAGAAGCAAACAGCAGTAAATCTAAGTACTGTTGGAAGGGCCAGGGACCAGTTAATACTATCTTACCTGACCTGAGAAGCGAACCTGAACGGGAGTGTATATGTTGAAAAGCTGTGGTGGATGTGATAAACGGAACACCAGAATGAGACTGTGGCTGACTTAAAGCTAACTAGAGTAAATAAAGTAAGAAGAGCACATCAGAGTAAGAAAAGTGCATCAAAACTGAAAAAAAAGAAAAAGTGTGTGATTTTCGTTGTGTATGAGAATCAGGAGTGTTGAGCCAGTGTGTGCCTGCCGTGGTGGAGGTGGGGGTGGAGGCGTCGGGCGGTGATGGGCGGCGTGGGCGGGCATGGTGCGGTGGCGAAGCGGGGTGGGCGGGGGCAGTGAGGTGAGCTCAGGTGGTATGGGTATGGGCGGCCGATGCAGCAGGAGTTGTGTCCAGGACCACAATTGGGTCCTGGCACCAGGGCCCCGCATCGCCCCAACCAGCCACGCCCCGCACCCCTGCCCCACACCATGCACACACCTACATAATACCACCCAGAATGGCCATGTGGGTTGGAGCCCCCCTGCCCCTGGGCGAGCATGGAAGTGTGTGAGGGACTGGCCCTCAGTAGAGCCAGGCGAGGGCAGAGTGGTTGGTCACTGTCACTGCACCCCTACCCCGGTCCTCACCCCAGCCCATACCCCGGTGAACTCATACCCCAGCCCGTGGACTCCCACACAGACTACTGACACGCTGGTGGGGGACAGGAATGGACTTGAAAATGGACAGACACACCTCAGGCCTCCAACACCTGGTGGGAACCGTCCCGTCTCTGCCCCCATGGCGGTGACGGTGGCAGAGTACCCTGAGGCGAGGGAGGTGAGGCCCAATGGAAGTGTGGTTGGGTGGCCTCGTCTGCCTGGCCTCACCCACTGGGGGCTAAAGGATGGACAATACCGGGAACCACCGCTGATGCACCCCGCACTTTGGTAAGGCACCTTCATGACAGTCTGTACACACACACACACACACACATATATGTATATATGATGGTAATGTGTAGCTTAAGGGATTTGAACGGGAGGGGTTAGAAACATCATTATCATCCTGATCTCCTTTCCCAGTGGGGAGTAGCAATGTCCAGACAGCCCAAATTTACCCAATCCAATGGGCCCCCGGAATCCTGGCTCTATCGGATACGCCATTGAAACCCCCGGAATCCTGGCTTTATCGGATATCGCCAAAAACATTCACCACGTTTTGTAGCTTCACATAAACGTATCCGATAGAGGGGTTAGAAACAGGTGTTATTAATCTCTTCAGTACAATTAATCTCTTCAGTACAAAAGATCATTCCTTAGTTGAGAAAATCGTCAGGTGATGGCAAGAATAAATTTAAAATTCGTCTTCGGAATAAAAGTGAATGAAGCAGATTGGTTATTAACCAAACTGGTGGAAAATGAAGAGCAAGGAAATCAAAATAAATGTATTAAAAAAAGATATTGGGGGAATTATACAATGTGAATGAGCCAGGACGAGAGGAAGTATATGAGAGTGTGGTAGTATTGCGTTGCACAGCCTTGTATGTGGATATTACACATAGGAACCCTCCTGTAACATGACCTAACCCAACCGTGCAAGCTAGATATTTAAAACATAACCTTAGACTTCTTTGGCCCTAACCTTGGGATCTTTCAGTGCTGACCTTGGCATTCTTCGGTCCTAACCTTGAAAGTCATCAGCATGACTCCCGGCAAAGAAGGAAGATCGAAGTGTGTATGGAGCTTTCACGTTTAGATTAGGTCTTGTTTGGTGTCATTTGTGTTGTAGGCCTAGTGGACCTCAGGTAACTGGTCACTTCAAGCGGTCGCTCCCAGTGGTCTTATGTTGAGGTTTTGTGCGATGCTAGTGTGGTTCATGATCCATATATTAGGCTACACAACTGGACGTAACCCCTTGATTCCGGTGACGCATTGTTGTGGTGTATTTGTGCTCTGTTCATCCCTCCGCCAGCCGCCGTGACGCACACCGAACCGTCTCCTGCTCCACCCAAGGATGTCCGGGAGTCCTAATCGGATTTAATATGCTTAACACACACACACACACACACACACACACACACACACACATACACACACACACACACACACACACACACACACACACAGATAGATAGAATGCTCCAGAAAAAGAGATAGATAAGCTTTGTTAAATACACATGTTTTGAATGCTTCAGATGTAGACAGTAGCTGTTAGGAGGCGAAACAGCTTCATACAAGGGATCAGATGTACTGTCATCTGTGGAGGCTTCCCAGCACCTCATCACAACTGATTTATTATGCCCCTTGCACCTTATTATTCTTTTGTGTGTTAATTATCACTTTTTAATATCTAGGTAGGTGGCATGAATAACACACAAGATCATAGAGGCGTGCCGATTGCCGAAATAAACTGGTAAGAAAGAAATGCTAAGAAAAGGGGTTAAATTACTGGAAATCTTTCGTCTTGGTTGAGGAAAATGTTACGACATTATTAAAACTGGGAGTGCTAACGTGTGAGCAACCTTTTTTTATTGTGAACTTTTATTTAACACCTGCAGTTGTTAGATACCGTTAACCTGCATCCCACATAAGTGTAATCCTCAGCAACGATACAGAAAATCCAGACAAAATGCTCCCCTGTCACCACATGCCTCACAGATTATCGTAAAATGGAAATGTGGGTCTTTTCCAAACTTTCGCGTCAGGAATGTTGGCAGTAGTTTTGTTTTCTCACCGACTGCACCGTAACCTTTTATTTGAACCCGTCACCTGCACTGTATCCTCCTGTTTACGTTCGCCAGGTGCATTGTGTCCCTGTGTTATATTCCTTTCTTGGTCATAAGGTTAAATTCGGAAGCACGATAAAAAAAAAATAAAAATGAAAAATAAAAAAAAAGATTGTTGGAATTATATACACTTGAAGATTTTTTTTTTTTATTAATCTTTTTTGTATATGTGTGTTTTTGGAGAGGGATGGTGCAGTGGTTAAAATGCCCCAGTTGGAGTGACGGTCTTGCAGGTTCAATCCCAAGGAGGTGAATGGAAGGTGTTACGGTCACTTGTTACCACCAAGGGGAGTAGCCTGATCATCTACCCTTTAGTGTAATGGACTACTCTCTCTCTCTCTCTCTCTCTCTCTCTCTCACACACACACACACACACACACACACACACACACACACACACACACACACACACACACACATACACACACACACACACACATACACCGCTCGTTGGTGCAGTGGTAACGCTCTCGCTTGCCATCTGGTAGACGGGAGTTCGCGCCTCGCTCAGGTTGCGAAAAGTTTCACTGACGAAATGGGTGGTTACTGTCCCCCTTGAGCAAGGGGACGGGTGTGTGCGTGTGTGAAGGTCACAGCCTTGCCCTTAGATCGGACTATATGAGCTCTCAGCTCCCTTCCGGGAGGGTAAAAGCTGACGATCACGACCATCAAGTGATCCTGACCGACCCGGTGAATTACACACACACACACACACACACACACACACACACACTTTTCTTTTTTCATAATTTTTCCTCCAGTTTCCCCCACAAAGTTTCCCCGAATCCCATATTCTTTCCGTTTTCCTTCGAGTCAGTGTCATTTGCTGGAATTTCCCGTTTCCTATTAACACAAGTGACGTCATAAGAAGGAAGGTGTTCGGAGAGAGAGAGAGAGAGAGAGAGAGAGAGAGAGAGAGAGAGAGAGAGAGGAAGAAAGAGGAGCAAGCAACAGGGTATATTAAGAGAGAGAGAGAGAGAGAGAGAGAGAGAGAGAGAGAGAGAGCGCAAAGGTGGAAAAAATAAATAGATGAAGAAAGGAGCAAGCAACAGGGTATATTAAGAGAGAGAGAGAGAGAGAGAGAGAGAGAGAGAGAGGTGAAATAAGGCCACTCATAACCGTAGACTTTTAAAACCACCTTCACCTTGACCATCCCCGCAGACCAGACTTTATAAACTGCCCATTACTGCCCATGTGCACCTTTGAACACCTCCCTACGAGATTGCCCGAAAGGAGAATAAAGCAGTGTAGTTTAGAAGTGAAGTTTCAGAGATGTCTTGGACTTTGAAGGGGTATACTTAAATATTGTCCTATAATAGATTGTTGTTTTGGTTGTTGTTTTTATTAGTATTGTTATTGTTGCGTCTGTTATTTATTAGTATTAGTATTACGAGAACTTACTACCATCATCATCATCGTCATCGTGATAGGGGAATGAGAGAAAGCAAATCCGCAGGACGAATATTATAATTGGGTGTGGAGAGAGAGAGAGAGAGAGAGAGAGAGAATTATGGATCTAGTTCATCGGGTAACATCAGTTATGAAAGCCGAGGGGAGTTAAGTATTGATTATATTTATCGAGGTTAATAGATGAGCATTAGTTTAATAAGAATTTGGTTGGACAGATAGATTCTCTCTCTCTCTTTCTCTCATAATGGCACGTTAGGTAATTCCTCCACTCCCTGCCGCTCTCTCTCTCTCTCTCTCTCTCTCTCTCTCTCTCTCTCTCTCTCTTTCTCTGTATCCATTTCTTTCTTATTTCCTTCTTCCCCTTCCCTCCATTACTTTCTTTCATTTCCTCCTCTCTTCCTTCCTTTTTCTTTTCTTTTTTTCCCTATTCTTTCTTTCTTATTTCATTCCTCCCTTCTTCCTTCCCTCCTTAACTTCACTGCTTTCTATTTCTTTCCACCTTTCTTTTTCATCCTCTCTTTCCTTACCCACACATCCTTTCTCCCACCCTCCCTCCTTACCCACTCTCCTTCCCTCCTTCCTTACCCACTCTCCCTCCCTCCCTCAACCCCCTCCCTTCCCACCCATGACTTCCTCTCCCCTCCCTGATATCACCATTTCCTCTAAATTCTCCCTCCTGTTTCATCTGTCTTCTCACACCCATCTTTGTTCCCCCCCATTTCTCTCTCTCTCTCTCTCTCTCTCTCTCTCTCTCTCTCTCTCTCTCTCTCTCTCTCTATTTCGGAGTTATTCTCCATCCCCATCCCTCTTTCCTCACTCCATCTTTTCTTCCCCCCAGCCGTGTGTCTTTCTTTGCCCCTTCTTTACCAGATATCATCCTCTTAATTTCCTCTTCCCTCCCCCCCCCTCTCCCTCTCACTTCTAAGTCCTTCCTTCTTTCCTTCCCCTTCTTCCTTCTTCATTAATGCTCCCTACTTGCCTCACTTCTCATTTCTTCCTTAAGCCTTCCTGTTTCCTTCTCTCAAGCTTTATAAATCCTTCCTTCCCTCCCAATCCCATTACCCTCTCTCTCTCTCTCATCCCTTCTCCTCAGTCTGTCCTCTCTCCCCTCCTTCACCCAACGCACACCCTTCCTCGCCCCTTCACGTCACTCTTCCACGACCCTCCCCTCACTCTCTCCCCCCGCCACTCTCTCTCGTTCCTTCCCCTCACCCCTCTCTCTCCCCTTCCCTTCTGTCTTTTCTCTCTTCTCCTTAAGCCACCTGCGTTTTCCCTTTATCCTCACCCTACACCCACTCATATCCTCTTTCTGCTTCCCCCTCTTTGTTCTTCCCTTTCTTACATGCTCATCTGTCACACACACACACACACACACACACACACACACACACACACACACACACACACACACACACACACTAGCATGTTCAGATAAGCTCCTGTTATTATAAAACTTCCCAATTCCATACGATTCCATTCAGATTAGGAAACAGTATTTTAACTTAAGCTATATTTGAATTTGATACAGGCTTTGTTAACCCATCCAATAAGGAAGATATTTCCATGGTTAAATAAAATCGTGTTAAGATTGCAAGATGGACAACTCTCTTATATCTAATGACGTATTTTCCTTTTATTTTTTTTTATACGAGAGGCTTCCCTAAAGTTGAATATAATCGTTTGAAGATAGCAAGAGTTAAAAAAAAAAGAGTTAAATTGAACCAAGACACAAACGTACTGCGAGAATTAGGCACCATTTCCGCCGGGTTTAGCGTCATTGTCATATCTTCTTCCAGCCAGGCTACCAAACAGTTACAAGAAATGAACAAAAGCTTTCCTGGGTTGAGTGAAAACGTATCGATGTAACAAAACCTTCCCAAAGCAAGACGTCAGCATAATGTGAGCTTTAAACGCTGCTTCTGTTGAACTTGTTGTCATTATTATTATTATTATTATTATTATTATTTTTATTATATATATATATATATATTTTTTTAGGCCACACAGTCATGCAGCTACTAATTGGAGCTTCCACGTAGTTCCTTAGTTTATCCATTAGGTCATACGAAGGTCGGTTTTGTAGTACGGTTAGGGAAGGCTATAAACACCTCTTCCTTATCGATTTATTTATGATTCTGCTCCGTTGCTGTATTCTTGTGTGCTCATCATGCAATCTATATCGGTATTGAAAAGAGAAGTAAATCAGTTTCACCACGATGACGTGGTGCAGGAGAGGAACGCCTTCATGTGGTGTATGGTGCTATTAGACTGATTTAAGTAAGAGGAGAGCAAGGTGTAATAGGCAGAATAAATCGCGAAGGAAGAGGTGTTAGGGAGCATCCTTAAACGACTAGAATAGGGGCCTTAGAACAGGACTTAAATATAGCCTTTTTTCTTTTAGCCCCTTCACGACGAGGATACTCTTAGGCTGAGTAAAATCGTCTGGTAGTAGCAAAGGTAGATTGTTATTGGATTGAAGGGGTTGAGGTGGAAGGGCAAGGCAGGAGGGTAAATGAGGGAGGGTTGTGTCGTGGGAGGATGGGTCGTTAATGTGTAGGGATGGAAATGCCTTGAGATTATCACTATATTTCCTCATTCCCTCCTTATTTGGAAGACGGGTCAGGGTGGTGGTGGTGATGATGATGATGATTTTTTTTTAATAGCCTGTGCGACGCATACAGCCGGCAGTTTTGGAGAGAGAGAGAGAGAGAGAGAGAGAGAGAGAGAGAGAGAGAAAGTATGCGGTTATGGGTATACATGCCACAAACACTGCCTTAGTGAGCATACAGTAAGTGAGCAAGAGTTTCCTGCCCCCGGACGCGGCCAATCAGTACACAAAGTAATAAAAGGAACACTTGTAAGTGTCCATTGGCAACCCCTGACGAATGGTTTCCGTTCAGATGGTAGGAAAAAGTTTGACACTGGACATAATACATAGCGCTGTATTTTGTAATGGTCTACATATAATGCCACTGGACATAATACATACCGCTTAGCGCTGTATTTATTAATGGTGTACTCGTATATGTAATGTATTTTCTAACATGTATTGCCGCCGGACGTAATAAATAGTGCTGTATTGTGTAACGGTATGTTTGTAATGTATATTTGATGGTATATGTACATACATTCATTCATATATATATATATATATATATATATATATATTGCCAGACGCCTTAATCCCTTATACTGGGTGGCCACAAACAAATTGCCTCCACGTCACCCTGTCCCCCGCCATTTCACTGCCCTGCTCCCAATTCACACCCCCTTCTCTCATATACCTCTCCACTCCATCCCTCCTTCTCATCCTTTGCCTTCCCCTCCCTCTCTCCCCCTCCACCTCACTCACATACACTCCTCGTCAGTCTCTCACTCTCCATCCTCTCCACATGGCCAAAACACCTCAGTGTGTTTCTCCTAACACATCCTATCTCATCCACGTCCACACCATAACGCTCCTTCACATCCTCATGTCATATATATATATATATATATGCTCTCCTTAGGAGGTGATCCGACATCTATGCAAATTGAACAACATTGATCTTGCAGAAGTATAACGCAAGGGTAATACAACACTCTCTCTCCTTATATACCCATCCCCATGCCCTCCTCCCTCAGTAGCGATTGAACCCTCGTGCAGTGAAGGTCTCGTCCTCCCTTTCCGTCCCCTGTTAGTCACGTGGTAGTTTAGTGCTCTCTCTCTCTCTCTCTCTCTCTCTCTCTCTCTCTCTCTCTCTCTCTCTCTCTCTCTCTCTCCTTCTTCCTCCTCCTCCTCCTCCTCCTCCTCCTCCTCCTCCTCTTCTTCTTCTTCTTCTTCTTCTCTCTCCCTCCTCCTCCTCCTCCTCCTCCTCCTCCTCCTCTTCTTCTTCTTCTTCTTCTTGCTCTTCATCTTCTCTCTTCCTCTCCCACTCCCCCTGTGTTCTCTTCCTACTTTAGTCATTGCTTCTTCGTTCCTTCACCTCTTCCTTCTCACGCAAGTCTCTCTCTCTCTCTCTCTCTCTCTCTCTCTCTCTCTCTCTCTCTCTCTCCATAACGTCACTTTTATATTTATTTTATTCTATCATCGTTTCTTTGTATTCCTCTACGTTTCCTCCCTTTGTTGTTCCCTTTTTCCCGTCCTGTCGTCCTCTTTCCCTTTGTTTCTGTGCCTCCCTTATATCTCTCTCTTTACGTCCCTCCCTTTTTTTCCTCATTAACCCACTTCGTCTAAATTAACAGTCTTTGTTCATTATCTGTGCTCTCTCTCTCTCTCTCTCTCTCTCTCTCTCTGCCTAACTATCTTCACGTGTTATTTTTTTCCCTTCGTCACCACACCTCATCACTACCACACCCCACCACCACCACCACCACATTACCCCTGCATATCATCATCATCACCACACCTCACCACCCACATCACCACCCCTCACCTGTCCTCTAGTCCACCGGGAGTATACCTGGGCCGTATAAATAGTAAGGCTGCAACCAGATATGCGTCACTCTAGGCCACCGTATCATCGCCTAATCACATCTCGTTATAGCTCATTACATAAATCACGCCACTCCCACCCGCTGATCACGTGATTTGTGATTTATTCCTGACATCAGACGATATTGATTTATTTTAGTGATTTTTACGTCTTCTGTTTGCTTTAGTGAGTTTGTTATTTATTTTAGTGATTCCTGATTGTGTTTAATTAGTGATTTTTTGTTTATTTTGGTGATTTTTTCTTAGTTATTTTTCTTGTTTATTGATTAGTGATTTTTCTTCTATAATTGTTTTAGTGATTTTTTTCTTCTGTATTTATTTTAGTAATTTTTTTCTTTCAGTAACTAGATGATTTTTATTTTATTTTATTGATTTTGTTGATTTATTGGTGTTTTTTCCAGACGATTTTAGTGATTAGCTTTATTCTTAACCCATCCAGACGATTTTTCTCTTGATTTAATTTTCTCACATCTGGACGATTTTATAGGCTTTATTGGGCTTGCTATTTTCAGACGATTTTATTGATTTTACTGAGTTTTATTCTTGTCACATCCAGACGAGTTTATTTTCTTTGGTTTTATTGGATTTGGGGGGGATTTTTAGACGATTTTTTTTTTTTAGTTGTCCCTTATCCAGACGGTTTTCTTCAGCTTTAAGGAGAGCTCGTGTGCTGAAGGGTAGGTTAAGGCTGGATCCAACCCCTCCAGTTCCCATAGTCTCTCTCTAAGCTGAATAAAATCGACTGGAGGTAGCAGGAATATTCACCCACACACACACACACACACACACACACACACACACACACACACACACACACACACACACACACACACACACACAACTCAGGGTCATTCTAACTGCGTAAGTCATTCTTTAATTTACTTCCTAGTGTGAGTGGTCTCCCTGTCAGCTGAATGAAATCGTCCGCTGCTAGGATGATGAGTCTGGGGCCACAATAATAATAATAATAATAATAATAATAATAATAATAATAACGCAGAATGAATCACTAACGAAGAGGTGCAAAGAGACCTAAGCACATCAAAGTATCGACTCTCTCTCTCTCTCTCCTCGCCCGGGCTACCGTCGCCGGCAGGGGTAGCGTCCTCCTGTAACCCAGCGGGGCCTAGCTCGGGGAATTCATTTCTCCATTTTCTCTCTCTCTCTCTCTCTCTCTCTCTCTCTCTCTCTCTCTCTCTCTCTCTCTCTCATCATTTTCATCGCCTCGCTTCATTATTTTCATCACATTCGTCATTATCATCATTTCCTTCACTGCGTCACATTCATTATTTCATTACGCTCATCACTTGTCATCATTTCCTTCATCATTTTCATCACGTCACTTTCTTCAACAGACAAAACAATAACAGGCAGTCCCCCCCCCTCTCTCTCTCCGTCCCCATCGTTTGTTTGTTTGTGTTGTTGTTTACGTCCGTGCTTGTCAACAAATCAACATGAGGATAAGCAGAGACTCATATGCCTGGTGAGTACGTGGTGGGGTTGGGGGAGAGAGAGGGAGTGTGTGTGTGTGTGTGTGTGTGTGTGTGTGTGTGTGTGTGTGTGTGCAAGAGAGAGAGAGAGAGAAAGAATCATTCAAAGAAACTTTCGTGTTAGTTGTGAATTAGATATTTGATTCAATTAGATAGATAGATATAGATGTAGATATATATAGGCTACATATATGTCAGCAGCTTAATAAAATCGTCCGGTAGCAGCAAGAAAAACAAAAACGACGTCCTTGTGCTGAAAAGAACTAAGGGGGCATTGGATAGAATAAATTAATGAGGGAAAGGCGTTACGGAATGAGCCATGCCAGCGAGCAATACTTTTGGCCTTAACGAGTGAAACGTCATAGGTTGCGAGTGAGTGGGGTGAGTACAGCGTGTGAGATAAGAGATAAGATGGTGTCCTTTGATCACTTGAGACCTCTGAGGCATTTTTATATTGGTGTTTAATTCTTGTCACCACCAGACGATTTTATTTAGCACAGGACACGCCTTCATACCCGTGTCTCCTCAACCTGGTCCAGATTGTCGTCATTTTGCAGCTTATTTCACGTCGTTCGGTGACAATAAGAAACAAATGAAGCTGGAACTCTACATTCTTTCCGTGGCACTTTTTCGTGACTAGCGTCATGTTCTGGTGTTAATCTTCCTGTTGCAAGGCGGCATTCGAGATGGAGGGATGGTAATTTCAGGCCAAGTTAAAGTAAAACGAATATAGTAATGAAAGGGTTAATGAAGGCTTTATCTAACCCCTCCAGTTGGAAAAGTCTCCTTAGTGCGTAATAAAGACCGTCTGGAGGTAGCGAGATGGAAAATAATAAAGTACATGGAAGGAAGGAGTAAAGATCTTTGTTTAAGAAGCCGAAATTTGATCCAGTTCTTTTGCATGTGTGTGTGTATGTATCTCTACGTTTCTATGTATGTATGTATGTATCCATGTATGTTCCTATGTATGTATGTATCTATGTACCTTTCCTCTGTATGTATGTACGTTATAGCGTATCTTTCGTATGCCTGATCGAATTGTGTTATCAGCATTGTGTGGGGCTGGGAAGAAGTGGTTGGATATTAGTGCAGCTGGAGGTCGCAGGTCAAGGATAATATTCGGACGCGCCGGTGCTGTTTTGTCTGGGCGGTTTTAATGTGGTTATGGTTGTTGTGTGTTGGTAAGATTATGAAGTGCTAGCGGTGTTATTGGTACGACAGACACAAACTGACAGATAGACAAACAGACAGGCAGGCAGACAAACAGACAGGCAGACAAACAGACAGGCAGATAAACAGACAGACAGATAAACAGGCAGGTAGATAGATTGGGAAACAGACAGACAGGCACATAAACTGACAACAGGTAGACAGGCTGAGAGTGAGGCTTGCAAATGATCCACCTTATCTTATCCCGGTGAGACGACAGTGACCTTGGTGGTGTCAGCTGGTTGGGCTGGCCAGGTGAACCAGGTAATAATTGTGTTTATAGTAGCCACATGAACCACTCCTGCCTCTTAATGTCACAGTTGCCGCGTTTTGTGGTGGAGAGGGATGCCTTCATGTGGTGGCACCGATATAACCAGACGGCTCAATTGTCAGATTATACAGCTCTTCCCATTACCTCTCCTAATGTCGATACCTTAGTCGTTGCCCATAGTTACGATGCTAACTAACTAAACCCGCCACAGTCATCTTTGTTATTGGTGTTACTTAGAATCTGTTTTGCTTTCATGTACTATTCTGGATTTAGAAGTTACCATGGAATTCTTTATAAGCCCTGTACCTACCTAAAGTGTAATATTTTGGAAATCTTTTCGTTGACGTGGAATTGAAATCACCTTTGGAAGCAACCTTTAATGTCAAGAGTGTGAAGAGGATCGTTTGGGCATTCTAATCACGCGGAACACTTTGGCGTCCTCCTTATGTCCTTGGTTTGTAATCAAGAGGTGGTGGCAACATCTGGTATCTGTGCTTAGAGGTAGTAGCACGTGGTTGAGTGTTGACGTCAGCTGATCTCTGTTTACATCGCAGAGTTGTTAACACGTGGTTGAGTGTTGGCGTAAGCATCTCTGTTACACCACAAAGTTATTAGCACTTGGTTGAATGTTGGCGTCAGCTGATCCTTGTTTACATCACAAAGTTGTTAGCACGTGATTGAGTGTTGGCGTCAGTGATCTTTGTATCACCAAGTTATTAGCACGTGGTTGCCTGTTGGCGTCAGCTGATCCCTCTACAGCATAGAGTTTATTAGCACGTGATTGAGTGATGGCGTCAGCTGATCTGTGTTTACATCCCAGTGTTAATAAAATACCTACTGATATTGAATGGGTATTTAGTTATTTCACCTTAACATGGCCTAGATTTTTATCCTTTTGCGGCTTATTTTATATAATCCAGTGGCAAAAAGAGACAGTGATGGAGCTTTGCAGTCTTTTCATTTCACTGCCTCGTGACTAGCATCAAATTCTAGTATAAGTCTCCTCTAACAACCCGGGATTAATAATAGAGATGTTAGTTATAGGCCAAGTTAAAGTAAAAAGAGTTTAAGAAGCCTTGTGGGTAATCTGACAGAGAAGATGGTGCTAAGATGCGGATGTAGAGGCGTATGGCATGTAGGAGGACTACTGGGCCTTGAGAGCAGAGTCGGACACATAAAAGAAAAAAAAAAGAAAAAAAAAATTCATAGCTCCCCGCCTGACACAAGCCCACTCGTCCCAGGCATACTCTCGCTGACGAACTGACTGACTGACGTGCTGATGACAAGAATAATAGCCATAATTGGACTGACTGTAAGTTTCGAGGATTATGGTCGAGGCGAAATTGTGGAATCATCATCATCATCATCATCATTGTGACCTTTTACCACCTGAGAGAGAGAGAGAGAGAGAGAGAGAGAGAGAGAGAGAGAGAGAGAGAGAGAGAGAGAGATGCAAATCTTCTTACTGACTCTTCATATTTACCGTTTTTCCTCATGACTACCTTCCTGATATTTTCCCCGTCTCATGCACACGCTTCCTCACTGACTGACTGATGTGGTTGTTTGGTCTTGTGCTTTTTTGGTTATGCGGGAAGGGGCTGTGATAATGTGTGTATACTTGGAGACGTGTGTGTGTGTGATAGTGGGGTGGGAAAGAGTGCGTGTGTGTGTGTGATAGCGAGCTGGGTGGACGTGTGTGTGTTTGTGTGTGTGTGTGTGTGATAGCGAGCTGGGTGGACGTGTGTGTGTTTGTGTGTGTGTGTGTGTGTGTGTGTGTGTGTGTGTGTGTGTGTGTGTGTGTGATAGTGGGGTGGGAAAGAGTGCGTGTGTGTGTGTGATAGCGGACTGGGTGGATGTGTGTGTGTGTGTGTGTGTGTGTGTGTGTGTGTGATAGTGGGGTGGAAAAGTGCGTGTGTGTGTGTGATAGCGAGCTGGGTGGATGTGTGTGTGTGTGTGTGTGTGTGTGTGTGTGTGTGTGTGTGTGTGTGTGTGTGAGAAGACAAGCTGTTTCGTAACAGTGATAACACATCTTCATAAATATTCTAGACCAGACAAATGTCTCTCTCTCTCTCTCTCTCTCTCTCTCCCCATATTTTACCCATCCATGTGTATATATCTCATACAGTATATACCAGTATGTTTGTATGTTTATCTATCTATCAGTCTCTATCTATCTATCCTTTACCACTCTACCTCACCGGAAGCTAAATGCCAAGAAGCGCCAGGGAGGATGTTTGGTGAGGGGGGGGGAGTGGTGAGGAGGGGGGGAGGTGAGAGAGAACCTCGTGGAAAACCCGTGAATTTTTGCTCCTGTCCCTTGTTATATTCCTCACACTTAAACCTATAATAACACCTGAATTTCCTTTTTTGGTTTTCGAGTTTTTCCCCTCCTGTTCTGGTTTCCCCCTAGTTTGGAAATGGATGTTACCAAGGTGATTTCAAAAGCCACCCGGAATTATTTAGTTTAATCCCTTCAGTCCCGTGATGTATTTATTTGTTTATTTTTTTACCTTATTCTTGGCATCAACAAACAATTTTTCTCACCACTGGGTAAACTTTTCGACTGAGAGAGGTTAGACATACCTTCATTAGCCCTCTGTATTACCTGTCGTCTCCTGTAAGCTGAATAAAATCGTCAGGCACTAGCAGGAAGAACATAAAAATCGTCGTTGGACCAATAGGGTTATCGCTGCCTCCAGACGATTTTTCAACTTAGATTTTTTATGGAAGGCTTAAGGTACACGGTTTTCATTAACACTGATACCACCAAACCGTCTGTGTTGCACAAAATCGTCTGGCCGTAACAAAAATATACTAAAAAAATCATGTTGATGTGGTTAAGCACTTCACTTCCAAGGGTTTTTCCAAAGCTGAATGAAATGGCCTTGTGGATTTAAAAAGAAAATGTGATGATAATATTGGAGGAGGAGGGGGGTAGGAGGGAAAGGTTGATGATAAGGATGACGACTACGACGATGATGGGTATTATGATAATGATAATGATGGTGGCGATGATGATGGTGATGATGATAAGGGGAAGGGGGATTGAGATGATGATGATGATGATGATGGTATGATGATAAGAGGAATGGGGATTGGGATGATAATGATTATGATGGTGGCGATGATGACGGTGATGATGATGAGGAGGAGGAGTAGGAGGAAAAAGATGATGAAGATAATGATGGGAACGATGACAGCGATGATGATGATTATAAGGAGCAGGAGGAACAAGGAGTCTATTTTCCTTTTTTTTTCCCCTACGTTTCTCCTCGTTCGTTATTCTCTCGTATTCCAGAGCAGCGTTCGGGGTGGAGGTGGGGAATTTCTGGCCCTTGTTTTCCCACGGGAGGGAGACGGGAAATTCCCCAACACGTCCACCTCAATGTGCAGTTCATACTGTACTTAGAGCGGCATGGAGGATTCGTAACACCTCTTCCATAGCGATTTATTCGAAGTATTATACTTTGATGTTCTCTAGTATATCGTGTAGTGTTTGTTAATATCGGTAAAATTTCAGTAACGCACAAGGGGATAATGAGGTGTAATGTGTAGAATAAATTGCTAAGGAAGACATGTTACGAATTCTCCAAAGCCACTTAGAATACAACCCTTATGCCTGGGGACGGACCTCACACTTCATAGTCTTCGAAATTTCTCTTTGGAAAATGAAATGCAAAAAAGAAAACAAGAAAAAGGACCAAAATGCTTTTATGTGTAGAAAAATTTAATGTGGAAATTAAAATAAAAAGAATTGTTTCAGGCACAGTTCTGTGTTTCTAGTACGCGAAGGAAAGAAATGAAAAATGAAATGGAAGGATATGTTCATTGAAAGTATTTGTGTGAGGCATCTTTGTATAACGACACGGAATCCCTACGTGTCAAGTGGGGTTGGTGGAGGATTAGTGCCCCTCCCTGTAAAACAATTAACTCTAAGCCCTTGGCCACCCCGTTTGGGATACGTGGCGTCTGGCAATGAATGAATGATGAATCTTTGTATAACGAAACGGAAAAGCGAGTGATGTACGAGTAACCAGACCTTATTACAGTATATATAAAGACGTACAATATATATAAAGACGTACAGTACATAAGATAGATAGGAGGGTCATTCCTAAGCTCAGTTATAATCTGTCAGTAACAATAAGATAGAAACGCGTCATCGTTCTGAATTGGATCAAGTTACCTTTGATCCCGTCAGCGAAAGAGATCCTGCTGGAATTATATCTTTCAGGGTAATCAAAATGAAAGTATAAAAGAGAAAATCCTGTGTTCCTGTCTGGTGTAGAAGAGAACTTACCTTGAAAGAGAAAAGAAACGGACCGGTTTGTGGGATTTGAAGGGTGAAGGAGGAGTGGAGGGGGTAAAAAAAAAAGGAAAAGAAAAAGAATAGAAGTAATTGAGGTGGGGAGAGAATGAAGGAGCAGTGGACGAAAAAAAATTGAGAAGTGAAGATGGAAAGAGAAGTGTGTAAATAAAAGAAGGAAAAGAAAAAGAAGAGAAGTAACTGAGGTGGGGAGAGCATGAAGGAGCAGTGGAAGAAAAAAAATAATAAAGCTGTAGAGGTGGAGAGAGAATTGTGTGTAAATAAAAGAAGGCTGAAAGGACAAGAGCTTCCTGGACACGTTCTGACGCGGTTTTCCCATTGTGAGTGACTCCGTAAATCTTACCTCCTATTTGGTAATGCTGTTTTACATCGTGTTCTCGTGGTGTTCCATTTGGAAGTCGTGTGTTGTGGTGATTTGTTTCCTTTTCCTCTTACGCATTTGTATGTTATTATATTTCCCTTTTTCCTAGTGTGTGTGTGTGTGTGTGTGTGTGTGTGTGTGTGTGTGTGTGTGTGTGTGTGTGTGTGTGTGCATAATCACCAGCCGAGGCTAACATGACTCGCAATGTCCATCTTAACCTGTTTATCATTCTTCCATTCTCTCATTCGCTGACACGCCGCCAAACACCCCTCACCAGCTTCCGCGAAGAGTGAGGGCAGGTGGGTGGGTGGGAGAAGTGAGTGAGGGAGGGAGTGAGTCAGCCATCCGCTCACATCACTCTTTGTTTACCACACCTTTTGTCACGCCCACACTCATCGTGATCGTCAGAGTATTCCCACTCTTTATCTCCGGTTAATCTTATCGGGGAACCGTATCTCAGGCTGTACTGCCGAAAGTGTCATGCTGATTTCCACAGACCTAGAAATTCACTGCCAATGGAATTATGTTTACCACATCAGCATGATAATACCTTTCCCATGCCACTACGGCCTCACCCTCCAGGATTAATGCGTCTTAACACGTTATTTGCATTTATTTATTTAAGTCACAGCAGTCTGAGAGCGCTTATTTTACCACTAATAACCTTGTCATAGTCGGCACGATTTTTTTACCACACGATTTTTATTAAGCTGAGGGAGTCATAGAAGCCTGAGAGTTAAGGACAAATGTAACTTATTTAGCATTGGACAAATGAAACCTATTTTGCTCTGGACAAACGCAACTTATTTACCTTTGGACAAATGTAATGTATTTAGCTCTGGACAAATGTAACATTTATCTTTGGACAAATGTAACCTATTTACCTTTTGACAAAAGTAACTTGTTTACCTTTGGACAAACGTAACTTATTTAGCTTTGGACAAACGTAACTTATTTAGCTTTGGACAAATATAGCTTGTTTAGCTTTGGACAAACGTAACTTATTTAGCTTTGTTGTGTACTCGCATTCCTTCTCAGATCAAATGACTTCATCCTTGTCATAACCCAAGGCTTATAAATAAAGAGGCATTCCTTTTTTGTACACACACACACACACACACACACACACACACACACACACACACACACACACACACACACACACACACACACACACACACACACACGAGAGAGAGAGAGAGAGAGAGAGAGAGAGAGAGAGAGAGAGAGAGAGAGAGAGAGAGAGAGGTGGGGGGGGGGGAGAGTTAGCTGCTAATGAACAAACTGCCTCATGATCTCTGAGCAAAACCTACTGAAGAGAAAAAAGGCTACATCCTCCTGCACGTGAAGTTAGACTAGCATAAAGTTTTTGTTGAATTTTTAGTCACGTTCCCTCTGATTTTTTGTATGTCTTTCACACTACTAACCCTTCGTCGGTCAGGGTATTTTTTGGCGTAATAAAATCGTCTGGCGGTTACCAACACCACTTGAGTGAGTCTTCTCCCCAAAATATAGAGTTGGCATTGTAATCAGATTTTTCCCAGTGTATATCCATTTATTTTTACCTCCAGATGAAGATGGGAAACCAGACAAATTATTGTTTCCTGGGAAGATGAGGGGGGGGGGGTAGAAAGGCGAGCGTTAGGAAGGGGAATGAGTAAGAAGGGGGAGGAGTAGGAAGGGGGAGGGGTAAGAAGGGGAAGGGGCAGGAAGGAGCCGAAGGGAGGGAGGGGAAACTGGGAAAGTTCTTTGGGGTTAACATTTTTTTCCTTATCTTGTCTGGGTGTATAATTTTCTTCTGTATTAATTTGGTTTTTTTTTTTTTTTTTTTTTTTTTTTTTTTTTTTAATCAGTTTGACTCCTACATTCAGGTTTGTTATCTTGTTGCTGTTGAGAATAGATTATGAGAGAGAGAGAGAGAGAGAGAGAGAGAGAGAGAGAGAGAGAGAGCTGTCTGCATGATAAGTGAACAGAGAAAACACTGTTTAGGCTGACAAGGATTTTTTTTTCTTTTTTTTTTTTTTTTTTTTTTTTTCTCTCTCTCCAGGGTAGAGGTCTCCTAGCAAGTATGAAATCATCTGTAGATAACAAGAACAAAGGATAACAACATGTCATGGCACAGTTGAGGCTTAATGCTGACAAAGGAGGTCTTGAAGTTTGCACCACAGTGTAGATTAGTGGAGTATTAGACCGATAAAAATGAAGTCGAAGATGCGTTACCAGATAGCTGGTAAGATTTGGCCACTTCTGAACTATCTCATGTAATTGCTTGTACCTTAAAAAAAAAAAAAAAATGTGATTTTTTCCAATTATTGGTATTATCGTATGAAGTGATTGTTGGGGGGCGCATCCAGTGGGGGATGAAGGGGCTAGGACCCTTTCTCATATGCCCCTTTTCCATGATGAGAAGGTATAATATATATAATGAGTACAGTATGAGCATGTGCCTGTACTCTACTGTATATCCAAGGCATAACAAATACCGTACTTCCAGAATGCATGTGTAACTTTTTGTTTTACCCCTTCCATGCCATGATGTATATTCCAATTAATTTTAACTACTTTCCAGCAATGTTAGTCAACTTGGGAATGACCTCCTGCCGAAGATGTTAATTAAGGCTGTGTCTAACCCTTCCAGTTTGAAATCTCTCCGAATGTGAATAAAATTATCTGGAGATATTAAGAACTGGCTAAGCATTGTGTCATGGAAATGAAGAGGTTAATCTGTGGGAAGGAGGATATCCCTGCCTTTGGTTTCCCCGTTGCATTATCTTGATCAGAATCCCCTCCCTTTAAAAAAAGAAAAAAAAGAAGAAGAAAAAAAAAGAAATTAAATAAAATAAAGTAGATCTGCCACCGTTATCAATTAAGCTCATCCGAAATACTCATGTAGCGTTGGGGGGATGGGTCATTACTGTGTGTTGACAGAATCACTTGTAGATCATTTTATCCAATCCTCTCCTTACAGGACAAGGTATCAGGTGCAAAATAATAGCTTAATCTGATACTGCGTTATTAAGTTCTCATGTGCATAACAGGGAACCTAATCAGTGTTTCTTTCCCCAGGACGATCCAGGACCCTGCAAGCCAGCGCCTGACGTGGTACAAGCCGCCATTGTCCGTACTAGTGATAAAGAAGGTGCGGGATGCACAGGTCATTCAGCCATTTATACAACTTGTCAGGTGGCTCACACTTGTAAGTACATCACATTGGTTATACCCTTTTCACCTTAACCTGGCTCAAATTGTCATCCCTATACAGTTATTTTATGGTGTTCGTGTTATTCTAGTGTTGGTGGTGGTTTTCGGCTGTTCGAATAAAACAAGTGTAGATGATTAGTAGCTGTAAGCAGTAGTTAATTGGTTAGATTGTTACCTTTAGAGAGGCATTTAGCTTATTAAATGATACATTTTATATATAAAATACAGAGAGAGAGAGAGAGAGATTTACCTCCAAAACCATTTCCAGGACAAGAAGGACCACTCTGAGAATGCAGTGCCAACACCCTACAACTGGTATAAGGGCTGAATACAGTATTTGACTTTGCCCTGTGACCGATTGTTTTCAGAAGCAGATTACAGTTTATTTTTATCTGACCATCAGCCCTTCCACCAAGCATGGTCCATATTGTATAAAAACTGATTGAGTTAACCTTGCACTGTAACCTCGACCTTTGACCTATTGTTCTTAACATCAGATCACTTCATCTTTGACTGACCCTCAGTCATTCCAGGTTTAGTTCAGATTGAATCAAATCTGTTTGAGTTGTAGGGTCGAACATTTGACCTTGTCCTTTGGCTGATTGTTCTTAAACTTAATTCCATCTCACCTTACGCTGATCTCTTAAACCAGGTTTGGTGTAAATCAGATAAAAGCTGTTATGTTAACATTACCAACCTTGATCTTGGACTTACTGTTCTTGAAAGCATTAAGTCATCCCCTTGTCTGATCCTCATTATGTGGGCCAAGTTTGGTCCAAATCAGATAAAAACTTCACAGAGATAGATAGAGCCTTGTTTCCCCTATATCTTTGCCCAGGAAAAAACGTGTGGGAGTGTTTAAGGAGGTTGTATCCAGCTTTTCCCATTCAAAAAGTTTTCTCCAAGCTTAGTAAAAGCATCAGCTGATAGCAAGAATAAAATTAAAGTGCAGCAGTTAAGTGGTTGGAGGATGGATAGAGCCTCACTTGCTTTATATATATGCCAGGAAAAGACTAATGGTGGTTGTGGAGGCATCAGTGCTGGAGGATTATTTTATTTAACTCAGGAAAGACTTCTCACAGCGGAATACTTATGCATTAGAAAGATAAATAGAGCCCTCTTTTCCTCTTTCCTCTGCCTAGGATAAGCATATGGTGATTTCTGTGGAGGGATTTGCTGCCTTCAGACTATTTTCTGTAGCTTAGGAAAGTAAAGACCTGTGAGACCTGATGTTCTTTTTATTTCAATTATTTGTTTTTTCCTGTATTTCATATAATAAATAGTTTTATTCAAGTTAGTGTAGGCCTGTTGTAATGAAGGTTTTTTGTTGAGGCAAAATCAACCCCCATCAGTTTGGAAAGTCTGTCATAAACTGAGTAAAATCATTAGGAGAAAGGAAGAAAGAAATGAAAAAGTCATCTCAGGACTGAATGAGTTAAAGCATTGGAAAGATACAATAGATAGAACCCCACTTTTCATTCTCTTCCCTCAGCACAAGTTTATGATGTTTGTGGACCCCCTACCAAACTCTTGCTGTTCAAAAAATCTCTGAAGTTGAATAAAAGCATCATCAGAGAGATGTGGGTTAAGTGCTAGAAAGGTGCATAGATCCTTACTTCCTTCTTTCTCTGCGTCAGGACAAGCGTATGGTGGTATTCGTGGAGGCATCAGTGCTTGAGGACGGCCTGGTGACGTCACATCCGGGGTTCCCAGTGCTGAGGGACAAGTTGATGAGCTTCAGGGAGGGCCATGATGACCTTACTGACAAGATAGACTTCATCATATGTCTCGGTGGTGATGGCACGCTCCTTTACGCTTCTTCACTCTTCCAGGTACTCTTGTTTGAGCTCTTAAATTCCCCAGGTACATTGGGGGAGAAAAGTTGTGTTACGTATCCACTGGTTATACTTCACATTCATGGCTTGCCAGTTGCTTTCGTCATTGATACATCATATCAAGGAGAAACATATGTTGACAGAGAAACAATACCAAGTCTCTCTCAGCTTTGGAATACTAACTAGCTTAGGGAGGTGAGAAGAACAAAAGGTGAAATGTAAGGTGAAGTTTTGTCACCAGCTGTATGCTGCTTGATAACCTTTAAGCTTTAGTCAGATTCTTTTTTGTTTTTCCCATTAATAATCTACTCTTTTCAAATGTTAAAAAAAAAAAAAAAAATGCATGCAAGTGCTCATGACTGAGAAAATCCCCATGTGGTTCCCATTATACTGCTATGAAGCAGTCCCTCTCATTGACATGTCTTTCGTCAACACTCCCAGCCAAATCTGAGAGTGCAGAGTTGTAAGCAAGCACCTAATTTATGTAAGTCGTATATAGAACACCTGTAATATTAACAGCCAGCATCCCATATTACAGAGTATAGTAAGCAATATTACAGAAATATCAGACATGTTCAGTCATCAACACATGTTTCAGAAGTTACTGTATAGTAAAAAACTGGGGGTTGCCCATACTTTTGTGTTGTCACTTTCAATAATATGACCCTAATACAGTGGTCCCCAACCTTTTGTGGGCTTTGGGCCACATTTACCAATGTTAGTATAGTGGAGGGAGCCAGAAAAAAAATCACACACACACACACACACACACACACACGTGCATGTATATATGTATACTGTATATATATATACGTACAGTGGTAAAGTGTGCGTTTTCGTACACTGAAGAACGAGGGTTCGCGCCCCGCCAGAGTAATAAACTTTGGGAGCATTCTTCTGGCCATGTACTGCATTGGCGGACATAAGGGATGCTGTGGGTGAACCAGTGTCGCATACTATAAAGTATGCTTGCACCCAGTCAGCTTGCACTGGCCGATTACACTTGGTTCACAGACCACACACACATCCAAAGCCACTCCAACACTACAGTACACTTACAAGCACTTCTCACCCTACATACAATCTCTGCTAGACGGCCTAAGCCACTTGGTAGAGATACATTGGCTGTATCGTCCCCGCTTCGGTTGGGATAGGCTGGTCCTGCAGTGGACACTCAAACGGCTGATGAGATAAGATGATAAATATACAATATATATATATATATATATATATATGTATTTTATTTATAACTCTGAAAAAGAATGATAAATATATCATATGTTTCCAAGGCACCCCATGGGCTCTATAATTAGGCTCTGTGGGCGCCATGGTGCCCGCAGACTACGGGTTGGGGACCACTGTCCTAAATGATATACCAAACTGTATGCAGGTGAGTGCCTGAAGGATAAAAGTTATTTTCCCAGTTGACTTGTTTATGCTTTATTGTTCTTCCCAGTACATTTTGTTTTGTACTGTAATGTTTGTCAGGAGACATTTATTTCTCACATAATGTAAAGTTAAATATGTATAAGAATTTTGCAGCAAATTTGTCTGTTTAATTCAGTGGTTATATTTTTTCCTATGTTATTTGTTTTAATTATCAATCTGTCCATCCCTGTCTCACCACATCCTTAACCCGCCGTGTGCCGGCTATTTCTGGCCCTATGGGTCACCCCAGTGCTGACCTTTTTTTTTGGGGGGGGGGGCTAAAATGATAGATTTTGATGTGGAAACAATGAATTTCGCCATTAAAATGCTCAACGAGGCTCGGAAATTTGTTTTATTGAGTCCTGCATACTTCTGTACAGGTACAGTATAGCTGCTCTCTCACGCTCACCACGTACATGAGAGAAGTCTGTTTTCTATGGAAGGTATTCTCAGGTATTTATGCTGGGAAGGTATAGCAATGTTCAGTACACTTCTGATTACTGATTACTTCAGCTTCTATCACAATTTGCATGTCTTTCTCACTGTGAATGCATTATCTTATACTTACTTGAAGATAGGTACAACCTGACTTCATTACGTACAGTCCTGGCACCTACAAGAAGGTATTTACAACTAGACTTCACTATATAGTCCTTACACTTACAAGAAAATATTTACAAAATGCCTTCACTATGTACAGCACTGGGTTTGGCACACAGGCAGAGTGAGCGTGAGGGGGGGAGCGAGTGAGTGTATGGCCTTGACAGCCTGGGGAATGGTAGAGGAACAGTTACCTTACATGGCTGTGTATTTTTACCTGCGAATCTTGAAAAATGCGGTCACAGTGAAGTTTTTATTTTTAAACCGTTTTAAAACGACACTGGCACTGGCCGCGGAATTATGTCAGACCGTTTTAAAACGGCACTGGCACGCGGCGGGTTAAGTGGGGAAGGAGTGCTGGATGATGATGATGATGATGATGATTGTCTATCAGTCTCTTGTCTTTGCTGCATCTTGTGAGGGTGTTCCACAAAAGGATCTGGAAGCATTTCTCTCCCCTCTCAGTAGTGACCTTTCTCCCCAAGGCACACCACCCTTTCTCATAGCCTCCTACTTTGTCTCTTCCTGGTCTGGGTTTAAATTTGCACTTTTCTCAACCAACCCACTCTCATTTACTGTAGTGAACTCTCTTATCTTACCACTAGACAGTTAATTCAACCTGGACAGACATACTGCATTAGTGACAGGGTTTGAAATCAACACCTAACTTCTCTGTATCAGCAAGTTTCTCCAATTTTACATCCATCCATTGATCCATCATCCAATCCTACGTTGCCCCATGAGGAGCGTAGGAGGCCGGGGCTAAGCAGTTGGTCCCGACATTTAAGATGAGAGTGACCAGCCTCCCTCATCCCTGAGTGGCATTACATGAGCAATCAACCCCAACCACCCTTTGGATATAAACCTTCACCGGCTCAGTCCGATTGGAGCGCAATAATTACTCACTAAACCACCAGGTGCCAAAATTTGGTTATATGGTTACCACCCAGCGTAGTAAATGGTTTCCTGGTGTATATATCTGGTTAAAAAATACATGATACAGTCTTCTGCGTCCACAACAAGTCGAGTCACTGTTAGGGATCTAAGTTTTCTTTATATGTCTTTTTGGAGTGCAGAATCATACAGTATATCCTTGTGATAAATGAACATCTACTATACTTGCATTGCATCCACATAACAGAATTTGGCTACTCCCTTATCTCAAATACTAAGTTAAGGTTGGATCAGATTTGATAAGGTATAGTTATCAGGTAGGAATGAGTCTCATTGGTTGCATATAACATTTGGCCATCAACTGATCTGAAAGGAATTAGGGATCTTCATCTAGTTAAAAAATACATGATATAGTGTTCTGCATCCACAACAGGCTGAGTCACTGTTAGGGATCTCACAGAAAGTAATTTCCATCCCAACCTGTCTTGAGTTTGCATATGCTAGATATAAGCCCTCCCCCAAAACTAATGTAACAATTCCATCTATACTTTGTCCACTTTAACATGGCCTAAAAGTACCATCTCTCCATTTTGAACTGAGTTGTAACATAGAATACCTGTGTGCTAGTCACAAGTACCATGGAAAGGATGTGGAGCCATTGTATTGTTTTATTTTGTTATTTAGGTACATGAAGTTAGCTGCAAAAGAATGAATATATCCTCCAGATTAAGGTGGATAAACTAGAGTTTGTAAAGTAATCCCTATATATTTGTCCCCAGCAAAGTGTTCCCCCCGTGATGGCCTTCCACTTGGGCTCCCTCGGCTTCCTCACACCATTCAAGTTTGATAACTTTCAGGACCAGGTCACAAATGTGCTGGAAGGTGAGACATATGGGATCAAGGAGCTGAGGTAGGGTACAAGTTTGGTGTCTTGTGTTTTGCTGATGTAAAGGAAAGTAGAATAAGTTAGGTTAAATTAGAGCAGATGGATCTGTTTAGAATACAGATATTCTTAAACCTTTCCCAGCCATTGATGTCAGTGAATGACTGTGTGGTTTAGGATAATTTGCATGTATATAACAGGCTTTGTCAAAGACCGTGTATAGATGGGAGTGGGCATTCAAGTTTGTAGGTAATTTTTTTGACCATTCTGTTCTGCTGACATTATGGGTGTGATGGTATATCTAAACTGGTAGAGGGATCAGCTTGAAGGTTGGAATTTCATGAACATAATGATCAGTACTTTTCAAGAAAAAACACTGTCTGGATAATTCCAGTACAATTTTTCTCTATGTTATGTTCCAAATATATACATAAACAGTCTGTCCATAGCTTATCACAGTATTATGATGAGTGCCAATGTCTTGGTGGTTTCATGTAAAAGTATGTGTCTGTCTGGCTTGTTTTCAAAGTTTGATGTTTAATTCTTGGGAGTCTGAATACTCCTTTTAGTAAAACTGAATCATCTGTTGGAGAGCTGGGATATGGTGGTGATGATGATAATAGATATATAATATATGACACAAAGTCATTATCATCAGTTCCTCATGCTTACATACCTTTTTGATACAGATACCATAGTAAATTGCAGAAAAAATTGCTTATTAAAGTTTATTTGATACTTGTAAAGTTGATTTACAAGTTACATACTGTACAGTTCCACTTACTGTACATGGAGAGTGTTGATACTTTGAAACCCATTGCTGACATAAAGCGAAGGCTGCCTGTACTGTACTAGTGTTCCAAGTGACTAGTTGCTGAACAGTCATTGCAACACCCATTCCCACAGGTCATGCGGCTCTCACTCTAAGATCCCGGCTGAGATGCATCATCATCCGCAAAGACCAAGACACAGGCAAGACCGGCCGACCTCCTACCAACCTCCTGGTGCTCAATGAGGTGGTGATTGATCGTGGACCCTCACCTTACCTCTCAAACATTGACCTCTACCTGGACGGGAAGAGAATTACCTCCGTCCAAGGCGATGGTATGGATATGAGAGAGATTTTTTAAAATCAAAAAATTTAGTAACATTTATAAAGGCTCCAACACGCTTGCATGCATTGGCCTTGGTCACTTAATGGGGGCTTCCAACTCTGAGCTGTCTCTGGCAGCCTCCCAGTTCAGTCCCTAATCCCAGAGGTCACAGTGTATGGCCTTGTCCCAGGTCTTTTTCGGTCTGCCTCTCACAACACTACCCTCGACATTCACTTCTTACACCCAATTGGCGTCCTTCATCCATCCACATGCACAAACCATCTCAATGTGCCCCACCTCATCACAGCACCAATATACTGTACTTCAGTTCCATCCTTCTTGGTGCATTTTACTTTTACTACCTGATTTCATTGACTTGGACAAGACCATTAGTGCTACCTCCATCAAGTTTGCTAGTGAAGAAGGAAGTGCTTTTGAGTAAGTAGTATTTATAAGTTTATACAGTTTTTTATTTGTGTGTGTGCGTGTGTGCGCGCATGCATTCTTGCATGCATGCAGGTGGGGCCATGGATAATTGTATTTATCAGTAGTCATCTGCCTTGGATCTGATTCATTTCTTCAGGGAAGTCATTGTATGACAGTAGAAAAAGATTGATCATTTTAATTTTATTGTATTGTAGGAACCCTCCTCTCATGACACTACCACCCATTGGTGTCCAAGTTTCACTCCTAATGCCATGGATGGCAATAACACATCATTCTTGTGTTATAATAGCTTCTAATAATGTCACATCTATGAGTACTCATTTGTGCAGCTTTTACTTGCATTGCTACACCCAGGTGAATGATTTTTTTTATCCTTCATTCTCATATGCCCATAAATGTCAATGCAGTCTTCCAAAACTTGATTAAAGAAAAGTTAATATTTTGTGCACTGGGGAAGTTTCTGCTGCAAGTAGTTGCACACTCCATGAGTTAGTATTGTCACCAGTAACCCTCCCATGGTGAGGAGATCTCAGTTATTCAGTTCCTACTGATGCCCAATGCTTTTACTCAACAGAGTTAGTGTAATATGAAGCTTACTCTCTTATTTTGATCATATCTGGATAACACGTGTGTTCTTTTCCTACAACCATCAGATGATTTTAAGCGAAGAGTGAGCCACAGAAGCTGGAAATTGCAAAACAAATCTCTCTTTGTAGGTTTGATTGTGTCGACCCCAACTGGCAGCACAGCATATGCAGTGGCAGCGGGGGCATCCATGATTCACCCCTCAGTGCCGGCCATCATGCTTACTCCCATCTGTCCACACTCACTCTCATTTAGGCCTATCGTCGTCCCAGCTGGAGTTGAGCTTAAGGTAGCATCACCATCTTGTTTTTCTTGATTCTTTGTAATTTTTATTATCTTTATTTTGTTAGTAACCATATTATTTTTTGTGATCCTTCCGATTTTGTTATGATCCTGTTTATTTTTCATCATTCATCTTATTTTTCATGGTCCTCATGATTTTATACTGGTTTATGACGATGCGAATCGTCTGTATCTAATTTTTTCACAGACACCACTTATGGTGCTTCAGGAATGTTAATCCCATAAATTGCAAGCTACTCTGTTGTTTTAACATGTATTGGCAATGTTGGTATAATTCATGAAATGTTAAATTTACATTGTTCAGTACAAGAATTTCATAACTGCATAGTTTGATGTGATATTTGGTAACTTAATGGTCACAGTATATGTACCCTATGCAGTACATAATACCAGTATGGGTTTAGTGGGATAGTTGATTTATTTTCACATGATGGAAATGGGCCACCCCCACAACTGAGTGTTGTATGTTGTGGTTACATTACATAGGCTTCTGGTATAGAGGTATTAGAAATGAAGATAACGATGATGATCATTATCATCATCGTTCTTAGATATACATCTTTTATATGTTTATTAGAGAAGTGATGGAGGTGTCGAATATATTGTCTGGAAGGTGACAAAATAACTTCATACATACATTCCCCATATGATGTATTATAGTAAGATCATACTTGGAACTTTGGAAGCACTACCTAGATATGTAAAGGTCAGTTGATAAATCAAAAACCCACCTCTTGTAGGGCTTTACATATATGGAAGTCATTTACCTGTTTTTTTTTTTTTTTTTTTTTTTTTTTTTTTTTCCCTTGGCATCTAGGTAACAAGAGTAACCTCCTCTTTTTGTCTGTGTTAGACTAATGATAGTAAGGAATAACCAGAATGTTGGAATACATGTGAGGGTGTCATTATATCTTTGGCCAAAGACAGCTAATGTCATCTTTTCTAAAATGCCATTTAAATTATCTCTTTCTTGGGATAGTTTTTAAATATCAAGTTGACATCTTGCCCAAAATACAGGAAATTGTTATGAAAATTCCCTGTCCAAAAAAATGAAATGCCAGATCTTTGTGAGGTCAGAGTGAAGAGGTCATACTATAGTACTGTAGCCTATTCATCATGATCAGGATAAAATCATGACTTGTAGTACTGCATTAGTTTAAATTAATATAGAATTGTCTTTTGGAAACAGAATACAGTACAGGACAGTACTAAAGTTTGGACAGAAATGCAATATCTTCCCTGGCTCAGACGATAACTTGTATTTCGTGGCTTAGATTGCAGTTTCTAAAGACAGCAGAAACACAGCGTGGGTTTCCTTTGATGGCAGAAAAAGACAAGAACTTTTTCACGGAGACAGGTAAGGTGGTGTGTGTATGTGTGTGTGTAGAAGACTGACACACACTCATAATTTTCACATGCACACATAAACTGACCAAAGACTAAACTGACTGGTAACTTATTATAGAGTGTACTTTGTATGTTGACTTGCTTTATCTTTTTGTTAATGTGTACTGCTTAACATTGCTAAGTGTATCTTATTGATGTTTTTCTTATATTCCCTGTCCCTACCATCTTGCATCATTACGACGTATTATGTATTCAGTCTCTTGCCTTCATTGTCTGTGTCTTAATATTGACATCTTGTGCTGAAGAAATGTGAAGTTTTGCACGGTACTGTATTTTATTTTTATTATTATAATTATTTATTTATTTATTTATTTATTTTTTAAGGATAAAGTGGGGGGGGGGAGAAATTCCTCCTGCATATTACTTTCATATTTTAATAGGCAACAGAAAGGGATGTCATTGAGGGCAAGACACCTCCTTTGGCTTGGGGTTGTGACAACCTCACCACCCAGCACATGCTTTGCAAGCAGCCTTATCCCTCTTGTGTTATGGATGGGTGGTTGTACTTAACCGTTTCAGTCCAGTGATGATATTTTTATTTAATTCTTGATAATTATGGATAATTTGCTTCAATATTGGAAAGGCCTTTGATACTAAAAGGGTTAATGATGGCAGTGTCTCACTTCATCTCTTGAAAAGTTTCTGTGAAGCTGAGTAAAAGCTCAGAAATTACAAAAAAATAAAAGAAGACCACATCACTGGTGTAAAGTGGCTAATTTCTCTTCTAATACTAAAGGGATTAATGGAAACTGTCTTTTGTTCAGAGTCTCCCCTAAGCAGAATAAAAGCCTCTGAAATTAACAGCTATCTTCTGTTTTTTAATTATTATTATTACTGTATTATCATTATTATTATTATTATTATTGTTATTATTATTATTAGCATCATCATCATCATCATTATAATTACAGTAATTTTTCTATTCCATCCTCTTTGCTTTTTCATTCATTCCAGCCACCGCCAGTGTATTGTAATCCCCATCCTAACCTGTTGCCTTAGTTATTACTGTAAATGTCAGTTTCCAATTTATTCTCAGTGGGATAGCAATCTCAAAGTATTGATTAAAATTCCTAGACATTTCTTCAGTACAGTAACCAGATGAATGATCAGACAACTTGTTTATATGCTGTTGTCTAACTTACCACTTGTGTCTTCCCTGCTTAGATTTGACCTGAGCAGCTGAACTCCTTATTTATTCCACCTGTATGAAATATATAAGTGTTGACTGAGCTCTTGCTTAGTTTTGTAATCAGTAACATAATCCTCACAGTAATTTTGAATCTTACTGAGCACTCAAATAGATAAAATCCTAATGGGGTGCTACTTCTGTGGTACTGTAGTTTGAATCTGAATGTAATATTGTTATATCAGATCACAGATTTTCCTTTGCTTAACATTGCAAAGGAGTTAGTAAGTTGAATGATCAGTTTCAGTAACAGTTATAAAGCAGTAAGCTCCCTTCAGCACCTTGTATAACACTTACCTTTGACTAGTTTGACACGTTTATTCTTCAACACCTTTATGAAACGCTGAAATTTGAAGTAGGAAAAATATTCCTTCTGTGCACAGTATGGAGCACACCCATCTTTATATTTTTATTGCAAGGATAACCTTCATGTAATGCCAGGAAACTGCAGGTAAATTAAGAGACATATCATGACTTAAACCTCAGTATCAGTGTTGCCAGTTCAGTCAAAAGAGACATGGTTTTAGCTGGTTTAAAGGTAAGTCTTTGTTTATATGAATATGAAATGGAGGTAAGTTTTAGGTTATCAGTGGAATGATATTCAAGTGTCACATAATGGGCAGTTTAATACTGAATGGTTGTCTTAGCCTTCCTTTAATTGTGGTAGCATGTTTGTTCAGTCATGAGTCTTAGTTACTGCTCGCCCTCTACCCTAAACTTTGACTGAAAGGAAGTCTTATTTAGGATTTTACACTGAATAAAAGGCTGGCTGTTGGTAGTTTGAAGCCTCTCTGGACTGTACAAATAACAGTGTCATTACAACGTGTTCTTCTTTCAGTCTATCAGTTCTTTGAGCCATCACTTTAGCACTTAACACCAAGTCTTAGGTGTGAAAGCCTGGTAATGACTTCTCTCCAGTCAGAGTTACAATTAGATAAGCAAAAGCTATTATTTGTGAGTGTACAATTGAAAAGGAAGACAGAACATCCACTGGAATGGATACAGATGTGCACTCAAGAAGAACAGAAGGCATGCCTAATGATCTACAGCAAATAGTGTAATTGGATGAAAAGCACAGTCATGCAAGGATGCCTGGAACAGACGAAGTGATTTTTATGTTATTTTATTTCGCTTGCCTTTCGTTTTTGTTGAATGAAGTTGAGCTACAGCTTGTGCTTCCAGATCAAGCTGAACCAAGATGCTCGCAACACGTGCTGGGTTTCGTTTGACGGCCGTCACCAGCAGGAACTGATGGTGGGAGATAGGTCTGTGGTGGACGTGATGCCTCATTCTTGTGGGATGAAACCTAGTTTAGTCATGGCTAGCTGTGGGGAGTGGTTTCCTGTCAGTTTAGGTTCATAATCTCTCAGTTACCATCAGCTAAATTATTAACTAGTAGACTGCGACATACTGTCCAGCAAGTATGGTGGGCAACTGGCACAGTACATTCAATATGCTTTCTGTAAAGGGAGACTAATTCTACATGTTCTGTGGTAAATTTGGGTCAAGATATTTTCAGGTGACTATTAGTATGCCTTTTAGTGATATACATGACATAAATAAATCACTTTCACTTATGGTCCAGAGGAATTGAAGGATCTTGTATTTATTCAGTACATCAGTATCCCTCAGAAATTCATTGTTCTCTCATTCACTATGACCAGGCTGTCTCATAATACTTAAAATTGTGTGAAATGAAATTAAAATGCAAATATTTTTATGACAATTGGTGAAACCATAGAACATACAGTACAGTACAGTACTGTAATTCACTTATGACAAAACTGTGAAAGATTTTGATGTTATATTAGGCATACTTATGCATTAGCATGCATCTTCTCTTGGTGGAATGAAACAGGATTAAGATAAAGTTGGTTAACAGGTGTTTTTTTGCACACCACGGGAAGGGCAGGAAATTGTAATGCCGCAGTTTACGAGTCACAGAGGCCTTCAGCATCAGTGAATGTAGAATATACCCAGATCATCCCGAGTGGTTTTAATCTCAAATAAAATTATTAAGAAATGACAGGTTTACCAGTACCATTCTACAGCCTTCTGGGAGTGAAGTGATCAAAGGTTTTATCTGTTAAAGTAAACAGTTTAAGTTTTACATAACCACCTAACAGATGTTAATTTGGTGGTCAGATATTTATGGCAGTCATGCTCATGCAGTGGGCTTGTCTGTCTGTTACGTCGACACCACAGAAGTGACAGTATTGTGATTCATTACAGATTCGCAGTTGAGTGTGGCAAATGTTACTGACAAACTACAGTTTGTGTTGACTTACATAAATATCAGATATTGTGTATACAGTACCTGACATCAGTTTTATTGAATAACAGTTGGATGATGTCATTCATTCATCATTCATTCATTTTCTAATCCTGTGTTGTCCCATGAGGAGCGTAGGAGCCTGGGGCATGGCAAGTTGGTCCTGACATTTAAGATGAGAGTGACCAGCTTCACTCATCCCTGAGTGGCATTACGTGAGCAATAAACCCCAACCTTCCCTTGGTTATAAACCTGCACCGGCTCAATCCGATTTGAGCGCCTTAATTAGACACTTCAGTAGATCCTATTTCAGAAATTTGCCACTAGGTTTGCTACAATTGCCCAGCTCTGATGTGGGGTAGGCATTGAAAAAGTAACCAGTGCTTAATTTCATTTTAATTTTGACACAAAGTAAAACATCCCGTAACATATTTTACTCATCAGATTACCCAGTTGGCATGATATGCTACAAAGAAATTATGATGTGGGAGCCTTTTGATTGTATATAATATAATGTGAGTCATTTTGTAAACTCAGCTTTCGTCAGTTTACTCATCTCTGTAAACACAACATAGACACGAAACCTAGGCAATTTTACTAGAACCATCCATAAAGCAAGATAACAGTGATTAAAATATTTGTCATTTGTTAATATCCACAAAAGAAAATAAATATGAAGCAGCAGATTTGGCAGCACCTTTTGTTCGAAGTCCTGCCCTGCTTGACGTGCTTCTCTTGGTTGCCTGCCCTTTCTCACCATCTGTTTGAGCTTTTCATTGTTGTTCCCTGAATACAGTACGTCTCTTTCTTTGAGAAACTCCCATAATTCTGGAATGGTCCATTCTTTTAAATGTTTCTCTGACTCCATTGTACAGTTTAGTAAGTGTACTACACCCATCTCCTCCATACACTTGGCTGTGGTTAAAGTGTTGTACGGCGCTGCCGTTTAGTTTTGTTTAATATGGATGATTCACTAACTAAGCTTTCGTTAAGTACATATTTTTTGGTGGAACAGCTTACTTCTTTAAAGCATGCTAAAACACACATCAGAAGTCCTGAAGGTAATTTCGTTTTACTAACTGCACGTGATTTTTTCAAATACAGTAAAACCTATGTATAACGGACTTCCGTTGACCGGAATTGGCTTTTATCGGAATCGAGGAGCTACCAGACTAAATTCCTATAAATTGGAAAAAGTCCGATAAAGGCAGAAACAGTCCGGACCGCCTGACCACTTCAGCCATGTTCACCACAATAAGGTAAATTAAAGACATGTCTGTCAGTGTACAGTACAGTATTACGGTATTATTGTATATATACCATTTGATTATTGTAGTGAAGGTATAATACAGTATAGTACTGCAATGGTAATGAAAACAGTTTAAAACCCATTGGTGCAATCCGGACTAATATCTGATATATTGGAAAAAGTCCGAGTTAGCAGGGGATAGTCCGGAGGTCGTTTTTATCAGAATTTTGCTTTTTTCAGAGTGGCTCGGTCCCCAATTAGTCCATTATAGTGAGGTTTTACTGTATGTGTAAATAGACAACACACTATTTTAGTTCCCAAGCTAAGAATGCCTGGTTATTCTTTCATTACAGGTGTATATATGCACTTAGCAACATTATTATTAAGTTAGTATTAGGTACAGTTTCAGAGGTCTTTAAAACCCTGCAAAAATATTTAATTGAGGCTGGGCGACACTAGACCACCTGGTGGCATACCTCTGAAACAGGGCTTGGTGAAACCTCTAATTACCCACTAAACCACCAGCTGCTTTAATTTGGTTATATGGTTACTACTCAGCGTAGCAAATGGTTTCCCGGTGTATAGGAAACCATTTGGCTTGTCACCCAGTGCAGAGCCACCCATAGACAGAAGGAAGAGGAAAGAAAGAAGGAGAGAAAGACAGAAGAAGAAGGAAGGAAAGAAGGTGCTCCCACAAAAGACTCCCCATTTCCTGTGTACTGGATGCACCAACCACATGTATAATATTCTGAAAGTGGTTCTCTTGAAAGGAAGCTATAACTTTTCTTCAGACTTGAGTACTGTAATGGACTTTTTGTCAGTAAATCGCTCTGTGCATTGTCTTTTGGGGCATCTTGTAACTGATGCATTCCCATTTTGGGGATGTGACTGCCATATATTGTACGTAACAGTTTCTGCAGTAAACCTAGTGCTGGAGAGGGATGCCTTCATTTGGTGGCTCCAGTATAATTGGGCAGCTTCACTGCTCAGACAATGAAGTTCCTCGATTCTCTCTTTATCTCCCAGAAGAAGGATGATGCACTGCGGGAGGAGGAGAACTTCAGGAGAACTTCATCCAGCAATCCGCTGGGTTCACATTTCAGATGAACCTGGCGCTACAGCTACTACTAACTGCTTTATAAAAACCCTTGTTAGGTGCCTATTAAAAACTTATTTTGTACACTGTTACTTAGAAACTGATGATGTCTCACACAGAATCCAGATGAAGAATAAATGTACTTTGTTTCTTAACACTTTCTTTGAGAATCAAACCACTCAGAAAAATTGTGCACACACTGCACTTTCCTTCATGTCTTAAATTTTTTTTCATTCATTGCCAGACGCCATGTATCCCAAACGGGGTGACTAAATTCTGAACACTGAGGCATTACCTGAGGTGCTGTGTATAGGATTAAGGATGTCTCCTCACTCTGAGCTTTGGAAGTTTGGTTCAGGTTCTCTTTCGGTCTTTCAACACCAATTCAATTTAAGCATGTTTGGTTGGTGAGCAGAAACTAAATATTTTCAAAGAAAAAAGTGTGGCAGTCCAGATTTCATTGCTAAAATTAAATTGATTACAGCATAATAATTATAGCACCTATTTATCTACAAAACTTCGATAAAGTCATACTGTTAAGTGTTGTATATGTTTCCGCCAGCCAAGTAAACATGAAAAAGGAAGCTTGTAAAGGATTTTGACTTTCAAAGCTTTATGACTGCCAATTTTGCCAGGTAAGTACTCTATTTGGAAAAATTCAGTACAGTAACTTGTAGTACTGGTGCTTTACTCTGTATTAAAATACCTGTACAGTGTAAAGTTACTTGTTTGTGGCAGAAACAACAAATTTGCATATCATTTTCTGAGGAAGTACTGCTAAGTGAAAAATAAGGGCACAGAAAGAAAGTGCATGAGAGAAAAGTATGGATATTGTATATTAATGTGTATAGAAAGCTTAATCAGATGAAGAATAGGATGGTCAGAAGGAATGTACTCTAATTACAGTACAGTACTTTTTTTTGTTTGGCATTGATGGCAGTCATTTACTAAATTAAGGAAGTCTCAGTCTTTCCATGTGAGAATGGAAAATTGTGGCTAGAAGACTATGAACTACACCACAGGACATAGCAACTACCTCTTACAGTTAGAAAAGATTGACTGTACCTAAAATTAAAGTCTGTAAGTTCATGTCCTTGCTGCTTCACCTTGATGTCTGCTCATGGACTATGGTTTGTACTGTATACATAGCTTCATACTCTGCCAAATATTGTCCTACTTATTATCTCATCTTGTATTTTATGTAAATATATATATATATTTTTTTTAAGAGTCATAATTCATTGCCAAATTTGAAGTCATATTATCAGTGAAATTTTAATCCTTTTCTCTCTTCTGTAACTCATATCCACATTTTATTTGTCTTCAAGTCAGTGGGCATTGGAAAAGTTTCACACTGAATTTTGCAGCTCCTCATAAAACACTACAGTTTTAACTTGCAGAAATTTGTGGTGTACTGTAGTAAGGTTTTCATTTTTTTAACATCAGCAGTTTATGAAAATTAGATGGCACGAATAATTTATAGATATTACTTCAGCTTTCTCATCAGCCACTGCGCTGTGTTAAAGGTTCCGTCTTAGGTATAGTGCAGTATTCATATTTGGCAGTGTCCCTCATCATATTGTCAGCCTAACATTTACCTAAACTGGACTACTAATAAACCAGGATAAAACCACGTTAAAAATGTAGTGAATTTATGTAAACATTTCTACTAAGAGGGTAAATGAGAAGTTAAACTTTCACTTCACACAATTCTATACTCTGGTGCAATTTATAAACAGGATGAAATTATGGCTCTAATCTTTAATGCTTGTCTAGAGGACATGGATGTTCATCATTACTGTTATGTTCCTGGTGTATCTTAAAAATATCTACACTTAAATGTACAGTACCCTACTTTGGTTTTCCACATTGCATATACTGTATATAATATTTGTCTGGCATATACAGTATATATATTTGTTTGGCAAGTGTATATATATATATATATATATATATATATATATATATATATATATATATATATATGAACGTTGGGTCTGGTTAGTACTTGGATGGGTGACCGCCTGGGAACACCAGATGCTGTTGGCATAACGTTCTCCCTATGTGTCAAGTGGGGTTGGTGGAGGATTGGTGCCCCTCCCTGTAAAACAATTAACTCTAAGCCCTTGGCCACCCCGTTTGGGATACATGGCATCTGGCAATGAATGAATGAATGAATATATATATATATATATATATATATATAACCATCCATCCATCATCCAATCCTACGTTTTCCCCCTATATATATATATATATATATATATATATATATATATATATATATATATACTGTATATATATTCAACTAATATTGCCTTGTATATATATATATATATATATATATATATATATATATATATATAGATAGATAGATGGATACATACATATCTATCTATCTATCTATCTATTTATATATATATATATATATATATTTATATAAATAAATTCACTCTCATTTTAAATGCCAGGACCAACTTTCCTAGCCCTGGGCTCCTACGCTCCTCATGGGGCAATGTAGGATTAGATGATGGATATATATATATATATATATATGTGTGTGTGTGTGTATGTATGTATATGCATATATCTATCTATCTATCTATCTATCTATTGCCAGACGCCTCAATCCCGTTTGGGGTGGCTACAAACAAATCGCCTCCAAGTCGCCCTGTCCCCCGCCATTTCACTGCCCTGCTCCCAACTCACACCCCCCTCTCTCATATACCTCTCCACCCCATCCCTCCATCTCATCCTCGGCCTCCCCCTCCCTCTTCCACCCTCCACCTCACTCACATACACTCTCTTCGTCAGTCTTTCACCCTCCATCCTCTCCACATGGCCAAACCACCTCAGTGTGTTCCTCATAACGCTTCCTATCACATCCACATCCACACCACAACGCTCCTTAATATCCTCATTCGTCAGCCTGTCTCTCCACGTGACTCCACAGGCTCCTCTTAAATAACTCATTTCCACTGCTCTCATATATATATATATATATATATATATATATATATATATATATATGGAGCCTCTGTGGTACAGTGGTAAAGTGTGCGTTTTCGTACACTGAAGAACAAGGGTTCACGCCCCACTAGGGTAATAAACTTTGGGAGCGTTCTTCTGGCCACGTACTGCTTTGGCGGACATCAGGGGTGCTGTGGTTGAACCAGTGTCGCATACTATAAGTATGCTTGCAACCAGTCGGCTTGTGCGGGCCGATTACAATTGGTTCACAGACTACACATACATCCAAAGCCACTCCAACACAACAATAACACTTACAGGCACTTCTCACCCTACATAGTTTTTTTTTTTTTTTCCAACTAATATTGCCTTGCCTTGGCCCTGTACACCTTGGAAATGGGTAATCTGGGATTGAATGTAACCATTTTTACTTGTGCACTTTTCCCTGTGAATCACCATCATGAGGCACTGTCATCTGCAAGGGAATACCAGTTCACTGCACAGGACGGCCCTGCATGGGCTGTTACTTGCTTGTTTGTGTATGGGTCTGCTCATTCAGACAGACTGGGGTTGATCAGCAACCATACTTAATGAGTTTTTAAAAGTGACAGGAATGTGGTGATGATGAACCAACCAGTTCCTCCGTAGGTGTTGGATGCATAAACTCTTGCATTGTGGTGTATCAACTTTTGCTTCCTGACCTACCTGACAGACACAACACACTCTCTCACACCACAAGAAGTAGGGGTTCTCTTCTCTCCTCTGTCTACTCCACTTGCATGCTTTGTATAGTACAGTTAAGATCTGCTCATGTGTCCATTCAAAACTCTGCCAATGCAGTATAATCATCATAGTTTTAACCTTTTTTTCCACCCAAGGATGGCACAGTATATCTGATATAGTAATGTGAATGAAGTAATAATTACAATACAGTAGTACAGTCACTCTTGGAGGCAGAGACATAACTGCCTAATTTTTAATAGTTATAACGTAGTACTTGAATTGGAAAAAAAAAGTGAAATTGGAAACTTTGTTGTTAGGATATTCATAGGTAACCATGATATGCCAGTATATCTAAGCATATCATTCTGCATATTGTATTTTCCATTTTTGCCCAAGTCTGTCATATCAATTGCTAGTCTTCACCCACTCCACACTGTTTAATTTTGCAAACCTTTCTGCATGTTTGCAAGTATAAGCTTTATCTCCCCAGATGGCGGGTCTCCCTGCCAGCATCTTTTCAATCCCTTAACTGAATTCATTTTGTAGGATGGTGGTGTAAGGAGAGTTTTGAGTGTGACCCATTGATGCTACAGTGATAGATACCCTCTATTGTTGGGTTTTCATGTTACACCAGTTCAGCCCATAATCTCACCTGTGTTTACTAGAAGAGTAGTTATATAGTCAGGGACAAAATATAATTTAACATTTCACCTCTTCTCCTTTGTACATTCCTTTGCTGGCCAATATTCTTAAGCTGGGAAAGGTATGGTATATTCTCTGATCATAAATAATTCTTTTTAATACAATATATCTTGGAGGCAAATGATGGACATTTGCTTTGTGTGAAGTCAGTGCAGTGGAATAGTAGGCATACTTTTGTCCCTGACTGTACTTGATATAGTATCATAGGTAAAACTTTCCATATGCCTGTACTTCTTTCTCTGTTTTGTTTTTTTTACTTTGAACAATGCAAACTTTATTAGTGAAAGTATTTAGAGAAAATATTTCAATTCTTTTGCTGTGCTTTTCCTGGATTAGTGAAAAAATGTTAGTTTCAGTAACCAGTGCAATCATTTCAATGTTGTTATATATAGTACTTTATAACTTTAGTATATCAGTTAGTCCAATAATAATATGCTAATGAATGGTATCTTATCATATACTCTATATAGTAAAAACATAAGTAATGGCCTCAATATTCTAGTATTAATTTTTCCAACTCTGTCATTTGAAACTATAGAACCTAGACTGTAACTTATCTCTTCAGCACAGTGAAACATTCATTGTAACTGATTCCCTCAGCGCAGTGAAACATTATTATAGTATTATTACCATATAAATATTATACTGTGTTATCTCCAGGTGATTGTGTTCAGTTTAGAGATTTTAATCTGGAATGCATAGATAATAGTTTTGATTAACCTTTTCATTAAAAAGAGAGACCCTTCCTTAGTTGAATATTATCATATGGCTGTAGCCTGATGAAGATAAAAAAATGCACCATTGGACTGAAGTGATTAACTGCTTCTTAATGATATCAGCCTGCGTGTTACCACCTCCATCTACCCCGTACCGTCCATCTGTGCCGAGGACCAGATTGCCGATTGGTTTGCCTCCCTTGATGAGTGTCTGCGGTGGAATGACAGGAAGCGCCAGAAACATTTTGATGACCCTGAAGATCTCAGTCCCACTGACCTCACACATTCCTCCAGCTCAGACACCCTAGACTCTCTCACCGAGCGTAATGAGGCCTGTGATAATTAGGTGAGGCTTGTTTATTATTGTTGCAACATAGGATTGGATGATGGATGGATGGATGGATGGTTATTTTGTACAGGGATGTGTGTGTCAGCCTTGTTTACTTGGTGGCATGGTACTTAAGAGGGATGCCTTTATGTGGTGGCATTGATATTGCTGAGTGGTGGAGCTACCTGGTTTTACACACATCCCTCACCCACTCCCTAACCCTCATGTGGAGGATGTTAAGCTGCCTGAGAAGGACAGCTACAGCCTGCAGCCCACCAGTTTTACATTTCAGATCTGCTACTACTACTACCACTACCACTACCGCTGCTGCCTGGTGGCAGTTTTCCATGGCAACATCTATGTTCAGTCCCTTAACCCTAAAAGTTTGGTTGGACCCCATCCCAGGTCTTTGAAGGTCTGCCTTCTGGTGCTGTGTCCTCCACATTCATACTGCTTGATCTTTATACCCGAATTTTTCTTCCCTCTTCTCTTCATGTTTTTAAACCACCTCAGTCAATCCCCTAGTTGTGGAACAAGCTTGAGCCCCCTCTATGCATACACCAGTAACAAATTTTCTATGCATACACCAGTGATACATTTGTCAAGTCTATCCTTACCCATCTACTCCTCTCTCTGCAACCCCTATACTCAGCTTGGATCATGTCAACTATTGATAGTCTCACCGGAATGACAGTTAAGTACCTGAGCCATGAGATACATACTCACAATGAAAAGGTTTGCTTTTAATGCACAGTAATTCTCTTGATGCTGAATAATATTACACTACTATACTTTCATTTTATTTGATGTAACCCATCAGCTTTTCTCTTTGCTACCCCTGTACTCAGTTTGGATCACGTCAGTTATTGATAGTCTCACCAGAATGAGAGTTAAGCACCTGAACCAGTATCTTTCTTGATACTGAATAATATTACACTACTATACTTTCATTTTATATAATGTACTTATGTTTTCTCCCATAACACTTCTTGTCACCCCTCCTACTGTTTTTTTTTTTCCAGTGCACTCCCTCCTTACTGTTTGTTCCTCCCACATAGCTACCTGTATTCCTCTGTCCACTTTCCCCTTAACTTATTACTCAGTCAAGTTGTTTAATGATTAGCAGTATCCAGAGCATGACCACTGATCCATATTTTGAAAGTTGGCAAATCCTGTGCTCCTCATGGGGCAGTGTAGGATGGGATGATGGATGGATGGATGGCAAACGTTTTTTCTGTGTTCAGCACTGCCTTAATTTTATGAGACAGTAAAATTAGCTAGTTCCATGTAATCCCTTGGTGGGTATTAGGTCCCAACACTAGGAAGCTGTAGTCTAGGAACAGTTTAGGATAGAAATGATTATATGCTCTCTCTCCTCAGGTGCTGGCGTGTGTGTGTGTGTCGCTCCCTTTGTCAACACAGCTCATCACCAGCACAGCACAAGCTGCAACTCCCTCAGTGCCACTCCGCAACACACCTTACTGTTTCCACTACTCTTGCAGAATTAAAAATCATTGTTGAAACATTGGCAGCTTTAATCCCGTTGGCTTAAATAGGTTCTTTAGCACCTCTTCCTTAATTACCAACTTTGATTATTAAACCTTACTATTCCCTTTATGTATTATTTATATCTGTATATCTGTAGCCAGCCACCTTAATCCCAGAAGTGGGTGGCCACAAACGATTCGCCTTCATGTTACCCTGTCCTCCGCCATCACATCCCATCTCTCATATACATCTCCACTCCATCTCACACCTCCCCCCCTTCATTCATGACTTCTGAATACTGTCATAGATGTATAAATAGCATAGACAAAAATATAAACATATCATAGAGAAAAATGAGGTGGTAAGGAAGAGGTGATGGGGAATGTCTTTAACCAACAGGAATACAGTATGGCCTTATGACAGTTATAGGAGGGTGATATAAGTCAGGGACAAAACTTTATTTCAGACCAGTTTCTTCCATTCTTCATTCATCTAAAGAAATTCATCACTGGTCAGGAATAAGTTTTGTCCTTAATTCGTGTTTCCCTACCTCACCATCCCATAATATCATTAACCTATACAATACTCTAAAGATGTCTTGTTTGGACTTTTTCATGCTGCTACCTGCAGATGATTTTACTCAGCTTGGGGGAGACCTCTTACTGTGATTTACTTAATGAAGGATATGTTTAATGGTCTTGGTCAAAAGGTCTCTCTTAAGCTGAATAAAATAATCTGGTGGTGGCAAGAATAGAAACAGAAACTTGATAGTGAAGGAGTCACCAGTTTTTCAGCTTAATCTCCACAGTTGATTTCCATCTGATGTTTCAGGATACAAACTATCTGTCTATAACAAAAACTTTAATCCCAGAGGAGGCGACCATGAAGAAATCACCTCCATGTCACCCTGTCCTCCGTCATCAGTCTGCCCACCCTCCAGCTGACCACTCTCGTCATATACCTTTCCTCTCCATTCTTCCACGGTATCTTCAGTCTCCCTGTCCCTCTCCATCAGACTCACATCAGGGGCCATCACAACAAGAGCAATAACCTTCATGCACTCCACTTGACCCATTCAAGCTGATGATGTATTATTTTTGCTATCATCAGACATACCTGTATTATATACCCTACGAGAGACTTTGAACTGGACGGGGTTATTGCAGCCCTCATTAACCCTTTCATTGTAGAAAATGAAAATTACATTACCATAGCGAAGGGGTTAACTCTATACTGGCGTTCACAGCAACATGTAACTTACGGGTATAGTAAACACTTGCAGGTCATTGGTTTTCCCTTCTGTATCAATTTTTTTCTTGCTGGTTGTTTAAATTTAGCTCAAGTTTACCTTCAGACTTGCTGTTTTGTGTGTGTCGTATACTATCACTAGCGAGAAAACAACTGAAGTTTTATTCCATTTTTCATCTACATGTATTTATACTGTTATTTACTTAAGATATGATGAGTGTGATTATCTCTTTATGATCATTTAAATATTCAGCTCTTGCTATATTGATAATGATGTTAATAGGTGATTATAGTATATTTTCAAAATAAACAAAAAGAGCTTTTGGAATCAAATAGTGTAATGAATTTGATTTTTTTTTTAATTCATCATAGTGTTTGTTTACTTATATTAAGACAGTTTGACTGAATTTATCTATAATAATTTTCTCAAAAATATTTCGCAAATGAGGATTTTATATCTAGGTGGAGGTGTCCTGATTCAGTTTGGTAATACAGACAGGTAATTTACTGGTAGTTGATAATACAGTCCATGGTTACCAGCACTTGTCTTTCTGTCTGTCTGCAGTATCAATTTTGCTGTGTCCTTTTGTGTAGTTCAGTGTATTTCAGTATGCCAGTGTATGACAGTATGTACAGTATTGTATTTCCTTTTGTTGCACTAAGCAGTCGCAGAGTCGTGTAACTGATTTACAAGGTGCCAGAACTTCCACTTCTTTACCTGGTATACATGGAGAGTAAGTACAGAAGCAGTTGCAGTTTATTTTCATATAATCCAAGTGTTTTAGCCATTGTCTTTATATATATATATATATATATATATATATATATAATCTGTTAGAACTGGAAAAAATAATTAGGCTCTGTTTTCAGGTCATATGTAAGTTGATGTTGTGGAAGTTGGTGTTTTTAAATGTTGGCTCCCTTCCCCCCCCCCCCAAATGAACATTACATGCACACTCATTTCACCTTCATAGACATTGCCTGTATAGTGGTTAATACATTTTAGTATCTTATATTAAATGAAAATATTTTGAAGTGGAATGTTGATGGAGTCTTCAGGACAACCATATTTTAATAGGTGGTGTTTGTACTGACCTGCAAGCGGTTGTTCTTTGTTATTATCAGAGAGAGAAGTGCTTTAGACTGTTTTGTGATCTCTGCATGGACATCATCAGTCTTCATCTACCCATTGACTTCCACACATACATAAATTACTAAATACACTGAGTGCATTCATGTTATTGAGATTTGTTGTCTCTTTACACAATTATTATTGTAAGTATGAATGGGGGGGGGGAAGTAAAGTTCCTCTGCCATAATTAGATGCTGGACCCTTTTGACTGCACTGTATATTTTGTTACTGTTATCCTCAGATTTTCTGTATACTGCAATCACTTGTTTTTAACTTCAAGAATGAATTTTGTAGAAGTGGATGTGACTAATGATATATACAGGTATAAGTCTTTTATTGATTGTACTCAGAGTGTGTTGTTATTGTTCTTAATTTAATTTTGCAAGTCAGACATACCAGAACAATATGCATTGTACGTTTTAGGGCAACACAGGATAAGATTATGAAACAGCCATCTTCAGAGAGATGTATTGTCATTCCTCACTTAATGTCTAGGATGAGAGCAGGGAAAATGTTAGTTTAAGTGAAGCAGTAAAAATTGAAACATATCGTATTTCTGATTTAAAAAAAAAAAAAAAAAAAAAAAAAAAAAAAAAAGCAGTTTCTTAATTCAGAAAATTTTAAAACTGAGTGGGAGGTAAATTGAAGTGGTGTTAATTCATGAGCAATGTCTTACTGCAGCAACTTTAATCAAAACACCCTTAAATGAGGACTACTGTACATTAGGTAGCAGAATAAAATCATCAGGCGCTAATGAATAAAATTGTCGATGGTAATAAGAATTAAAAAAGCTCTCATTATACTTGCAGGGATAATACAAATTGCTCCTAACCTTTTCACTACAAGGGGTCTCCTGAGCTTGAGTGAAGCATCTGGAGGTATCAAAAATAAAACACAGAAGTCCTTGTTACACTGAAGGGTTAATATCCTTGGATGACATAACTGTATTTTGTAGCTTGTTTTCATCTTTAACCCTATGGGCTGGAGAGGCCCCTCCTAAATTGAATAAAATTATTGGGTAGTAGCTAGAACTATATATTTTGTCAGTGTAGTGGAAAGGTTGTAGTTCCACACAGTATAAACATATGTAATTGTCTGTGAGTTTTGCATGCATGTGTGTGTGTGTGTGTGTGTGTACATTGATTCAAACTCATTCTCATATTCTTGCACTCCAGTGAGGTGCTCTTGACTCAGCTTTTTAATGCAGTATTAGTTTTCTTAATTTCTTCCCTATTATTGTGTTTAATAGTGTTGCTTAAACTTGCCAGGTGGGCTGAACAAGTCAAGTTTGTTTTACTGATAATGGCTAAATTGCTCAGTATATTCATTGTAACTGTCACAAGTGGAAGGAATGCTGGAGCCATCATCAAGAGTGAGACAGGTGGAGGTTTCAAATAGTTCTTAAATTCCTAGGTATATGAAGTAGGAATCTGTGTTACGATTTACAGTTTCAGACAGTATCAGTATATTGATTCACATTGTTGCTGAACAGTTATGAAACTCTACCAGAGTTTTCTGAGAAGTGCATGAGGCTCTGAATATTGCATCACTTTTTTTCAAAATTCATTGTTTACTTTCTCAGTATTTATCATAATGAAGTGAATCAATATTTATGTCTGCAACTGTACCTTGAGTACCTATAAGTATTGTAATATTATGAGCCTGAGAGGAGGGATAGGTTAAAATGATGCCAAAGGGGACCATAAGTGCAGATAAGCTGTGAAATACAGGGAGTTTTCATGTTTCTTTGAGAGGTGTTTCTAGTGTGTTGTGTGAGTAGTTACAGTTGGTCAAGACTCTGGCACTGTGTTTTGGCAAACATGCCAAGAGCCTCACTTCATTGGGATCCAAGTACAAGTAATGCTGTGGTGATACAGGTGATTGTTTACTCAGTGTAATATGCAGCTTGCATTACAACACTCTCCCCAATTGTTTGTGTCTGGGCTTGATGCAAATGAATATATAATTGTACATAGCTATCAGAGTTGAATGTTGAAAATCAATGTCATAGTAAATTTACCACTGAACTGGATTATTGCTGCAATCTTTCTTGATGAAACACAAAAATTCAACACAGGAGACACTGGCACAGAATCATATCCAAAAGTCTGAGTTTGTCTGCAGTATCATATTTTGTGAGAAAGAATTAACCTTTGAAGTTCCACTGTATCTCAACAGCCAACTTCCACAATGGGTGATAAGTAGCCAGGGTTCAAGTGCTAGTTAAACCCTCATTGTAGCAGGGAAATTAGTCCTATTTTTCTACTAAAACAATAGTTTTTATGCTACTGTACGTTTTAGTCTCTTAGAGAAGTTGTAGGATTTGTGGAGAAAGGCTTGACAAAACTTGAGGTTTTATAAAGAGGTTTTGATTATTTAAAAAGAGGTAGAAGTAGTTTATTGTAGATATATACAGTATACTTTGAAATAATGTATCCAAAGCTTATGGAAGTGGAGGAAAAATAACTAGCTGAAAAATTTTATGTTATGTGAGGAAAATGTGCAATCATTTACAAGAATTTTAAAATGTTAAAGAAAGCTTGCCTTGTTAACTGAAAACTGCAAGTTATAAGTACAGTATTAATGAATGAACACCATTATAAATTGAAAAATGTAAGTTTATTTATCTAAGTAGTAACTGGATATTAATGTTGAAATGTTCATCATTTTAATGAAGAATGTTTTATTATAAAGCTGAACCTACATAAAATAGGCTGTATTTTATAAATGTGGGTGGAAAAATCTTTAGGTGAGGCAGATTATATGCTGAGTGACAGTGGATTTGAATTTTAAAACTGAATATAAAATATTAGCATTTCACATACTGTCTTGATAGTTCACAATAAGGTATACACTGTACTATGTTACCCTTTGGTGTCCAACACATTATTCAATTTACAGTCCAGATGATTTACACAGTCCTCATCATAAATGAAGGATGTTTTCCAGTAAGTGGTCAGGTTACTGTTACTGAAAGTGGTAAGTCAGCTAATAGATAGCAATTGAACTTTGATACGGTGGCATTTTTGCTGTATCTGATCTGCACTTAATAGCAAAAAAGAAACAGGAAAGGCAGCTTAAAATGAGGACTTGCAGTATTTTGTGTGTGTGTGTGTGTGTGTTTTTTCCATCAGCTTTGGTGCTTTGAAACTGGGGTCATATATTTAAGCCTTAAATCACCGAGTGGAATGCAAGCTTCTAATTTTTAATGGTGATTACTGAATCACAAAGAAGATGGAACATCTTTGGTTTCCTTCTCTTCTTGCTGACTGCTCTCTGTAAAATAGAATGCAGCCTGACCTTATCTAATAACCACATGCAGTCCAGAAATCACCATAAAAAAGTAAGGGCTTTCACTGCACTTTACAAATTAAGGTTTTAACACATGACCGTCAGGAGTTACAAGCAAAACAACAATCATGGTGACTATATTATTTAGTGTGGATCTTTGTCATTGGCTGTGCTGGGTGAGAGTTTTGATGCACAAAGCTGTTTTTTGATGAGAATAAGAAAGGGCGTAGTTATTCATTGCATTCACACCACTCATCACTAAAGAGAATATGAAAAGGTGTAGAGCTATTCATTGCAGTCACACCACTTACCACTAAAGAGAATATGAAAGAGTGTAGAGTTATGCATTGGAGCCACACCACTTGTCACTAACATGGCCTGGGTATTGTTCAGGAAAATAACATAGGGTAACATGTAAACACATTACAGCAAAGAACATATTTGGACATGGAGAAAAATTGCTTCACTATGAAATAACTGTATCTCCTTTTGTAAGTTCTACAGTATACAGGTATACTACAGTGGGAAACATAATAATAACACCCAGATACTCATACAGTGTATAAACATTCTGGTAGTATAATAACACCAAATATAAATGATATTGTGATATTAAGATACAGTATATATTTCCACACACTTTATATCTGCAAATATTGAATGTACTGTTAGTAATTTGTACGTGAGCACAAGAATTGTGTAAGTAATGTTTGAAATTTTATATAAGCAACAAAAATATGCTGTTTCATAAATTTGTACATAAGATCGAACTGATATGCTAAAACAAACATTCTTTATAGTCCACAGTACAAGCTTGATGTTTTTTATACCGATGTCTGATTTTTTTTTTTTTTTTAGATGGTGAAAAATCACTTTTAAAGTATATATGTTGATGGAAAGAAAGTGCACATCATCTCAAAACTTTGTGAGACATTCCATGCATTTAGTTTAATATGAGATTTGTAGAATAAAATTTTTGCTCTGGGAATGAATGCAATATAAAACTATTTTGTTTTTACAGTTTTGTACATATGACTGATTAGAATATATCTATGTATAGAATGTTATCAGGTGAGAGGTCATTTTATTATTTATTAAAATGAAAAGATTACACTGAATTTCTTTCATCCTTAAATTCATTTGAACCACTTCACTTTGATGGCAGTTTTGCATTTCATTCTTGCTATCATTGGATTATTTTATTTAGGAAAGCCCCTTGTAAGGTGCATTAAATCCCCCCCCCCACCCCCCCCCCAAAAAAAAAAAAATCAGTTAATTTTGTCATCAAGTGCCTATCACCCTGTAAGTTGACTTCCCTTTCATTTGTCATAGCTTATATTTTCATCAGTTTGTCATGAGCTCTCTTACTCTTTTAATTTGTGGATATATTTTTATTAAAGTTTTCCAGAAAGAATGCCTTCATATGGTGGCAACAAGATGAATGGGTGTTGAAGCTGCTTGGTTATGCAAATGTTTCTCATCTCCTTCCCAATCCCACAAGAGGAGGAGTGTTATGCTACGTGTTAAGAATCCAGCTTCCTGTCTTCTGAACACAAGCAACTGATCTGGGGTTCCCTTCAAGATTGGGTCTAGAGCATGCAATTAAGGGAACAGGGCATAAAAACTCAGGTCAACCAACCTTACACGTATATTGCTACAAAGTCAACGCAATACTTAATAGAACTCAACACAATACACTGTACAGACTAAGTACACAATACAAGACGGGGACTCCGGTTGGGCTGCTGGGGACGGCTATCACAGGTGTCATCCAGGTGTGGGAGGGGTCCCGTCAGGTGTGCCTTCCCGCAGGAGGCATGGGACCATTGCTAGGAGCTGGATCATCCGAAGTGGGCTGCTAGGCGGTGTAGAGGGAGGCCTTTCCCTGGTGGGGCCTCGGTAAACAGGTCGGCCCTTGGGACTGGGGCCAAACAGGGAGAGCAGGTGTGCTTCTCTGTGCCTGCTCCTGGAGGAGGACTGTTTACTGGTGGGGCTGGGGAGGTCATGCTCAGTCCTGGGGGTGCCCCTGGGTGACTGCGGGCTGCAGTTTCGCTTGGGTCGAGCCGCCACTGGGGGCTGCCTGCGGCGTCCCTTCCTTCAGGAGTCCGACAGCAAGGGGCGTCGTAGGGGCACTGGCTGTTGGGAGCGGATCCCCAGGCTCACTACAGGGCCACTCCAAATCTCCTCCAGCTGGAACTCCACTGGGGGGGCTGCCTCTGTGGGGAGAGAAGGGTGTCTCGTTCAGCCTCTGGATGGGTGAGGCAAGCAAGGGACATCCTTCGTGAGGGGCGTCACAGGGGTAGCAGATGAGGGACGTACGGTGGCCGATTCCTTCCCGGCGCGGACAGTGGCCGTCGCCGCGGTTTAGCTTAACCCTGGGACAGCAGGTGAAGGGCGTATGGTGGCTGACCCTTCTCCGGCGTGGACAGTGGCCGTCGCTGTGGCTGTGCCCTTCTCTGGGGTTGCAACTGAGAGACGTACATTGGCCAACCTCTCCCCGGTACGGACGGTGGCCGTCACTACGGTGTTGCTCCCAGCAGAGGCTGCAGGTGAAGGACGTACGATGGCTGACCCTTCCCGGCATGGATGGTGGCCGTCACTGCGGTCCTGCAGGGGGTGGTAGCAGAGAAGCGTACGGTGACCGATTTCTCTCTGACGCGGACAGTTGCCATCGTCGCAGTGCTACCTGGGACTGTAGGAGTACAAGTCCCACCCCAATCCTGGTGAGTGCTGGCCTGGCTGGAAAGTAGTCTGCCGAGGCAGCATTTCTCTGGTTGGCTCTGTTGAGGGGAAGAGGGGCACAAGGTAGTGGGAGACATAGGCCAGTCTGGCCTGGGCCCTTTGCGTGCCCTGTGTGCCTCCCTGTGGTCTCCCCTTGGGGTGGGTGTTTCAACACCCTGTCCGTGGTTCCTCCTTGGGGTGGGTGTTGCGGTACCCTGTCCGTGGTCTCCCATTGGGGTGGGCATTTCAAGGAGGTTAGACTGCAGGAGGGCAACTTCAGCCTGCAGTCCACACGGTTCACATTCAGATGAGCCGAAGGCTGCAACAACAACTACTACTACCATACAAGAGTGTCTGTTAAGCCAGTGAGAATACAGGTCTTACAGGGGACCAGAGTAGTTTTCCTTCAGTAGAATTTAAGTGTACCATACGATAATGTTTTGTATCTGTTTACCTTGGTGGCACCGATGAGGAGCTTACCTGTGTTGGCGCTGCATGCTGGGTGGAGGAACTATTCTGTCTACCTAGAAGTCAAACCTCTCATATTTCCCAGCACCTCACAATGGGAAGGCCTCCAGTCTGACCCTGTTGAGGTGCTGTGTACCACTGATGAATGTACTGTCTACAGGGTGGTCCGTATAAAACATTCCTCTTCCACTCAGACAGTTGAATTCTCATAAGCTGCAGGGAGGCTTAGTCGGCATTATCAGTGTCTGTCCTGTATCATTCATTCATTTCCTACTGCTACCACGCCCACACCCACACCAGCAGGCTGAGCCTTCCATGTAACACAAAAGATAGTGGAGTGCTGTTTATGGACTACCTTGGGGTGGGAAAGGAAGCCTGGATAATGATCAATATGCTGATAACTAAGGTGCAATACACAACGAATAGGTAAGGAAGGGCATTGGCAAGCATCCTAAGCTGACGAGACTGAAGTGCCACGAAGGTACAGTATCTTTTTTCACAACGAAATACTGTACTGTAAGTGCCACAAGGATGTATGAGGAATTCGTCATAGGGGTTTAATTACTACTGTCCCCTGTTTACCGTGGTCTAAAATTAACATCTCTATCTTGAATGCCAGATAGTAAGAGCGACCTAACACTAGAATATGGTGCTAGTCATGAAGAAATGCTATGGATTGGTTATAAAGCCATAGCATTGCCTTTTTCTACCCTTGAGCTATGTGAAATAAGCTGCATGATTCAGGATGGGTATCACAAGGCCTGATCCGTCCCCGCAACACAAGCAGAGCGTTAAACAGGCAGCTTGTTGCTGAACGGTCGTCTGATCTAGCAGACCCGTTTACCTCAAGTAAGCAACTGTCCCTGTAGGGTAGTTACAGAGGATTTCTGCACCGTTGATGTCTTCGCCGTGTGTCATGTGCTGAACAGTGCTCCATCATGTGTGTTATGTAGTGAGGACCTATTTACAACTGGTCCTGTTACCTGTGACTTCACCCAACCTGAAGACCCTATAGTAAGGGTCTAGAGGGGCTCTAAGTTAGAGCCTCTGACCCAACCCAAATTAAGCTGTCTGAGGGCCGGGTGATCTCAAGCTCAAAAGGTGAAGTCAATCATCCCTTTATAAGGACACTTCTGAAGGCTCTGATGGATGGATGTCAAAGAGTGGGGGCCCCACCCCTTCACATCCATCCTATGCTGATCGAGGTGTTGTATTGCCCTGCACATGCTGTATGCAGGTGTTTCTTTTGTTGGAAATTTTCAGTTGCCAACTTACCAATTTAGCGTTTTTCGCTAAATATAGCGGGTTTAAAAATCAATCTAGCGGTAAAAGAATTTTCATTTTCTTACTATGTAGCGATTTTAAATCGTGTCTGGCGATTTTCTGCTTAATCTTTCTCAGTCTGGCGGATTTTTGTCACATTTGAGGCCAGTTTAACAGATTCCTAGAATTTATATTTAGCAACACTGTCAACAGACAATCTCGGGAGAGGGACCAAAACAAAGATGGTTTTGGTAGATTGATAAGATTTATTAGATTCTGTGCCTACACATGATCAGTCGCGAGTTCTCACCGCGTAAGAGATCATCGCTGTGAGTCCCTGTGACTCAGTTTTGTTGATTTTGGAATAGCCAGTGGTGGCTTGAGTGTTGTTGCTGTGCTCACCGTCGGAGCATCTGTGGGTCTCGCCTTTCCGTTGTTGATTCCATTCTCCGTGTTTCTGCCAGATTCGGCCTCCGCTCCGCTATTTCTTCCGTCTTCGGGAGCAGCTTTTGCCCTCTTCCACTGATACGACTCCATTGGATTTTCGTCGTGTACAGTCCTAACCCTTTGAACTATTTGAGTGCTCGGTCATGGAAACACCCGGCACTTTCGAAGAAATAAAATAGATTATGTACGATTTGTAAAGGAGTGCAAGTCGATCGAAGGCTTTTAATTAAAAAGAATGGCATTAAATCTAAGAACAACCCCTGTGGTTCTGCACCGGCTCTTGGAGAATATATCAGTTAGGTAAAGTGAGCAGCCTATTTTCCTTCTCCATTTCATCATTTCGAAGGAGTGGGTGGACTGAGATATTCTGATGTAATTGTGGTTGTTTACTTAATGAAGAGATGTAGGCTGTCACTGACGATGTGCAAAGTTACCAGAGTAGCCTAGGCCTGCCAGTAGTCATGTTTTTGTTTTGTCCATTTTTATACTTATTTGGCTAAGTAGCTCAGTCATAAAGTTATTTCATTTCTCATTTTTCACTGTTTACAGTGTTTGTCACTGTGCAGGTATTGTAAGGTATTGGTATTTCCGTAGATCTTTGGGCCAGAGGCGGAACTTCATGAAATCAGTACGACTCCAGAGTGAAGAAATTGTCATCCCAAAAAGAATCCCAAGGTCACCAACTGACATATTACAGGTAGCCAATATACAATTTTGTTTTATATGGTCATTTTTATTAATCATTCCCAGTTTGGCCAAACAGACCCATCAGCCACAAGTAAGCATTCGACTGTGCCAAACCATCCCGTGCAGTGAACTGATGTTCTCTTGTGGCTGACAGCACCTTGCTACAGTGAGGCGTGGGGAATAGTAGTAGTTGTTCCCAAGGCAGTCTGGCCGAACAGCCCCGAGTCCCTTAGGAAGGCCATGGCCGAGACCGGACTTTCCCATAGAGCATTCAAAGAGTGTATGCTGTGTTGTTGGCGTAGGTGATTGTGTGCAACGCAGTCTTCCATAATGTACTTAATAGTATGGGGTGCTGTGTTGCATCCTGGACAGGCATCAGCGACGGAGTCATCCAGCCTCTTCTGGTAGCTTAAGAAGGTTGGATGGTGCCCACATCTCAGCCTGGCCAGGTGGACCCCGTCCTCATGAGGGAGATAGGATTCAGAAGGGTGGATGTCAGAAGGCTGTGCATGCAGTTGTGTGTTGTCTTTAAGTGACTGAAAGGAACAGCGAGTGATCTGAGTGTGGATATGCTTCTGGAAGCTGGTCTGAGGGGGGGAGAGATGACAGTATTTGTGTATGGTATCGTGTGCTGGGTGTTGTTTTGATGTTCTTTGGTGTGGGTGGATGTGCTGCCATGTAATATAGTGGATGTTGTGGGTTTGTGGAGGCTGCAGCAAGGAACTGGGTGCCTCTCATGTCTAGGTGATCCTTGACTTTGAGGACTTTGGTTTCTTGATATAGGTGGTCTGTGGGTGTAGTAGCTGTGCAGCCTGTGATTATTTTTAGGGCCTTTTTCTGGATGGTCTGTAGAGTGTTGTAGTGTGTTTTGGTGAGGTTAGGAGCCCAGGTAGGGCTTGCATAATTCATCACTGAATGTATGTATTGTTTGTATACTGTGGTGGTGATTTCTTTGTTGTGTCCGAAAGTTGTATGGGCAAGTGACCTCAAGGCATTGAGTCTTGATGTTATTTTATTTTTAATGTTTGTGATGTGTTGTTAAAATAACATTGATGTATGTTACACCAAGGATTTGGGGGGGGTGTATGTGTGGTAGGGGAGTGTTGTTTATGGTGAGATGTGGGATGTGACTGTGTTCTGCTGTCTAGTTTGTGAGAAGGGTCACTGTAGATTTGGCTGGGGCAATTTTGAGCCTGTTTGTGGTGAACCATTCGTGTAGTGTGTTGAAGTAAGGTTGCATGATGTGTGCAGCTGTGTTTGGATTTTGGTGCATACATGTAAGTGTTATATCATCTGCAGAGGAAGCAATGTGTATCTGTGGTGTGTGGGGTGTGGGTATGTCGAGCATGTACTGTATAGGTTAAAGAGTGTAGGTGACAAAAGAGATCCTTGGGGGATGCCGTTTGTGAAGTTTCTGATGTTAGGAGACTGACCGGCAAATGTTACGTGTGCACATCTGCCTGCTAAGTAGTTTGCCAGCCATCTTTTTGTGTTATTGTGCATGTTTGTGTTGAGAAGTTTGTTTGTAAGGTTGTGCCAGGGGATGGCATCAAAAGCTTTGCTGATGTCTAGTGTGATTAGGGGTGTTCTGTGTGGTGGCCTAGCTGAATTCATGCCATTGAAAACTCTCTGTGTAAGGTCTGTAAGAAGGGTGTTTGTGGAGTGTAGTGGCCTAAAACCATGTTGTGACTGGGCTAGGGGAATGTGAGGTGTGACTAGTTGTAGTACCAGTCGTTCAGTGACTTTAGAGGGGGTGCAGAGGAGTGTGATGGGGCGGTGTGAGAAGGGTAATGTGGGGTCTTTGTTGGGTTTAGAGATAGTGATGATAATGCCATGCTTCCAGATTTTGGTTATGATGTTGTGTGAGTAGCTGTAGTTTGATATGTTGGTGTGTGCTTGTTTGTATCCCTTGTGGTCCAGGGTATTTAAGATGAATGTTGCTTATGTTGTCTGGTCCACAGGCAGATGAGTGCTTAAGGTTGTTAATGATGTGCATCGTCTGGTTGCAAGTGAAAGTCTGGGTCTGTGGGGAACTGTCTCTTATGTCGGATGATATATCGGTCTTCAAGTTGGGGGTTTAGATGGCTGACTTGTGAAAAGTGATTGATGAGAATGTTTGCTTGTTATTTGTTTGAGAGTATGGTGTCTGCTGTTGTGATGGCAGCGTGTGATTGTGTGGTGTTGCTATTGGAAAGTGTGATGCTGTTTAGTGTTTTGTAGAGTTTGCTGTTGTTTGTTTTGTGGTCAAGTGTTTGGAGGTAATTTTTCCAGTTTAGTGTTTGCTGTTCTGATATTTTATGGTTTATTTGAGTGTTGAATTCTTGTATTTGTTGTACAGTGTCTTGTGTATGGTGTGTTGGGGAATTGTAGTAGAAAAAAAAATATTGCTGTTGAGGAAATAAAACCATAGATCACTCCTAGAAAGAAACGAGTGCCCATAAGTGTAATACAGTAATACCAGTACTGTACCATTTGTTTTTAAGTACAGCAGAGCAGTGTCATTGTATTTTTTCCATATTTCCCTTTCGACTGTATTCAGTATGAGCATAACCTGTGCCAGTATTGATTATTGCAGTATTATATGGGTATTCTTTTGTATAGTACTAATTTTATCTGCTAATTATTTGATGTACGGTAATTTTCCTACTCCACACTAGGCTTTAGCATCAACAGTCAAGCGTGACCACAGTGGCCCACACTACAAGTACCATGATGATCCGTATCTCACACCTGCCTCAAACCTGGTCAAACGTTCATACTCATTGTCCAAGGAGGCCGGGCGGAAGGCAGCACGATGGATAAGAGATGAAAACCCACATCTGTTTTCACACGTACCTGAAGACCCAGTGATTGAGGTGAGTGGAGTACTGTATTTAGTTGTGATGGGTTAATATAGTTCAACCACATACACTGAGTGGAAATTTTTGTCCTTTTGCAGCCTAACTCCCAGAGCTCAGTGCCAGTACATAAGACAGTACTATGTCTCTACAACCTTTCCATGTCACTTTTTGCAGACTAGCACCATTGTACTGTAGCTATAGTATTAATTCATTGGTACAGCTCGGCATTCAAGATGGAGAGATGGTTGATATAGTCCAAGTTAAAATGGACAGGGTATAGTATACTGTAGAGAACGTTAAGTACTCCAGCTGCTTTAGAGTACTTAGCATCTATAAAGTCAGTAGGTATAATTTTAAATGAAACAGCTTGAATTCATGAACATGTAGTTGCTACAGTATTCTGTTTTTGTTAGGACCAATGATTTGTATTCTTTTGTGTGTCAGGCATTTGCGCCCAAGGGTCGGTACAGTGAGGAAAGCGATGTGAGTGAAGACACACTGCATGACCTGGTGAAGAGGAGTCAAGTGTCTGATGTCATGATTGCCTACCAGATTTGCAAGGACAAGGGCATTGGTTAGTTATTATCAGCAGTATTTTCCTCTCAATAAATAATAGCCAGAATTCCAAGTGCTGGAGTGGTGTATGGAGTGACCCATTTCTGTGAATAATATTGATACCGTATATAATGTGTCACTTTTGTGAATCACATTTATTGTCTTCTCAGCCTTGTCTTACCCCATCTTTAAGTGGGAAAAACCCTATCTCACCCCATCCTTTAATGGGAAAAAGGGCCACGATGATGATACAGCATAAATGCCAGGTAATAACGTAGTGCTTAATATACAGTAATAGATAGTGTCAGATATCTTGTGTTACTAGCTAATGCAAGAACAACAGAATGGAACTGAAATCAGAATGATAGTAATGGAAGGGATAGAATATGACATAAGTAAATTTCGTTACACAGTACAGTAAAGGGCAGAGAGAAAGAAGTATGAACTACTGAGCACAGATACTAGGCAAGGTGCATGTGTAAATATTAAAAAAATGGAGCATGAAGTTAAAGTGAGATTATTTGGGGGGAAAAGAGAAGTTTTTAAGAACATTGCAGTACATTACTCTAGTCTGAAAAGTAGGATGGCTATTTTAGAGGTGATGAGGGCCCTCTGATAAGTACGCCACTTCACACACTTTCATATTTGAGTAAAACATGGCCAGTGATTGATACAGGGCACTTGTAACTTGTAGGCTGTAAAAATGACTTTTAGAACTGCTGCAGGTAGCAGGATAAATAGCAAGCTATAAAAGAGAGTTTGATGAGAACTTAGACAGGAAGAAAAGGGAATAGGATGGAATATGACATTGCTATTTAGAGAAAGAAATGCAGTTGGATGTTAGGACAGAGTTGCCTTGACATATTTCATCCTTGACTGTTCCCTAAAGATTATAGTTTTTCTGAACTGTGCTGCATGGTACTATGCTGTACTGTGTAGCATTGAGTGATTAAGCAGGGTGTAGTTGAGCAGATGTAATACTTTGAAACACATCTTGAAGAAACAGCAAGAACTTAGTTACTGTTCTGTTTTCTGCACAGAGTTGAGTGATAAAGTGAAGCAGGAAGTACTTGAGCTGGTAAGCTACTACAATGGTGAACCAGCACTGGAGGATGACTGGGTGGAGGAGCGTTGGTATAGACAGGCAGGCAACACCATCCGGAAGACTTGGAAGTAGGTTCATTGATATTCCTCGGATCCAGTTTCTGAGGATACTTGCTGTACTTCAATATTCTGCCCTTGGCCCCTTTCACCTCTTCAGTCAGAAGAGATGTTCATTTATTTCTGTCTTACTACTTCCAGACTGTTTTACTCTGTTCAGGAGACATTTCAAACTGGAGGAGTTACATTACAGTAGTTGTCACAGCCCTCTTCATTACTGCACATCCTAAGTCTGATGATAGCCTGATAAAAATGAAAAATGTTATCGGACTGCAGGGGTTACTTTGGTCACTTCAGTTGGTGCACTTCCTGGAATTTTTTTAGTTAAAAAAAAGTTTGTTCAACTGAGATAATTTCAAGCAGCCTGCTTCCTTTCCATTGGTGTGACTCTGTTATGAAGTTTTGTGGCATAGCCTACGTCCCAGAAACCAGGTTCATTACATTCTCAGCATATCTTATTTCTATTGCATGTACCCCATCAACACAATGCCATCTCATTTAAGTTCTTCACAGCATTCTTCACTTCTGCCATTGACATATGATTTACCACACAACCCAGTCATGTTCTTTGTTGACCTGTCATCATTCCCTGTCACCATTTTTTATGTAATATGAGGCGTTTAGTCGAATAACGACGAACGTGCCAAATATATAAACTTGAGATTTAGGTCGCAACATACTCATCCACCACTTTTCTATCCAGTGGAAACGTTTTCATGGCATGTTCGTCTTTACAACATAGTTGAAGTCCTAGCTATATGACAAGGTAGATTCTTGTCTCAACACGCCGTAGGTTGGTACACATGGCCTTGTCTCTCCCGAGGAAAGTTGTAGTGAAAGAAAGATGAGCATGCCAGCAAGCACTCCTTCAGGCTGCCATTGAGTGGTGGGTCTCATGATGACGTTACACTCACAACTAATCAGCAGCCGTGTTTTTTGGGTGTCAGCTGGTGGGTGTGGCAAGATCCTGCCCTTCCCAGTTCTGTTTACGTTGTAAGCCACACAGACGTGCGTTTGATTTCTTACATTATTTTCACCTCAGATTTATAGTGATTTACATTGCAACATGAATGACTTACATAGTGATGACAGCCAGGAGGTCCCTGAGCATTCATGGAAACAAAAATGTGATCCATCTTCTTGGAAACACGCAGTTGCCAAAGAAAAACGAAATGCTGGGGAAGCATACATGAGTTATAGCACAAAAAAGGAAGTGCCAGCTAGGAAAATCAGTCCTCCTTGTATGTGTGGCAGCTTAACAACTTAGGCAATGATAAAGTTAGTGATCTGTTTACAGTTTTTGGGGCAATGAGCAACTATAACAGATAGAACGGTTACATTGCCAGTCATGTGGAAAGTGTTACAATGAAGCGGGCTTGTGTTAAGGGCCATAAATCATGCAAGTCACGTACAGTTAGTTGTTGTGTTGAGTTTGCCAATGTGACTTATGATGTTTGTCAATCTTCATTTCTCAGCATTCATGGTTTAGGTGAGCGTAGAGTTCGTTCTGTTCTCAGCAAAGTGACTATAACTGGAACAGTGGAAACTGACAAGTGAGGCACTGGTCCTAATCTGAAACAAGTTAATGATGAACGGAAGGCACTAGACGAACTGGACTACCGTTAATCCTCATCCCCCCCCACGGCACTTAAATACATGCAGCACTATTGTACATGGGTTGATGATTGTCCTTCTTTTCATTTTTGTGGATATTTTCAAATTATGTTTTTTTCTCATAGAGGTACTATGGTATGGGGTTAATAACTGAACAGCATTATATCCTGATATATATTTTGCATTTTATTCTTGTGTGTCTTGAAGTATTTTACCAGCTGTATTTTTTGAGACATTGTTTATTGAAATTGGTCTACAGGTTAATGAGTTACAACGAAAAAAATTTTAACACTGTTTATCTCAAACACTGATTTGGCATGTTTGTCGTTATTTGACTAAATGCCTCATATACGAGAATGAAAAAGATTATTTCATTAGGCTTGTATCATATTGTCATGTTTACTATTAACAGGGACAATGGAGTAGCAGAAGAGATCTTTGAGTCCATGAATGAGAAAAGTCCTGCAGCTTACTGTGCACTGATTCGTGGCATGACTCAGTATTATCAGGTGAGAACACAAAACACTTAACAGTCAGCAGCTAATTGATTCTTAACTCCTGTATACTGTAAGAAACTGAGTCTTCCATCATGAATTTCTTTGTACAATAGCTAAAACTTAAAGTATAGCATGACTTAAAATACTCAAGATGCTGGTTTACTTTGGCCTCCTCTTACATAAGTTCACAGGTACCATGGTCTTATGCAATTGCCTGGTTGTTGCCTGTTAAACCCTGCTTATATTTGATGATATAATCTCATGCCAGGCAGGATGATTATGCTTTACTGCTTATGTGTAGTGTACTGTGTCCAAAACTGCTTTAAGGTCATTCCACATTTCACTTTTGTTCCCAAAGCCTTCTTGAAAGTTGTTTGCAAATAATATACCCTGAAGGCAGGAATTACTCATTGTTCCTCAGGTTGTAGGAGATATGGGCTGCAGATATTTCACTTTCACATTTGGGTGGAAATCATCCAGGTGTGTTGGACAAGCAGGACCACCAAGATGCTAGTTGTTTTATGGTACTTTTCTGCTTCAGAGATAAAATGTCGATAGAATCAGTCTTTGAAAATTCAGAGGGTAATCCAGGTGTTGGGGTTAGACTTCCCAGTGACGGAAAGTGAAACCAAAATACAGTACAGTAATACCATGGACATGATGGGTTTTTTAAAAGCCCCTTGGATTTTCATCATGATACACTAATTAGGGTTGGAGATTGCAATCACCAGCAGCAGTTCTGCCAGCTGGAGTCAGTCTGTCCTCTTTTTTTTTTTTTTTTTTTTTTTTTTTTTTTACAGGATTTTTTCTTTTTTTTAGAGTAAACTAGTCCCATTCATAGTATTTTCATGCTAGTAGCCTCCCTTCTTGATAATGTCAGGCTATTTTTTTTATTTATTTATTTATTTTTTTCCAGCCCACCATCCACTCACTCGATGTAGTGCTGCTCTTGGGTGCCTGCCCTTTTCTTCCTTCTTTCCATCCTTCCTCTTCTGTCATTCTTTCTTTCATTCTTTCCTCTTCTTTCTGCTTACAGGTGACTACACTGAGTGACAAGCCAAATGGTTTCCTGTAGACCAGGAAACCATTCGCTACACTGGGTGGTAACCATATAACCAAATTATGGCATGTGGTGGTTGAGTGGGCAATTAAGGTGCTGCAGTCGGATTGAGCCTGTGTTGGTTTATATCCAAGGGATGGTTGGGGTTAATTGCTCACGTAATGCCAGTCAGGGATGAGAGAGGCTGGTCGCTTTCATCTTAAATGTCAGGACCAACTTGCCTAGCTCTGGGCTTCAGTGCTCCTTATGGGGCAACACTGATATAAATGATGAATGAATGAATGAGTTAGATATAGACCCACTTGATGTAGTGCTTCCTACTTCTTCCTTCACCTTTATCATTCTTTTTGTGTCTGCCCTCCTCTTTTCCTATTCCTCCCATCTGTCACGTTACTTTTTATTACTCTTCTTTTCAGCAGGCTGTACATTGAGTGACAAGCCTAATGGTACAGGAAACCATTTACAGTGCTGGGTGGTAACCATATAATCAACCCATACATGTTCCCCAAGTGTCAACAAGTGGGCTGGCGGAGGGTTAGTGCCCCTCTCTGTAAAACAACTAACTCAAAGACAAACGGCCATCCCTTACGTGATAATAGTGTCTGGCAATAGATAGATAGATAAAGGTCAACTTCACACTCACCTGTTGGATAGTCATTCTGTCATCAACTACGGTACATTTAAAGTGGATACCAGATCCTTGTCATTTGCTTCCCTGTTCATAGGGTTATTCATCCATCCATTTCCATTTGTCATTTCCTTGGCTTCATCATTTCCTTACATGGCATTCATTCATGGACCCATTGTGATGTGTGTTAAAAGGTTGACCGTGCATGGAAGCTGTACAGTGAGTGCTGTGAGAATGAGATACCATTGGACACCAACACCTATAACTCCCTCATCGGTGTGTCCACTTTCATGCGCGATGCTCCAGACCTTCGCTGGCAGCTGGTTAAGGTAAGTATATAAATGGTATTAGCTTCTTCAGGGTGTAGGGGCCTGAGGCTATGCTACCACAGGCCAATACATTTAACTCCTTCAGCCTGATGGTGAACAAACCTACTGATTTCCCAGTCATAATTATTTGTCTTCAGAGAAAGGAAAAGGGGTGTGTTAAACAATCAGATGTCTTAATCTTTTTACAGATATAAATAGTATTATTTTTTTAAGCAGTTCTAGGAAAAGAAAGCACAAAAGCTTCCCTTATTTTGTTCTTTTTGCAAATCTACAATATAAAGGGAACTTTCTGTCTGTCTGTCTGTTTGTTCACAAACTACTCCCTCAATTTTCATTTTACCTGGCCATAACCTTCATACCGGTACTTGGAATCCTTATGACCCAAGGAAGGTTTTAAGAGACTGATGGTTTGAGGGAGAGGGCAGAGTAGTAAGAGTCAGATAAATCAGGAGGGGGAACAAGAGAGAGAGAGATAGGGGTAGGGGACAGGAGGAGGATGATAAATGAGGAAGGGGAGGGGGAAAGCTGGGTACCCTTCTAGTGAAAATATAAATTACAACAGGGAGTTAGTTGCAAGTTTTTGTAAATCTGGCCACATGCAATCCTCATTACAAGTTAGGGATATGATCCAGAAATCAGTACCAGTACCTGTATTGCAATTTTCTTGCAGTTGATACATGAAGAGAATGAAATAATAATGGTTAGCAGTAATTGTTCTAGTGTCACTTTCGTATGAAATATGAACCCAGTGGACTGCAGGCTTAAGTTGATCTCATGCAATTCACCATCCACCTTTTGTGGGATAGGGAAGTAGTTGAGGAACATTTGTATAAGCAGGCTTTTGAGCAACTTGGTTATATTGGTGCCACTGCATGAAGGCTTCCCTCTACAGCTGTATAATGAGTTATTCAGGGATAGGTTGTACATTGCTGAATAAAAAGCAATCTTAGTAGGGAAAGCACTTATGTGGACTTATAAGTTTATGTGATTTAAACAATTCAATAAGTTGTGAGAAAGTACTGGTAATTGTATAAAGAGGTGCAGGAGTATGTTCTGTATGCATAGGGAGGGACAAAAGTTCACCTAATATTTTACCTCTTCTGCTTTCTCACATTCCTTTGCTGCTTGAAATTCCTAAGCTGAGAAAGTTTTGGCACATTTTTCTGATGATAGATGGTTATTTTCGATATAGTGTCAGCGAGGAAAACGATGGACATACCCAGTGTGTGAAGTACAGGGTGTATTAGTTGATTAACTTTTGTTCCCTATGTAGATACGAAAAAGGTAAGATACTACCCTGGGAAAAAAACATGGGATGAAGTGCTGAAAGACAGCCCTAGTAATGAGTTTAATTAGGCAGGTAGCAGATGATGCAGCTTAGATACCTATCATAAGGCAGTCCGTAGTGTACACATACAAACATGCAGAGACTGTAAAATGATGATGATGTGAGAATTCACCCATTCCTTCCACAGGACCTTCTGACATCAATGGCCACAGCTGGAGTTCTACCAAACCTAGGGACCCTAAACAGCACCTTGGAGGCCTTGAATCAGCTGGGCATCTGGCGACAAGCACGGGAACTGAGTCTACAAGTCTTCAGGGAGTTCTATGACCTAGGAATCAGGCCATGTCTTGCCACATACTACTATCTCTTGATTATACATTGTCGAGAGCGTGAGTGTCATTTTCTTTTCTCATAACCCGAGGTGATTAACCCCCCGATGCTGGGCTCCCTGCACCCTATCCTCTTCACACAACCGGGCTTATTTCGTAATTTGGATTTTCCAAAAACCATATTTTTTCTTACAAATCAATCACAAATGATACAAAACAGAAAAGAAACTTGTGCTTACCCTCTGCTGGTGTATATCTCTACTAGTGTGTGGGTACCTGACTGCAGTCAGTACACGTGTACAGTACTTTGCCCCCCCAGAAGCCTGCCCACCCCCATCCCCCCATCCCATGTCTGTCCAAGCTAGCCTCTCCCCTCACCCTCGGGCATGCGAGAGGGCCTGCCACACCACTTTCAGTGACCTGGCACGTTTTTAAGTTGAAACTTGCCCACGAAATATGAAAACATCCTCAGAAGTGAATTGGCACCTGTTGACCACACGTCCTCAGACGTGAACTGGCATCAGGGGGTAAAAGAAAACCTTTTTAATTACCTTAGGTGTTACTGAATGACTGAAAATTTTGTCGTCACAAGTGTGTTGGATGGATCAATATACAGTATTCTTGACTTGGACACAGTTCAGTGTAAAATAAAAACTTTACACACTGAACGAGTGACCAAGAGTTCACTTCCAAATTGTCAGATATATATCAGAGCTTTAAAACTGTGTTGATCACTTCGAAATTTGGACATATTATCAAATGCATGAACCTTGACATATCATATTTACATGATTTGATGATACAATAACAAATGGCACAGTTTCTCCAAGATTACCAAGTTCATTCTTACTGTCACTCAGTTTCTTGCATACTCCAGCATCTGGAAGATAGTGATCTCACCGCACAATTCTATACAGTACGATATCATTCATCAGGGAAGACATCAGTATGCAAGTAATTAACCCATGAACATGGAGTTGTGTTAGGTGTTGCTAAAAATCCTTACAAAATAAGCATTAGCTTTGTTTTCCTTACCCAGCCAGCTGATTCTGACTGCAGGTATTGGTAATCAGTTTAGTACTGGCAAAAATTTGAAAGCAGTGCTATAGCAGTATGGTGAAATGGTTCAGAGGCAGCCTTCTCTGTAAGACACAAGTATAATTTCAAGTACAGTATCTCTAAATATGCAATTATTTACCATACTAAAGTTCCATTACCTCTAACCCTGATTTATCAAATTAAGTGCTGTAGATTGGGAGAACTGCAAATCAGCTTTTAAGGTACTAGATATAAATGAAACTGTGAGTGTCAACATTTCAAAACTGTAATTTAACAAATTAAAAGAAAAAAGAACACATTAGTCAACACATGATGATTGACAGTTGTAGTAAGTGAATGAAAAATTGTGTATTTTGGAACACGTCCTAAACACATAACAAGAACTTAACATGTTATACTCTGCAGGAGGCCCCATCAGCCACATCCTACTGGACATTTTAGACAAAATAGAAGGGTCAGAGTTCCAGGTTCAGCACTTGAAGGACACTTTCTTCTTTGTCACTGCCATGGATGTTGCAAGGAACCACTTAAAGGTGTGTCTGGTGCTCTGCATAGTTAACCCAACCAGTTGCTTTTCATTTTAGCGGTCCTATTTACGTGTCACATCCACCATCTTATTCTCCCCACTTTCAGGCCATAAAGTGTCTGTTCTTTCACTGGTAACCTTCCTTTTAATCTCTACTGTAGTTTGTACATCTTAATTTGACACTTTGGTTTGTGCAGGAGGTGGGGCTGGAGTGGCTAGGGTAAGGAGAGGTTGGAGGAAGTTCTGGGAGCTGTTGCCTCTCCTGATATTGAGAAGGCTCTCTCTCCATGCTAAGGGAACTTTGTATGGAAACCATTTACTTTGCTGGGTGGTAACCATATAACCAAATCTTGGCACCTGGTGGATTAGTGGGTAATTATGGCACTCCAATCAGATCGAGCCGGTGAAGGTTTATATCCAAGGGATGGTTGGGGTTTATTGCTCATGTAATGCCACTCAAGGATGAGTGTGGCTGGTCACTCTCATATATGTCAGGACCAGCTTGCCTAGCCCTGGGCTCTAATGCTTCTCATGGGGCAACATAGGATTGGATATCGAATGAATGATTATATGATCAGCTGAGAAGAATCAGAGAAACCTGATTCACCATTAACTGATGGGCAGGACATTCTATCCCACAAACATTATAACTTTTTAAATATATTTTATTTTGCTTATGAAGTGGAGCTGAGAATTTGAGTGACTTGAATACTGTTATGAGTGATAGATGTTGTTGTTAGCTTTGTTTTTGCTGCTGCTATGTCCCAATCTGGCCAAGTAGCTCCATTGACCACAAGTAAGTAGCCATTTTCTTGTGGCAAAGATCACCTTGTTAGGGCCAGAACAAGGTCCTTCCACATGGTGTGGCACAGGGAAAATAAGGGGCATAGTCCCAAAGAGGATGAGTTGTGTATAGGAGATATGAGTATTACAGTAGTATTAACTTGGACTTTGGCTACTTGGTAAGTGTTTAGTTCCCTTTGTGGGAGTGCAGTGCAGGCCAGTTACTAGGCTTTGACCCCATGTCACTCCCATGGTAGTACCTCCCGGGACAGTGGTGACCATCCATCTACTGCATTTAGTGTTATGTGTGATCTGTTTTACTGTGCACTCGACTAACAGTTCTGCTTTTGTGCTTTTCTGTGCCTGTATATGGATCCTTTTCAACCTATAAAAGTTGATAAGGATAATTGATTATGATAAACTGTATGAACTGTACACTGCTTCTTGAAAACCCATTTCCTGTCTCCTTTCAGTGTTTACGTCACTTGTTAAATATACTGTCAGTTGTATGTGAAACACTTCAACATTATCATCCAGATCTCCTTTCCCACCCCAGGGCAGGGTGAGGAGTAGCAACGTCCAGAGAGCCCAAGTTTGCCCAATCCATGGACCACACTTTCATTCAAGCCCCCAGAATCCTGGCTTTTATCTGATACACCAAAAACATTCACAACATTCTGTGGCTTCACATGAATGTATTCGATAGTGTCAGTCTGGACACTGTCACTTTAAAGAGGGGTGCCAAATCTCTGATCATGCACTTCTCACAACATTCATCCGGCCAGCTCGATCTCTTGTCAGTCCCCTAACCTCACCGACTTCTATACCTCTTTTCCTCACACACTCATCCACCATATCCCTCTACTTTCTCCTTGACCTACCTCGCCTCATCCCTCCTTCAAATTTGCTCAGATATACCTCTTTCACCACATAAGTAATGAAAAATAATAAAAAAAAATACATGCAGATGGTAAAGTCTGTGAAGTGGAGCTGGGATTCTGGGTGCTTCAGTGACGTGTGAGTGTGTGGCCCATTTCACTGGGCATTCTGTCGATTTTCCTCCCAATTTTATGTTTTCTCATTCCTAGTTTTCTGGATCCTGCCTTACCCCATCCATTGATGAGAAAGTCGTGGTGATGGTTATGAAGCTACCAGCTCTTTTCTGTTTCAGAGTCTTGAGGTGGCCCAACGTGTTGATAGAATACTGAACAGTGGAGACAACCATAAGTTCATTGGTGACTCATACAAGGAATCTGTGTACTAGTAAGTTGCATTTAATCACTTACCCTCTCAGTATTGTATTTCAGTTAATGCCAGATGATTTTAAACAGCTGAGTGAGTCATTGGAGCCTGAGTGAATTTTTTCACCATTAACACTTTCATGACTGGGACAGTTCTTGTATTCCATTCCAGCAGAGTGAGGCCTAGAATGCAGAGAGAGTTATCCCCCTCAGTATGAGAAATCTCCCCAACACTGTCATGAAAAATTCTGGATTTGATAAAGAATTAAATAAAAAAGTTATTACAAGAAGTGTCCTGAAGTTAATACTGTAGTGTGATTCTGACTCCTTTCTAAGATGTCTCTCCAGAGCTGGATGAAAGTGTCTGTATTTTTGCAAAAATGAAACATAAAAAGCCACTATACTGAAGAGATGGAGATTGATACAAACCCTTCTTTCTTATATGAGTAAGACACCCTGAGGCTGAATTAACCTGTTGGGGTATAAGCATGAATGAAATAAAAAAAGTAACAAGTGAAAGTGTTAATACAGATTATACCTAACCTTTTCTTTATGAGGGCTTTCTCCTTAACTGAATTCAGTAGAATTAAAGTGTAAAGATTTCATTGTAATGAATGGGGCGGGACAGTTAAAAAAAAAAAAAAAAAAAAAAAAAAAAAAAAAAAAAAAAAATATTTTGCAAACTGCTGGGTATTATTGTTGGTTCTTCCATATTTATGCAGTCTCTGTTTGTTACTGGATCTTACCTCACCCCATCCTTGAGTGTAAAAAAAAAGTTCAGGATGTTTTTTTCTTTCCCCTTGCACATAAAGTACTAATATGTTGCCCTGTGGGATGCAATTCTTATATGACAGTCACCACATCAGCTCTCCTCATCTTGCTGACTCCCATCAATCTAACTTTTTACTGCAGTGTTGGAACTCTCTTACATATTGCTTTAACTCTGGACTTTGTAATTCTCACCGTATCCTTACATGATACCCTCGTTAATTCATCCGCACAGTACATGTGCCTGTCTGTCCACACTTTTCCTTTTTCTCCAAGTTCCTACTCCAGGGTTTAATTTGGAGTCTCAGTTTTACATGTGTTCAGCTGGTCACCTTTGGATTAATTTTCCTCAGACCAGCTTTCTCTCAGTCTAGAATCTTCAATCTGTAGATGTCCAGGCATCTCGGAATTAGTAGATGTTTATTGTGGCACTCTTGTTGATCTTGCCTTCAGGACAGTTCTGAGCAAGTTTTAATTCTTTGGTTCCTTTTCGTAACCTCTTCCATCTTAGGGTGTATTTATTATTAACTGTAAATGGTTTTGTTCAGCTTTGGCAACTCCTCTGAGTGAAGGGTTGGAAAGTCCCTTTTTTTTAACACAATCTGAAAGTGTTGGAAAATAAAATATACGTAATCATACTGAAGGGATTAAAAAAATATGCAGTGGCCTTTCATTAATTAACTGAAATACATCTTGTATGTTGACACTGAGGAAATATGGTCCCTTATGTTGTCTCTGCACTTCATCCTGATTTTTCCTTCTGTCCCTCCACCTTACCACCATACATAGCCCCTTCTTTCATATATTTCCCCAACTTTCCATTCTGCCGTATATCAGCCCTCCACTTTGAAGTATCTTATATTATACAGCACCTTTCCATAAATACTGTACTCCTCCCACTGTGTTTTTAGTTTAATGCCTATTCTTTTAAGCCTTTCATCCTTTTTTATACACCACCCTACTGTATCTCCTGTCTCAACTTTTCTCCTTTTCACCTTTTTCTTGGTTGACTGTTTACTCCTCCTGGACATTTGTAACCCTTCCTCTGCACCATGTATGCACTCATCTCATTTTTGTATTACCTTTTTTGTGTGTGTGTGTGTGTGTGTGTGTAATTAATTTCACCGGGTAGGTCAGGAGCACTTGATGGTCATGATCGTCAGCTTTTTACCCTCCCGGAAGGGAGCTGAGAGCTCATATAGTCCGATCCAAGGGCAAGGCTGTGACCTTCACACACGCACACACCCGTCCCCTTGCTCAAGGGGGACAGTAACCACCCACTTTGTCAGTGAAACTTTTCGCAACCTGAGCGAGGCGCGAACTCCCGCCCACCAGTTGGCAAGCGAGAACGTTACCACTGCACCAGCGAGCGGTGTGTGTGTATGTGTGTGTGTATTTTCATAAGCAAAAGTTCTGTGATAATCCCATACCAGAATAATGGCCTGCTTCCCATAGTTCTCATTTCTCCTGCATGTCAGAAAATATATTTCCTTTTCATAGCTGCATGCTTCATATTGCTGTCACATCAAAATATCTTTTAATACCTCCCCCCATCTTTTTCTTTTTTAAGATGCATTTAGTGATTGATGGGTTACATGTTTTCTCTTTTTGTGATGTGAAATGTGTTGTGTCATTGATGGCATACCCATCCCCCTCCTGTCCATTGAATGACTGATGAATAGGGAGCATGATGTCTCTTAAAAATGTGGTGCATTGAATGATAGATGGGGTTCGTCTTCACTTTCAGAATTATTAGGCGCATTGTGGTTGATGGCTTATGATTTATATATATGTAATCATATATATATATATATATATATATATATATATATATATATATATACAGTATATCATTCATCATCATCATCATCATCCGGACCTCCTTTCTCACCCAAGGGCAGGGTGAGGAGTAGCAGTGTCCAGACAGCACAAACTTGTCCAATCCAAAAAGGCCACATTTCCATTCACTCATCACTCAAACCCCTGGAATCCTGGCTTCACCAGATACGCCAAAAACATTCACCACATTCTGCAGCTTCACACAGCATATCCGATTGAGTCAGTACGGACGCAGCCATGCTCACAAGGGGTGCCAAAATCCCTGATCACACACTTCTCCTCACAAAATTCATCCAGCCAGCTCGATCTCGTCAGTTCCCTAGCCTCACCGACTTCCAAATCTCTCTTCCTCACACACTCATCCACCATATCTCTCCACCTTCTCCTTGGCCTACCTCGCCTCCTCCCTTCTTCAGATTCGCTCAGGTATACCTTTTTTACCACTCTATTGTTATCCATTCTTTCCACATCATACCATCTCAGGACACTCTTCGATTCTGGTGTCCACCGACTTCCACACTCCACACCTTTCACGAATCACATTACTTCACATTATTTCGTATCCTATCCACCCTCTGTACTCCACATACATTCCTCAGCAGTCCCATCTCCACTGCTCTACCTCTTGACTTTTCATTTTTCATGCCACACCATAGTCTCACACCCATATGTTAGAGCTGGCACTAACACTCCCTCATTTAAGCCTCGTGCAGCTTCAACACTCAAGCCTTAGTTTCTTATCAAGGCCTTCATTGCACCAGCCACTTTTTTTTCCTTGTGTCACTCTGCTTTCAACTTCTTTTGCATATTTTCCTCTCTTATCTATCACTGTACCCAAGTATTTGAACTCTCTCACTAATTCCAGTCTCTCTCCATTCACTGTGACATCACATTGGGAGTCACCTTCTCTCTCAGTAACCATCATTTTACTCTTCTCTACATTTACTCTCAAGGCACACAGCAAAACTCTGCACTAACCTACCAAGTTCGTGTCCGATACTTGCAAGCAGTGCTGCATCATCAGCGTACAACAAATTTGAGATATTCCATCTATCACCATTCATTACCAGCGCCATCCCTCTCTCCATTGCTCATGTTTTTACTTCGCTCATCACCCCATCCACAAATATATTGAACAACCAAGGGGACATCACACAACCTTGTCGCACGCCCACACCGATCGTGAACCACTCACTTAGATACCCATCAACCCTTACACATGCTTCCCTACCATCATAAAAACTCCTGACAGCACCTAATAGCTTACCATCTACACCATACATGTGCAAAACTTTCCACAATCCCTCTGTCTACTTTGTTGTATGCTTTTTCCAGATCCATGAATGCCATAAACACCTTATGGTCCTTCTCACAAGCCTTCTTTGCTACCTGTCTCTGCAAATACTTGATCCACACATCCTCTGCCACTCCTAAAGCCACCCTGTTCATCACTCACTAGGACTTCTGATATCTCTCTTACTTTCTCTATCATAATTCTTCCATTTACCTACACTACCACACTCAGTAAACTTATGCCACAATAATTCTTGCACTCACTTCGCACACCTTTATTTTTGTACAGGGGTACAATCACAGCATTTTTCCACTCTGCAGGCACAGTTTCACTCATCCATGCCTTCTTACCTATCTTCAGCTTCATTCCACTCTCTCCACTACACTTAAGCATTTCTGCATACACTTCATCAACCTCAACTGCTTTCCCATTTTTCAGCCGTTTCACAGCGCTCTTCACTTGTGTATTTTGTGTGTGTGTGTGTGTGTGTGTGTGTGTGTCTGTGTTTTGTGTGTGTGTGTGTGTGTGTGTGTGTGTGTGTGTGTGTGTGTGTGAGAGAGAGAGAGAGAGAGAGAGAGAGAGGTGCATCAGTCATTTGATTGATGGCTGCTTTCATGTCTACCACCCAGCCGGCACTACTTTGCACTGAGCTGCTCAATGATGCCAGTGGACCAGTTGATGGAAATGTATATGGATTTGGTTCCCCATATCTACACACCAGAACCAGGCATCATGGAGGTTAGACATGCTGTATGCTTGTTCATTTTACCTTTTTGGTAGATACAGTCAGTAGTACTAAAAGCTCTTGTTGTTGCCTTTTAAAATATTATGATTATTTTTTTCTTTTACCCAACAGTAAATTACAGAAAGTGTACCTGTCAGTTTCATTGCTACTACAGACTCAAAAATCTGATAAGAGTTTCTGAAAAACTGTCACATTCCAAATTATTTTATGTGATGATGGATGTTTGTCACATGCAGTCAGGGCATTTTTTTTTCTTTCTTTTTTTAAATTCAAAAGAATAGATAATAAATGTTAATATAAGGTATTTCAGTGTACAGGTATTTACTTTTGATGGTACAGTATTATAGCCGATGTGTCAGATGATTTTCTTGGTAATCATTTCGATTCTACACACCAAAATTTTCCATTTTCCCATAAAGCCTTTGTACCCATGCATTTCAGTTTTGTGAGTTTGTACTCTGCTTATCAAGCTGATTTGCCATTAACAATACCAGTCATGTCGAAAGAACTCTAATGTTTGGAACATCCCTGACTTAAGCCCCCATCACACATTTCACAATTGAACCATGACAGCGCCACTAATTCAATTAATAGTGGCATCGTGGTTCTGACTCAGGGTCTTTCATGATCGATCATGATACTTGTGACACACTTAGCAAAGGCCACGATAAATTAATGCAAGAGTTAATATATCGTGAAGCTCCCAGATTTTTTTACGCAATGTAGCACTACTGTAAGTCGTACGTGACCCTATCATGATCCTCGTTGCAGCCAGATGACTCTGTCGTGGCCGTCGTAGGTCCTTTCGTGACAAAAAAAACTGTTACAAGTGAATCACAATAGCCCTACTATATGTCGAATGCGTCACGATAGATGCAAGCATGAGTCACAATAGAGCTAATAATTTTGACCATCATTTGATGGTTAACATAAATGTCACGATGGTCCTAAGATGGAGTCACGATAACCCGAAGAATACGGTGATTGAATCACGATAGAGCTAATTATGGGTCATGATAGAGTCACGATAGACCTACAAACTTTTCGCAGCCTTGGCGATTTGGCAACCGCTTGGGCACACGTGGCAGAACAACCTTGCCGCACCCCTGTTGGCGGCTGAGACAGGACAGGACTGGGCGTCTCCTCGATCCAGCTCAAATGCTCGGGAGGGGGTGGGGCATGTGGGCATAACTCTTGATGCAATCGTGGCATCATCATGACACTGTCATGGCGTTACTGTGGTGATTGTGGCCTCATCGTGACAACAAAATGACCATTAAAAATATGAAAATCTGCCAGTTGTGACTCAGTCTTACAGCAATGATGACTCCATCATGACCATCTTACAATCATTGTGACACATACTTACAGTCATCGTGACACTTGTTTGTTATCGGCATTTATCGTGGTCAAATTTCATGACTGCACCAATAATTGAATTAGTGGCGCCATCGTGGTTTGACCATGGAATGTGTGACGGGGGCATTATAATGGGTACTACAGTAACACATTATCTGAATATTGGTCAGTAAAGTCCCATTTTATTTCTTCAGTACAGTATTTGGTAGACAGACCAGTAAAATTTTGTAATTCTATTGCATAATGTTAGAGCATTTAGTTCAGTTACCTTTCCTTAACCTTTTCAATCCACTGATATAGTATATATATTTTTTATTTAACTCTTGCTACATCCAGACGATTTTATTCAGTGTAGAAGTGAGTTTTCTGAGTTGTGGATTAAATTTAGGTTTCACTGATTCCTCCACTTAAAAAAAAAATCTCCCCTATGATAAATACAGTGAACCCTGGCTATAATGGACCCCAGTATAGCAGATACTGAATTTAACAGACCCTACAAAGGACACCAAACTTCTTTCAGCTCTAACAAACAATGTCCATTAAATTGGGTGCAGTTGGTCACAGCACATGTTTCCTACCTCTTTACTTCAGCCAGGCCTGAAATTGCCCTCTCCCTGTTGTGATTGCTGAGTTGTACGAACAGTCTGTAGTAATACTATACTAGTCATGAAGACATGCTGTGACAAGGATGTGAAATAAGCTGCAAAAGGGCAAAATTGTGGGCAGTATTAGTGTAAAATGAGTATAGTTTACATTTCTAGTAATAGAATATGCTGTTGTACTCATGTATTTTCAAACACATTCTTGAAATACGACCTCAGAGGGATCATCGGAGAGTCTGCTGTATAGACTAATTGTATGGAAGTAGGAGGAATAAGCCAGTAAAATACATCACTTGATTCAGGGGGTTAAACGGTGCTAACGTTGTTAATACAAAAGAGGGAAACAGGTTTTTACATAATTTGGAGGAGCCAGAGCCATAGCAGTTATTCTTATATCATAATACTATAAAAGTGCATTGAGCTCCTTTATTGTCATATTTGAGGCCCTGAGAAGCAGAACTCGCCAAGCGCCACCCCGGCCAAAAACCAGGTTATTATAGCATTGTCTTCCCCCACCCTTCCCCTATCTGGAGAGAGACAGAGGCGGGAGTTTTTCAAATATCCTCAAGGTCGTATTCGCATGTTAGTGCACCACACTTTCGACCTTATTGCTGCGTCAGATGGTCTGAGGCCCAAGCTTGGCTGCAGAACTAACCAAGCACCCACGCCTCCATGACAGCTGAGCCCGGCCAATCACGCTCGCCGTAGTGTCCCACCTTTAGCCCCGCTCTGCCAATCACCGTGCGTGTTGCTCGTCACCCTCGCGGCAAAACACAGCTGGGAGCATCAGAAGTTTTTTAACTACGCATACCACTGGATTACTCTCCAAATTCTCGTGAATTTTGTGCTTTTTTTCAGTGTTGTGGCTGTACCCAATCATCATGAGTGACAGTGATAGATCTAACAGTGACAGTGATAGCTCTAGCCCGCCGCCAGTCGTCAAGAAGAGGCGTAATCCAGACAAATGGGCAGCTAATGTGGCGAAAAAAAGCGAAATCTTGGCGAGGAATGTAAAAGTCGATTCACTGGCAAAACTATCCATGCCAGGAAGATTGGTCCGGCGTGCAATGATGGGTGTTTCGGCAAGATACCAGAGCCAATTCGTGAATCTATACATAAAAACTTCTGGGATAAGAGTGATTGCAAGGTGCCATAACCCACCAGAAACCACGCCCACCTGTCAAATTCTCAGAGTGCCGCCGCTTCGTCTTCACTCTATGCTGTCGGGAGGGGTACCTGGTGTCAGTCGGATATGAGGACCCCTTGCAACTTGTTAGACTGATGCCAGGTCAAGCAGCATACAAGCCATCAGCCTTTAACCTCTCGTTAGTGCCACTCACCCCCAAGTACCCCAAACCCATCAAGATCCAGGGTGACAAATTGAAAGACATCGACGATCTTCTTTCCTTCATTCCGCCTGACCACAAGGAGTACTTTCAGCAGCTTTTTCGTGTCCAGAGGGAGCTGGCTGAAGTTGCTAACCATCCCTTGGACTCGGACGTCGACAACGACCTCAATGAGTACGACACAGTGCCAGAGAGTGACAGTGAGAGTGCCTGACTACGACGTGGTCATGCAGATGGTGAGTAAAATAAAAATTCAATCATGAAAGTAAGGTCATAAAATAAAAATATTATTATTATTTTTTGCAATTTTTATTCAGCTTACGATTATTGTCTCAAAATGCATAATGATATTACCATGAAATTTCTGTAAGGAAAAAAGTAACAGTAAAAATTAATAACAATACCTACCTTAGACCATTCCAAAGCTGAAAGAAGGTGGCAAAATAAAACAATAATATTATTATTATACGATATTACTTTCTTGAGTAATATAATAATAATGTTTTCCATTAATTTTATTGATTGCTTTCTTATTTTTCTTCATTCTACGTTTCATGCATTGCATTTTTTCATTAATGTCGTTTTTCTCTTCTCAATAATTTTTGTTTATTATCATGCCCATTACTTCCATGTATTATTATTGTATTGTATTATTATCTTATTATACTAATATTATGTTATTTTCATTGTACATGTTCTTTTTTGGCTCTATTCTTACATTGCCTCTTTCCTTATGCATAAAAATGAAATGAAAATAAACACGGAGAAAATCGAGGTCACAGATTTCCAAATATCAAAATGCTATACCTCGTGACCCTATAATGCTATGAAGTTGAATGTAGTCTCAAAATGATCAGCATTTTATACCCTATTCACATAAGTAATAAGCGAAATTATAAACGTTCAGCATTTTGAGTGGCAGGAGTATGAATGCAATGAGGTGTAATGAACATTTTATTCATAACACCAATAAATTGCAGTCACGCTCCTGCCGCTGGAAATATTGACAGATTTTAATTGATTTTAGACCTTATGTAGTTAGGTTATACTTTACTGATCATTTTGAGACTAAATTCAACTTGATACCTTAATTGAGTCAGGAGATTTAGCCTTTTAAAAGTCGGAAAACTTTGACCGCGATTTTTTTTTTTTTTTTTTTTTTTTTTTTTTTTTTTTTTTTTGGCACTTGGCGAGTTCTGCTTCTCGGGGCCACATTTATTTCTAGCATGTAGTGAAGGCTAGATTGGGATATCCTCCATCTAGTTATTTTATTTCTAGAAAATAGTGAAGGCTGGACTCTGAGATCTTTCTTGAACCATTTTTATTTCCATTGGCTGCAGTGAAGGATAGGTTAATAGATCTTTCATTGAGTCATTTTTATTTCCAGGAGATAGTGAAAGCTGTAATCCTGCATGAAGCATTTGAACACCTACCTCAGCTGTTCTCTGATATGATAATTTTCGAGCACACTTACCGGGAAAAACTTCTTGCCCTGGTCTTGTCAGCCACTGCCCAGTACACTCCCTCTGAGGACAACAGGAACCTGACAGAGAGAATGAAGGCCATTGCCACTGATATTTGGAAGAGGGTGCAGAAGCAGGAAGAAGCCAGGAGGAGTAAGGTAAGATCTGAATAACCAGAGAAAGATTAGAATGAGAAAAGTCTGGATTATGAGGAAATAGCATAAATACAGGTTACAATAAACCAGGTGATAGCACAGATATAGATAAAGGGGAACTGGAAAATGTGAAATTGCAAAAGTACAGAATGGAAGAACTAGATGAGTGAAAGGATAGTGGGCACCCCACCTGCCAGTTAGGTGATATTTAATGACTCCATGGTAGTAAAATCTGTGGTCAGTTACTCTTCTCTTATTCTGCGTACATGATCTTGCGTTGGTGCATACACGAACACAAATGCCCACATTTGTAGTCCAACTTTCACTCTTACCCACACAATCCTTGAGCCAACTGATCCATACTCTCTTATGTTTTTCTTCCATCTGTTACTCACAACAATACACACTCTTTCTTTTGCCCTCTCATTCTTACCTACTCCTGTGCATATACCCCATCCATATTCCCATTCTCTTACACTCTGACCTCTCCATTTAGATTCAGTTAATCCACTTTCACACTCTCAAGCACCTGTACAATCTCTCTTTCTTTCACCTCATCATTTGTACCCTTTACATTCCATGTAGCTATCCGTACCAAGTCCTTTGTTCGGTCCTTAGTCGTCATTTTTTGGTCAGTCCTGGTCCAAGGCTTCATGTTCGTATTTTTAGTTAGCTGTTTTCCGGGGAGGAGCACTAACCCCCTTCCAACCCACTTGGTATATTGTTTATAAAGGCTCCAACATGCTGGTATCTGTCAGCCATGATCACCTAATGGCAGCTCTCCACAGTGCTTGGTCTTGGTAGCCTCCCTATTCAGTCTCTTATCCCAGAGGTCACACCCTGCAACCTCATCCTAAGTCACTGTCAGTCTACCTCATGCACCCCTATCCCAGATGTTCAGACTTCTCGCCTTTTGTAGCCAGCTGTCGTTCTTCATCCTTACAAGGTACTCAGAGTATCTCAGTCTGCCCCTCCTCACTGCAACACCAGTACATTCTGTAATTTTCATTTTTTTTACTGTACTTTATGTATTTATATAATTAATGTTTCAGCAAATTATTTTCTGTGGTTAAGGGAAGGGAAGGAGCTTTTAAGCTGTTAATTTCATACAAGTATGCTTAGGTAATCTGATGCCAGGTGACGACATTGTGATTGTCAGTATTTTGCAGAGTATATTGAGGTATGTTAGGAGTATGTGTTGTTTTTGGTATATGCAGGACCTTGAGGAACCTGTCATGAGAGTTTCAAGGGTATAATTTACTGTACAGGCATTCATCTATCCACAGATTGTATGGACAGGTCGGATGCTGGGTGATGTGTTGACTGCAGTGGTGAAGTGTGGTGACTACCAGCATGGTGTAGAGGTACTCGCAGAGGCCACCAAACAAGCGCACACGATCATTGGAGCCCTGCCAGCACCAGCCCTGAAGGTGTTGTTAGATGCAGCCATAGAGAGGGCAGACACCAATACTGGCATGGTAGGTTGACCAGTGTTCATGTTTTGACTTAAAATCAGTTAGGATGATGCATTGGTGCTGCTGTATTATACTTATCTTCCAGATGAGTCTGATTTTGTAAAAACCATTAACAACAACAACAACAACAACTTTTTAAAGGTCTCGCTTTCATCCAGATCCCGCCTGACCTTTACTTCATCCCATAGTGAGAGAGTTTTCGTGCATATTATTGCCTGACTCATGGGTGCCGTGCACCGGTTCTGATCTTCTGCCCACATGCGGAGCATCCACTCCAGCTCCTCCATCGCAGGCTCTCGCTGGTGGGTGATACGGGAGGCGGATAAGGTTGCAGCCTCTCCAGCAGCAGCCTTAATGGCATCCTTCTTTTTGATGATGGTGGAGACAGTTGACTGGGCCAGGTGGAGAGCCGATGCGATAGCACACGCACCTTCGCCTTTGTTGCGGCGCTCAAGAATTTCCAATTTGACCTCTGGTAACACAGTCTTATGCTCACACGATGGGAACATCACCAGCATCACCACTAGCAAGCTGCTTACCACCATGACTAGGGCCTCCACTAGCACCACGACTAACCCCATGATGTGCAGCACCCTTACCTGACTTTATGACACTTATTTGGGCCAAAAATCATGCAATATCGAACTCCACACACGATTAGTATCACTGCTGTACTCATGGCACTGCTCGAACACAGTTACGATGTACTACGATAGCAGCTTGCGTAACATTGGTGGTGCAACACAATGCATGGTGCGTGAGCGTAAGGGAGATACTCACTCCGAGATGGCCAGTGTGAGAAGAACAATATGGGTGAACAATGGCTCTGGGGCCTGCGCAAACATTTCTGCGCATCCTGGGAGGCGAGTTGGCTCAGCTGGCCGTGGGAATGCGCGCGATTCAAAATTTCGGCCTGTCGTCTGTGGATGTGACATAGGAGGGCCCATCGTTAAACCGAGGCTCTGCCATCGGGTATCGGGGTGTGGTGGTATTTGTACCCCCATTGCTAAGCCGGGGTATCGCATCTAAGGATATCGTATATTGGGGCATTACTGTATACATACATATATATATACATACATACATACATATATATATACATACATACATACATATATATATACATACATACATACATATATATATACATACATACATACATATATATATACATACATACATACATATATATATACATACATACATACATATATATATACATACATATATATATATATATATATATATATATATATATATACACACTTAATCCTCGTAAATCGCTTGTTTATAAATTTTGTAAATCACGGCTAAGTGGCTGTCAGACTGCCGGCACCCTTAAATCGCTGTTAAGTCACGAAAATCGCGGATCTAGGCACCGAAGTGGGCCTTTTCTGAGGAGAATCGTAAACCGCGGCATTCAGTTTGAAAATTGCGACCTAACAACCAATCACCACCTGTCCCTGGTGGCAAGTGTGCATACTAATGCCGCAGAGTTTATGAGAAACATCAGGAACTCATCACTCACTATTTTCCCCGGGTAAGGGCAGAAGGTGAGCCTGAACCACAGCCTTGCCCTTCACACACTGAGGACGTGGATGACGTAGCATGTGCCATCTCTGAGGCAGACTTTGAGGGCTTCCTGAGGGAGGCAGAGGAGCTGGAGAAGGGAGAACAGCATGAGGGAGCACCCCCACCTCATGCTGAGAGGTTCTAAGTTCTTCCCAACACCGCCCCACTCCATTCACTTAAGCAATATCATCATAGGATTAAGGTGAGATCCCTTAACATTGCTTATTTCTATTAAATACATGCACTGAATATTCCTAAATTTGTATATTTGTGTTTGATGGTGCCTAGATAGGTGTAGGTAGGGTGCTGTGGAGGATGGTTGGCCAAATTCCAGACCCAAATTCATTTTTCACATAAGAGTTATTATTTATAAACCGCGGAATTTGTAAATCACGGCAGTGGTCCAGACCCAAATTGCCGCGATTTATGAGGATTGAGTGTATATATACAGTATATGTGTGTATATATATGTGTATATATCTATCCTTCAAACATCCAATCCTACATTGCCCCATGAGGAGCGTAGGAACCCGGGCCTAGGCAGTTGGTCCTGACATTTAAGATGAGAGTGACCAGCCTCACTTATCCCTGAGTGCATTACGTGAGAAATAAACCCCAACCACCCTTTGGATGTAAACCTTCACTGGCTCAATCCGATTGGAGTGCAATAATTACCCACTAAACCACCAGGCGCCAAAATTAGGTTTTATGGATACCACCCAGCATAGTAAATGGTTTCCTGGTGTACAGGAAACCATTTGGCTTGTCACTCAGTGTACAGTAGAGTCACCCACAGGCAGAAGGAACAGGAAAGAATGAAGGAAAGAAAGACAGAAGAGGGAGTGTAAAGTCACCCGCAGGCAGAAGGATGAGGAAAGACTGAAGGAAAGAAAGACAGAAGAGGTTGGAAGGAAAGAAGGATGGAGGAGAGGAAAGGGCAGACACCTGAGAGCAGCACTACATCGAGTGAGTGGATGGTGAGCGCCCCCACTTACCACTTACACACACACATATATATCTATCTATCTATCTATCTATATATATATATATATACTGTATATATATGGAGCCTCTGTGGTACAGTGGTAAAGTGTGCGTTTTCGTACGCTGATGAACGAGGGTTCACGCCCCACCAGGGTAATAAACTTTGGGAGCTTTCTTCTGGCCACGTACTGCATTGGCGGACACAAGGGGTGCTGTGGTTGAACTAGTGTCGCATATTATAAAGTATGCTTGCATCCAGTCGGCTTGCATGGGCCAATTACACTTGGTTCACAGACTACACACACATCCAAAGCCACTCCAACACAACAGTTACAGTTACAAGCACTTCTCACCCTACATATAATCTCTACTAGACAGCCTAAGCCACTTGGTAGAGATACATTGGCTGTATTGTCCCCACTTCGGTAGGGATAGGCTGGTCCTGCACTGGACACTCAAACGGCTGATGAGATGATACATATATATATATATATATATATATATAACTTCCCTTAATCCACGGGTGAGAGATAAAAATCAGGTTGTTTTGTTTCATTTTGAATGGTTTTGTTCACTTGATGGCAGCTTTCCATGCTGCACAATCTCTGTTCAGTCCCTTAAACTTGAGGCTGTACTGTAAGTTGAAGTTGTATCCTCTCAATAACAGTTTCATTATGTGACTGTAATTCATCCATTTAAATGTTCACATCCCTGAAACAAGACCAGCTGTATTAATTTACGTCTCTTTACCTGCAGAGTGTTGTCTTGTATGGACAAGACTCTGGTCACCAAGAGACAGGAGAGATGGCGCTCCACCTGCGTTCCAGCCTCACCCTCACTACACAACAGAATGCCAAACTCACTGATGCTCTTGGCTCGGATATCATGGCTGATGACCCCTCCTCCTCTGACAGTGACAGTAATAATGAAAAATAACATTTCGTATCTTTCTACCTCATTTAGAAAATCTGTAGAAAAAATACAGGAATATGTAAGCCCTCACTATATATATATACAGTAAGACTTCACTATAATGGAGTAATTGGGGCCCAAGCCATTCTGAAAAAAAGAGACACCTGGACTTCCCCCTGCTAACCTAGACACTTCCCGATATATCAGACATTAGTCCGGATTGCATGAACGGTTTTTAAACTGTTTTGACTACTGCTGCGGTACTGTACAGTGTTATACCTTCACAACATTAATCACATGGTATAAAATATTGTACTATACACTGATAAACATGTCTTTTATTTACCTTATTGTGGTGAACATAGCTGAAGTGGCCAGGCAGTCCAGACTGCTTCTGGCTTTATCAGACTTTTTCTGAGCAATAGGAATTTAGTCCGATAGCTCCTCAATTCCGATAAAACCGAATTCTGGTCTATTGAAGTCCGTTATGTGGAGGTTTTACTGTGTGTGTGTATATATATATATATATCACTTTTTTTATGTTCTTTTTCGCTGTTACATCCACAGCAGCCAAATTAAAGAGAAACTACCTGTTAAAGTTCCAGTACGAGTACTACCTATGTATGTACTGTAGTAGCCAGCTTATACATTCTTGATATGGGTTTGCAGCTGTACCAAATGTGTCAAAACTAATTTACCTATTTTCTTTAGCTTATTGTATTGGATGTGCAAAAAAATATATATAATATATATATATATATATATATATTTTAGAACATAACCAACATAATAATGATGTAGTGTACTGTACAGCTTCTACCTCTGAAAGCATCTAGGCTGAGGAAAACTGTGGAGCATGCTTCATAACCCCATCATCCCAAGGATATCCATTTCATTCTTGCTAGTGGTGGGCAGATTCTTTCAGACTGGGAAACACTACTTTGGACCAAAGGGAAATAAGCATCATGAGCCCCTTCGGCTAGAGGATGTTTATTTTTATTCAGCTTAGCAAAACCCACCATGGGATGAAGGGGTTATTTTATTTTTTTCCCGAACCTCTTCACTCTGATGATGTATTTTCATTTTGACCACACACACACTTTCATTTGGCAGTGGAAATTATTGCTAACACTAAAGAAATTAAGGCCATATGTAACCCTTCCTTTTATTTTGTGTGTGTGTGATTTTTTATATGGGAAAATGAATTCCCCAAGCTAGACCTTGATAGATCATGGCCCCACTAGGTGATGGGAGAGCGCTACCTCTCCCAGCAGGGCAGCTACCCAGACGGGGCATGAACTCTTGACCCTTTGATCTTGATTCAGGCTTTCTACCACTGAGCCACCCTGCCCCCTTAGGGAGGGGAGAAGTTAAGGTATGGAAAATCACCTGGCAGCAACAAGAATATAACTGAATTGAAGGGTTGGTGTTGCTGCTGTTAGATGAATTTGTCTAGTTTAGGAGAACCCTCTTACAGTGAAAGTCTGTGATGCCAGTATACAGTATGACTCCTTCAGTTTAAAAGTTTGTCTCATCAGTTCAACACTATTTTTATTTTATTTTTATTTATTTTTATTTATTTTTTAATTTTTTTATTCAGGCCATCATCATTTTTCTTTCCCCCCAACCTCGGAAGGAATTAGTGAATGAGTTTGTGATGCAGTAAATTTAACTTGCAGAAAATTCAATTAAGATTATTAAAATTGTCTTGTGGCAGCCTGAATAAAATGGAATATACAATACTATACTGACTTAAGACGTTGGACATAATGAAACTTTACAGTAGCAAGAGTATACGGGTAAAAAAAAAAAAAAAAAAAAAAAAAAAAAAAAAAAAAAAAAACTCTGGCTGCAGGGATTAATACTTGCAGTGTATAAAAATCAAGTCAGGCTGCAGTTGTAAAAATTCTGAAGCTTAAAACTGTGTATAAGACAAACACTTCACAGGGGGCATGGTGGTTCAGCGGTAGAGTGCTTGACTTGAGATCGCAAGGTTGGAAGTGTGCATCCCGCCCAAGTAGCTGCTCCGCTGGGAAAAGTAATGCTTTCCTGTCACCTAGCAGGGCTATATGATCTATTAAGGTCTAGCCCTGGGAATTAGTTCCTTATTATGATGATGACAAACACTTCATGACCAGACTAAAGTGACTGATAATGCATAAAATACTGTACAAGAGTCATCATCAGCCACATCTTTGAAAAATAATCATTATAGCATTAATTCACACCTAAAATGGTGGAGAAATAAGTGCTATGCTCTAGGGTAATTGGGTAAAAGAAACATTTATATATTTTTCGTTATTACCTTACAACTTCTGATTATTGGATAACTTTTCCCTTCCAATGCCGATATTAATCGGTTTTTGCTTCCCATTTTACAGCACTACTCATGCTGCTTGTTTCTGACCCCTTTGGTCTAAAGTGGTGTCTCCCAGTCTGAAAGAATCTGCCAGGTACTATAGTCTATTCGATTGACCTGTTCACCTGAGATGTATGGGGCAAGTAGGGTGCATTTATTTCGCGGCTGCTGATTGGCCGCCGATTATGTCATTAAGTAAATGCATTCATGCCTAGAATGGTGCCCCTGTTAACTGGGTCTGCTGTCCACAAGCATGTTAACTTGTCCTTTGTAAGAAGGGATTTGTTTTCTGCTGGAAGCAATGACAACATGGGTCTCAAGAGCTGCTTGCCTGTAATTTAATGATGCTGTTAAGTGTGTCATTGAACCAATGGTTGTCTGTAAAGAGGCTAAGCTTTGCTAAGAAGGCTTTTACGTTTTCTGTTTTTATATTAGGTGCTGTAGGGGAGCTATTCAAGGTGGTACTGTGCATACCTAGCCATGTGGAGGGATTGTGACTTCAGCCTGGGAGCTAAACCTCCCCAGTCTTCTCTGAGTCCTGCACAGAGAATCCTGGTCAACCTAGCAGGGCACCATCTTCCCATTTTGTATGAGAACAATAATGGAGCTATTAGAAAGGTTCCACCACAATAACAAGTTACCGAAATTATGGAAACAGATACTAAATTTGAACACGCCATACCAACTGCTGGAACCAAGTTTCATATCCAAATTATATGGGGATGAAACATGAAATCTGCCCACTTTTGGGGGTGATACCAGCAGCCAGTCACAGAATGATTATGTACCAGTACAGTATAATTGTTTTTGCTGATCAACCCCAGATTGTCTGGCCAAGCAGACCCATCAAATGCAGGCAAGCAACTGTCCCTGCAGGGTTATCCCATGCAGCATATTCTCTTGCAGCTGACTGCACCTCACCACAGCAAGGTGCAGGGAATAGCGTGGAAGTTTGGTTCTTGGGTGGATGGCACACTTGGATCTTGTCACCCAGCTAACAGAGGCACCATGGCAGGCTCTACGTCATCCCGTAATTTGGTTATATGGTCACCATCCAGTGTTGTAAATGGTTTCTCAGTTTACAGGATGTGAACATACTGCAGGAGAGCTGCTACTGATAAATGATGAAAATTTTTATGAGGGAATATAAGAGAGTATGGATCAGCTGGTTCAAGGATTAGGTAAGATTTAAAGTAGGGCTACAAATGTAGGTGACTGTGTTTATGTGCAAATTCAAGACTGTGCAAGTAGACTGAAAGAAGAGTTCTGGGCAAATGTGGAAAAAAGCATGAAAAAGTTTGAAAGGAATGAGAGAGTGTTTTTAATTGAGGATATGAATGGAAAAGGTGGGAATGTGAAGATGCATGGAGTAGCTGGTGAGTGGGATGGGCCTGCATAAGTGAATGAGAATGGCAGTGCACTAGTGGACATTGTGCGAGGAGGGGGTTGGTGATAGCCAATACCCTCTTTTGACAAAAACTGATCCACAGGTAGGCTATATGTGTCGAGTGATGAGAAGGGTGGGTGGTGAACTGATTGAACGGAAGACAACGACTGATTAAGTGTGTGTGTGTGGATGACAGAATGAGGTGTGTAATGGATGCAAGAGCATACAGAGGTTGGGGAAATGGGCTTTCTGACCACCATGTGGTGGTGGTGGTGGTGAAGGTCAAGGTTCAAATGCAATGGAGGAATAGAAGGAAAGACAGGAGGAAGTAGTTCATAAAAGATGGATAGAATGGTTGCAAGAGGATGGAAAAAAGGCAGAATACAAGAGAGAAGCAGATGAGCAACTGGGTAAATATGATTTGGAGCAGATGGGGGAGTTGGAAGGTGTGTTCAAGATATTCATAGAAGAAATCTGTGCAGCAGGTGAGGTGGTGTGTGGGGTGAAGAGAAGATGAAAGAGGGTGCAAGGTGGAATGAAGAGGTGAGACAAGCTGTGGCACAAAAGAAGAAAGCATAGAGTGAGTGGATGGGAAGCAGGGGCATGGAGGCTGTTGAGAGATGGAAGAGAAAGTTATAGTAGAGAGGATGAGAAAGGTGAAAAGATTAGTAAGGGAGAGTAAGAGAGTGGATGAGGAATTTGAAAGGAATTTGAGTGTAAAGTGGAGGAAATGTAAGAAAATGTTCTGGAAAGAAGTAAAGAGAGCTAGACAGGGTGATGAAGAAGTTAGTCAGGGGGTGAAAGATAAAAATGGTAGACTGGTAATGAAGAAGGGAGAAAAAGTTAGCAGATGGAGAGAACACTTTCAGGAACTGTTTAACACAGAGAATGAAAATGATGAGAGTATAAGTGGCTGGGGAATGACTGGGAGAAGGAGGGAGGTGAGATGAGAGGAAGAAATCAATAGGACAGAAGCAGTGGAAGCAATGAAGAAAGTCAAAATGGGGAAAGCCCCAGGAATTGATAGAATGTGTGGTGAAATGCTGAAGCATGGGGGAGAGTTAGTAGCAGAATGGATATGGAAGATGTGCTGATTTGCCTGGGAGGACGGTAGGGTCCCAGAGGATTGGAAGTCAGGTATAATTACCAATATTCCCCGGTACAAAGGAAAAGGGGAAAAAGAAGTGTGTGGTAATCATAGGGGCATTTGTATTCTTAATGTAATGGGAAAAGTATATATATGGTAGGATACTTCTTGACAGAGTTGGGGAAATAAATGAGGAATTAGCTGAAGAACAGGAAGGTTTTAGGAAGGAAAGAGGTTGTGTAGGTCAGATATTCATTCTTAGGTCTTTAATGGAAAAGTTTCTAGAGACAGGAAAGAAGTTGTATGCAGCCTTCATGGAATTTGGAGAAAGAATGTGACGGGGTGGGTAAACAACGAATGTGGAAACTATTAAAAATACAGTATATGGAGTAAATGGGAATCTGTTGAATGCCGTGAAGAGTATGTATTGAGAGGGCTAAGGCTGCTGTGCATGTGGATAATGAAGAGTGAATTTTTCTATTTAAATGTTGGACTGAAACAGGGATGTTTCATGTCTCTATGTTCAATCTGTACAGGCCTATGAATGGGGTTACAAAAGAGATACAGTGCAAAGAAGGGCAGTGGATGTTGGAGTGGCCCTAATGAGAGAGGGCAATGTTTGGAAACTTCCTGTATGTTGTTTGCAAATGATACTGTATTGTTTCATGAAGATGAAGGAGAATTGCAAGGCTTGGTGAATGAGTTTGGAAGTGTGTAAGAAACAGAATCTAAAGGTGAATGTAGGGAAGAGTAAAGTTATGGTCTTCAAGGGAAATGAAGCCACTGGATGTGCAGTGAGGTTGGATGATGGGGAAATGGAAAATGTGCATGCATTTAAGTACCTCGGTTGTGTGATGAGTAAGGATGGAAGTCTGGAGGGTGAAGTAATTTAACCTGCCCCAACCAGACATTTTCTGGGCAGTGGTACGCCCCAGTCCCGACATTTTTGGACCTTTTTTTTTTTTTTTTTTTGCTCAAACATCCGCTTTTGGTGAGAAACATCGAAAATTCATAGAGAAATCACTCACCTGAGGTTTAAAATACTCAATCCAGGTAGGAGTACCTCCTTACCTTACAGGGTTTTCTATCAGGCTGGCTGCAAAGAAAACGAGTTCAATGGGAGGATAACTATTCAACACCACTCATAAACGGTATTTATTTATTTACTTGGTACAAATTTATATGTAGTATGAGAGTATATTGGTTTTCAAACGGTAATATAGGCATTATAAGCATTGTTTCACTCACTAAATCATCACCATTCCTGACCTTGTTTTGCCACATTACCTGATCATCATTTCTGACTGTTTCTTCCTCTAATGTTTGTCCTCCACATTCTCATCGATTGGGGAATCACTCTGGCCCTGAATTTCGTACCGTGGCATGACATGGCTTTACTGGCCAAGTCACTGATAACAGGTGAATTGCTGAGAAAAGGTCATGCAGAGGGGGGGAGGAGGTCATGCTGGATAAGGCATTGTCCCTGCCTGGCATCTCGTAGAGGAAGGTGTCCAGTGTATACATGCCAAAAATCACTCGCAAAAATTGAAAATTGTGCAACTTAGGGACCTTGCAATGTTGCCGCGTTAATTTACGTCTCCGGGATATGAGTGCACATCATGTGAGGACGTGAATTCACGTCTCCGGGACGCGGCGGGTTAAAGTGTACAACATGGAAGAAAAGTTGCTAGTTCTTTGAAAGCAATGATAAGAAACAGGGAAGTGAGCATGGAAGTTAAAAAGTTACTGCATGACAGCATTGTGATACCAACTCAAACGTCTCGAAGTGAAGCTTGGACCTTGTTGGAAGGACACAAGTCAAGAGTGAGACCAGTGGACATGAGTTATTTGAGGGGAGCATGTGGAATTACATGGAGAGACAGACTGACAAATGAGGAAGTGAATGAGCATTGTGGTATGGACGTGGATGTGGCGGTGTTAGGAGAAATTCATTGAGGTGGGTTTGGCCACGTGGAAAGGCTGGAGCATGAGACTAATGACAAGAATGTATGTGAGCGAGGTGGAGGGGGAGGCCAAGGATAAGATGAAGAGATGGAGTGGGGAGGTATATTAGGGAGGGACGTGTGAGCTGGAAGCAAGGCAGTGAAATGGCGGGGGACCGGGCAACATGGGGGTGATTTGTTTGAGGTCATCACTTATGGGATTAAGGCATCTGACAATGGATAGATGGATGACAATCAGATTGTACAGAAATAACATTTGTTATTAAAGATTGTATAATTCATTTATGACACTCAAATTCAGTGGTAATGTTCTCAAGAGCAATAAAGTTTGCTGACAGTTGCAGCATCCTACTGAGAGTAACTGGTCAATTCAGCTGTGAAAGTAATTTGCCTCCACACCATTCCAGTTCATTGTGTTAGGTTAGGTTAAGCTCATATTAGGTTAGGCTAGCAGGGACGAATGATAAGTGACAGACTGACTTCGTTGCTGAGTCAACCTGAAAGTCTAACACAGCGGATGGCCACTTGCCAAGGTTTGTGTGTAAAACCGCTAGCTGTATAGTTGCTACCTTCAAATTTACTCATTTCCATTGCCTATTAAATCTATCACATTGATAACTATGTTACAGTTTACTGTAAGATATTTAACTATAAATTCTATGCATGAGAGCTCTCGGTTTCACCCAGGAAACCAATAACATGTACAGCCACCCGAAGCATAAAGAGTAATAAAAAATGACTGGAAGGAAAGGAAGACCTAGGAAGAGAGTAGGGCAGACACAGGGATAGAATGAGATACGGGAAGGATGAAGTGGGCTGGGTTACAAGTGAGTGGATGATTGCCACCACCTACCACCACCGGTACAATGGTAGGTACCGTAATAAGTGTACTGTGCTTACTGTAACAAAGTTTGTTGCTGTACACTGCTTAGCGATATAAACTTTTTAAAAATCCAGTAGTGCAAAAAGTACAAATACATCACAAACCAAACTTACGCTACACCTTCTTCAAAGTTCCCTCCCGTTTTCGCTCTACAGACTTCTGGCACTGGCAGTCGATGTTCGGCGGTACATGACCACTTTGATGGTTACACAAAATACAGCGTATCACATCGCTCTATTTTCACAATCTGCCTGTGTGTATTACAAGTTCTGGGTGATACGGAGCACGTGCGCAATCCAAATGCCCCCGACTCTTCTTCCTCTTCAAACTCCCAAACTCCTTTACGAATCAAGATCGAGCACTGTTACCACTTATCATATCCATATTTCAGCAGCGAAATTCTGCTAAGTTTGAAAATGTGCTAAGTAAATCCAAAATATGCCAAAAAAAAAAAAAAAAAAAAAAAATGCTAACGCCCACCAATCTATTTCACATTTTCATGTAATCTGTAAATTCGCTAATACAAAAAAATGTAATGGGCGTACTGTAAATATTGACTGGGAAGATGCAGTCGTGTTCAGAATCGATTCCCCTTACTTTCTGGCGTATTAATATTGGTGCACCAGGCAATGAGTGAAACGGATCGAAATCTCACCACACTGCTGGAGGTAATACGAGCGGATGAGTACCCCTTCCCATGAACGCTGCTGTATACATAATACATCCTAACTAGAAAAAAAAAAATGCAGGATTTAGAGTGTATATCATAAAGGCTATAGTAAACAGATATATATCTTACAGAATTATCATTAACTGAGCAGAATAAAAGAAAAAAAAAAACGCTGAGGGACGTTACCCCTGTCACCTCGTTCAGATTCACTTTCTGGTCCATCCCTTGTATTTTCGACATGCATTCTTTTATCTCATCTGTCTTCATGTTTACCCATTCAAATAAGGTGATCTGCCAACACTTCTCAATCATCCTTTTCAACCCCATTTTATACTTTAGGTTTTGTCATTTGGACAATCAAAAAGACAGCTTAGGCTCAAGAAAGTTTACAAATATCGCTCGCAACCGTGTGTAAACAAACCCAACTTTGGATTTTCTGCTGCTCTGAATATATCGGCTAAAATTTTACATAATGCAGTTATTTTCAAGCATGTAGGGCAGATAAAAGTCGACATTTATAATAGTTTTGGATTAGGTATACGATGAAAAGATTAGCTGAATCTGGTTAGAATATCAACTGATACATTAATGGGCCGGAAGCGAAGTGCGTTCACCCGAAGTGTCTAATATCAGTCTCCCAACCGGCCATGAGTGTTTTGTCGTATTCTCGCCTATTACTGAATTATATAGGATGTAGTGGGCGGCTACTCCACGCCTCTGGGTCACCAGCATGCTATAAAAGCGCCGTAAGTCTGGACAAGATATATCCCAGCGGTGACTTAGATATAACGCGAGTACACAAGGTGGGCATGATTAAGTTACCTTATTACATTTTTAACACCCGTTTTCACACTGTAACTTCCCAATTGCTTTTAAGGCCCCTGTTACCACAGTATACGTACATAATTTGCTTGGCATCCACCTTATAGATCATGACTTATTTATCACAAGTGAAGCAAGTGGCACTTCTGGTATTTGTGAATTGTACACTGTCTCTCTGTCTATTGCCAGAAGCCTTAACCCCGTAAGGGTTCGGCCACAAACAAATTGCCTCAGTGTCGCCCTTTCCTCTGCCATTTCACTGCCCTCCACCCAGCTTACACCCCCCTCTCATATCTCTTCACTCCAGCCATCCATCACCTCCCATTCCCTCCCTCTCCCCTTCACTTCTCTCATACACATTCCATGTCAGTGCACCACATTATTATAATGAGTACCGGTATGGTAAAATTGTAGTTTCAGCCACCCACAAAATTACGAGATTTTGATCCATTTTTTTGATGTTTTAGCAATTCTAAAACACCGGTTGGGGAGCATAGTATCTTGGTGGTGGGGTGTTGGGCTTGTAATCGTGAGGTTGCGAGTTCACACCCCACCCGGTGGCTGCCATGCTGGGAGGGGTAGCGCTCTCCTGTAACCCTAGCAGGGCTATATGATCTGATGAGATCTAGCTCGGGGATTAATCCCTATCCCTAAGACACCAGTCATTTTTCAGAAAACTACATTTCTCCATTTCAAAACTGAAAATATTTTTTCTGGTCAGTTTCAGTGTGATTTGAATGAATTTGCCCTTCATTTTTGTCGGAAATCACTCGTTTTGGAGATAGGCCTACCCAAGCCTATCTCCAAAACGAGTGATTTCTGACAAAAACGAAGGCCAAATTCATTCAAATCACAATTAAATTGACCAGAAAAAATATTTTTGGTTTAGAAATTGCAGATATGGGTTAAACTATAAACCCTAACTGGGGGGAAGGGGGGGCTTTGTCCCTAACCTAACCTAACATTAACCAAACCCAGCCTAACCTAACCTTACCTTAGATGTCACTGGAGGAGAACAGTAGCAGTAGGGGTCAAAATGGCAATTTTCAAGAAAAGTTCCCAAATAATCCAATACACTAAACCCACATGCTCTCCGCTACTTAAAATTCTTACAGTACCACCAATGAAGGTTGTGTCTGTAATGTAGGTCAATTCTTACACTTCTGGGAGGAAGGCAGAACACTATTACTGTGTAGGAAATTCACACTTTCCTGATTATTCTTAAAAAAACGAGCAATGGCCTCGTATTCAGTCACAGCACACCCACTACAAGTGGAAGCCATCGTCAAACTGACTAAGGTAAGGGATGTTTGAAGTCTGAAAATATCCTAATGTTATCAGTGATTTGATTGGCCTGTCTTTTGGCTGATTTTAATTTTACTGGCCGTGACATCCGAGCATGCTCAGTAGTGACATGACATCATGCCCGGGAGAAAGACCGTTGCAAAAGTTTGAAACTGAGGAGAGATCCAAGGTAATATTATATAGGATTTTTACCTTAGATATACATTTCTGAAAACAAATGTATAGTGGAACAGATTCAGAATAACATGGTCTACAATGTGGTTGTCAGATTTCTTGGATTGAGAAATGTAGTTTTCCGAAAATCGACCTACTTTTCTTTTATGGCATTTTTGTTGCAAATTATTCCTATTTTACTCTTGAAGATAGCCATACCTAACCAAACCGTACCTTACCTTCAAGAGACCTCACTATAACGGACTAATTGGGGCCCAAGCCAGTCCGAAAAACACAAAATTCCAATAAAAGCGACATATGGACTTCCCCTTGCTAATACCGACTTTTTCTGATATATCAGGCATTAATCCGGTTCGTATGAACGTTTTTAAACTGTTTTGACTACCATTGCAGTACTGTACTGTGTTATAACTTCACTACATTAATCAAATGGTACAGTTTATATAATAATACTATACTGTACACTGATAAACATGTCTTTTATTTACCTTATTGTGGTGAGCATACCTGAAGTGGTCAGGTAGTCCAGGCTGCTTCTGGCTTTATCGGACTTTTTCCGATACAGTACTGTATATAGGAATTTAGTCCGGTAGCTCCTCGAGTCCAATAAAAGTGAATTCCGGTCTACTGAAGTCCGTTATATCGAGGTTTTACTGTATAATTTACGATGAAAATGCCATAAAAGAAAAGTGTCTTAGAACTGTCTGAAATAAAAAAAAAAAATGGATGAAGATCTTGTAATTCTGTGGGTGGCGGAAACTACTGTATAATAATACCATGAATTTTCATGATTGTCAGCAAAAGTTAATATTGACTGGTAACAAAAGTAAGACCTGCCTTCTCAATGTATCATATTATGATGAGAAGCTGAAAAATTGGTTTACATAAGTGAAAACTGTTTAAACTGAAAATCAGACCAGGGGTACTATAAAATACAGATGTGGTAGGCTAATCCAGAAGGGCATATCGGACCACCTCTTAAATATTAATAAAGTTTTTTTTATATGTATCTTTGAACTGTATGATAAGGAAATGGAAAATATGAGTGCATTTAAGTACTTGGGTAGTGTGATGAGTAAAGATGGAAATTTGGAGGGTGAAGGATATAACAAGAAGTAAGGCTGCTGGTTCTTTGAAAAAAGTGATAAGAATAGGGAAGTGGGCTTGGAATTAAAAAAGTCACTGCATGATAGTATTGTGATACCAACTCCAACATATGGAAGTGAAGCTTGGACCTTGTTGGTAGGACACAAGTCAAGAGTGAGAGCAGTGGAATTGAGTTAGCTACTGGTATTTGAGAGAAGCATGTGGAGTAACATTGAGAGACAGACTGGCAAATGAGGAAGTGAAGGAGCATTGTGGTGTGGATGTGGGTGTGATAGAAAGCGTAAGGAGAAATACATTGAGGCGGTTTGACCATGTGGAGAGGATGGAGAGCGAGAAGCTAATGAGGAAAGTGCATGTGAGTGAGGTGGAGGGGGGAGGGAGGGGGAGGTTGAGGACAAGATGGAGGGATGGAGTGGAGAGGTTTATGAGAGAGGGGAGTGTAAAGCTTGGAGCAGGCCAGTGAAATGGCAGGGCAATGGCAACATAGTGGTGATTTGTTTGTGGCCACCCCTTATGGGATTAAGGCATCTGGTAATAGACAGACAGACCTCTGAAGTGATTCAGCAATTTTGTAAAGGTATTCAGAACTGCTTTTCTAGTATGAAGAGAATCCGTCAATAAACAAGGAAAAATGATTACATAAGGAAGAGATTAGGTCAGGTGAAGTCTGGATAATCTTTAACCCTTCTTTAGTCAGGTGGGGTGTTTTGGCACCCGAAATTTTTTTAAAAGCTTATATTTCCTAGCCAGTAATTTGAATGTTTCTCTCCATTCCAGCACTCTCCAGATTCAGTGAGGGGAGGGTGCATGTGGAATTCAGTCTTTTCATTAGTGATTGCAGAGATATGCTGAAGTGGCAGTACAGTATGAATATATTTTACATGTTAGTAACACTACATGTGTTTTTGTAATGGGGTGTTGTAACACCCCACCAGACTAACCACGTTTGAATGTCTCACAGGACTAACGAAGGGTTAAAGAGAGACAGGACCACCAGCTGTTTTTTCCCTACCTATCCTCTTCATGGGATTCTTTAAGTATTTTCAGACCACCATCTTCACTCACTTGATGCTATACTACCTACTTCTTCCTTCATCTTTACTGTATCATTCTTTTTCTGTGTCTGCCCTCCTCTTTTCCAATTTCTCCCATCATTCCTGTCACCTTTCATTACTTTTCTTCCTTTTCAGATGACTAACATTGAGTGACAAGCCTAATGGTTTCCTGTAAGCCTGGAAACCATTTACAATGCTGGGTTGTAACCACATACCATACCCAACCCATAATGTTTCCTTTCTATCTAACTATTGCCAGCCGCCATAATCCCGTATGGGGTGGCCATTTGACTCTGAGTTATTTGTTTTACAGGGAGGGGCACTAACCCTCCACCAACCCACTTGACACGTAGGGAGCATGTATGGTTTGGTTATATGAACACCCAGCGTTGTAAATGGTTTCTTGGCTTACAGGAAACCATTTGGCTTGTCACTCAATGTAAAGCCACCTGTAACTGAAAGAAAAGCATTAAGTAGTGACAGGAAAGATGGGAGAAATAGGAAGAGAGGAGGACAGGCACAGAAAAAGAATGATAAAGGCTAAGGAAGAAGTAAGCAGCACTACATCAAGTGAGTGGATGATGGTCGCCACCACCTATGCCAATAAACAGCTACCAGTACCTCAAAGAGAAACAGTTATGGTACCTCTTGCTGGATTATGGTATCTGGCTGTAGATAGAACAGAAAGGTGCTTAAAAAAGTGGTTTTGTTAGCATACAGACATCATCTTGTAGCCTGAATACAGATGAATGCCATCTTAGATTTTTTTTTTTTTTTTTTAAATACAAAATTACCCATATTGCCTATTTATTCAACCCAACTGAAATTTTTGTATCTTAACCCAACCTTATTTATCCTAACTTAACCAATTTCATGCTACCCTAGCCAAGTTTATGCTAACCTAACCAGACTTCAGTAATCCTTAAGGAGACATAAAACCACCTCTTAAAAATTAAAAAAAAAATTTACCTACCTTTGAACTTGTTCAGTGACATTGCAAAGGTGTACAGGAGTGTGTTTTTGAGTCTGAAGAGGATCCATTGATAAACAAGGAAAATTTGATTACATAAATTATAGGTAGTGGTAGGTGGTGGTGACCATCATCCACTCACTTGATGTAGTGCTGCCTACTTCTTCCTTAGCCTTTATCATTCTTTTTCCGTGCCTGCCCTCCTCTCTTCCTATTTCTCCCATTCTTCCTGTCACTTCTTATTGCTTTTCTTTCCTTTACAGGTGGCTTTACATTGAGTGACAAGCCAAATGGTTTCCTGTAAGCCAAGAAACCATTTACAACGCTAGGTGGTAACCATATAACCAAACCATACGTGCTCCCTACGTGTCAACAAATGGGTTGGTGGAGGGTTAGTGCCCCTCCCCATAAAACATATAACAAAGTCAAATGGCCACCCCTTACGGGATTATGGCGTCTGGCAATAGATAGATAGATAGAAATTATAGGTTAGATTAGGTTCACCACCTTAAAAGGAATAAAAAACATTGTAACTTGAAAACACAAGAAGAAGTTAATTAAAGGATTCCGTGATGTGCAAAGGTAAGGAAAAAACAGAAGAGAACTGCAAAATATGGTGTTTCTGTGTCTTCTTAAGGATTAGCCTACTTGCATTTTTTCATTTTTTGAGAGAGACCTGTAACTAATTTAGAAGAGCAGCAGAAAGAAAGCTAGTGCTGTAATAGAAATGACATACTTTACATGAATAATTGCTGCACCGTAATCTCAGTATTGTCCCTCAAAATAATAATGTGTTGGAAGACTTTTTTTTTTTTTTTTTTTTTTTTTTTTTTTAATAATAATAATAATCCCAACTGGGGTCGATATGCTAATGAAATACCGTAACTGAAACAGTCAAAGTATGGGAAGCTGGAGCAGTGTCATAAGGTACCTGTAATGATAGTTCTGTATAGCACTTCATCACTAGAAGCATAGCTGCCTACCGATAATTCATGTCAGTCCGTGTATCATTCTGTCATTCATTTGTTGTTGTCATCTACTGATTTCTTTTTTTCAGCCTCCAAAGACAGAAGGACTCAATTTCTCTGGATATGTACCCATGGGTGAGTGTTTGCCGAAGGTTTGATTTTTCTTCTTTTTTATTTGTGGATTGATACCATAGTACTCTACTGTACTTAGTCTGTTTTTATGAGGAAACTCCATGCAAATTACAGTAGGCATGCAACCGCACAGGAAACAAGAGTTGTGTGATTTTATGCTTCACTGGAATATGCTTAACAACTAGGTATAAAACCAGAAGCCACCTCACAATGGGATCTCACCATTCGCATTGCTGGAAAGTTTTTCCTTGGCACATAATTTTGCACCTCCATTTCTGATTTGATGCAAATTCAGGATGTAAAACACACACAAACAAAGCCAGCCAGCCAACCTCACAACTGAAAACATTACCATTCCGCTCAATTCGCAACACAGGGTGGTAAGCAAGCGGAGTTGTTATGTTTTCAGTTGTGAGGTTGGCTGGTTGGCATTGTTTGTGTGTTGCTAAACTAGATATTTCATGCATGGCTTGAGCCATCAACATGAAACTTTCAGGGTATCAAGATGTGGCCAATTTCTTGGATGAGTTTGAAAATGGGCACTCGGGGTCAAGGTCGCCAAAGGTAAACTAGTTAACCTTTGGCAGCCATGTTGGTGATCTTGACCTTGACCCCGAGTGCCAGTATTCAAACTCGTCCAAGATTTTGACCATATCTTGATACCCTGAAAGTTTCATGTTGCTAGCTCAAGCCATTCATGAGATATTTAGTTTACCCACACACAATCAAGCCAGCCAGCCAACCTCACAACTGAAAACATTACCACTCCGCTCACTTTGCCACGCAGGTGGTAATAAAAACATTTCTATAGTATACATCTTCAGGGAGTGGACTGTCATGTCTGTGCAGAGTTGAAATATAATTTAAAAAAAAAAAAAAGTCTTAAGAGTACAATATGTTTACTGGCACTCTGTCTACAGTTACCAATGTATATTATTACTTACATAATATTTTACATTCAGATAAGGTGCAGCTATCCTATTCTCGAAGCAGTGGACCAGGTGGTCAAAATGTCAACAAAGTCAACACTAAAGTTGACTTGCGATTTCATCTTGAATCAGCTGACTGGCTGTCCCCGGAGCTCAAGGAGAAACTGGCCATGAAAGTAAGTGTATTGAGAGATATTTAAAGCGTAAATTATCTACACTAACTCTCTCATTATTATGACTGCACTTACCATGGGTATATATTTTATTCAGGCTAAAACTTGGTGATGATATTCCACTGAGGGATATTTTATTAGTTAGAAGATTAAAATACAGGTATATGAATAATCCTTTTGCTTCTGTGGACTTGTATGGGTGACATCTGGCAAATTTACTCAGCTGAGGGAAATTGTCACTTTTTTTTTTTTTTTTTTCCCCTTTAGCATGATGACATATTTTGCATTTTATTCCTACTACTAATAGACTGTTTATATAGTTTAGGAGCGACTTTGAAATGAAAGGGTTAGACATAACCTTCCTTAATCCTTTCTGTATGATAGGGTTCTTCTATGACAGAAATTATACCTGCATATTGAAACAAATTATACCTGCTTATTGCACCAGTATTTAGTATGAAGATATGGTATATCTGTAGTGTAAATTGTACTTGATTTTTGTTGTATGGCCATTAGTGATGATGTAAAATTGTTAAAAACAATACAGGTAGCTCAATGACACTAATAATTATTCACAGTGAAAGAGATAGGGATACCTTAGAACAGTAACAATCCTTAATTTCATTTTCCAATATACAGTACCTTTTCTTGTGGCTCAGGGTTATCTCCTAGTGAACCCAGCGGATTGCAGGCTGAAGTTGCTCTTCTGCATTCTACCACTCTCCTTTGGGAGTATGGAGAGTGAGATGAAGGATGTTTATATAATGACTGGTAGACCAGCGGTATAATGGGACTGCATTGTAAGATAGGGCTTTACAGATTGCCTGTCTAATGTTAAGCACAGGTAACTGTTCTAATCTTTCTCTGATCCTCAGTAGGTATAATTTCAGGTTAGCCACTTATTTAAATTACAGTACATACTGGTATAAATTATCTTAATCACAGCTGACACACGCAGCACACCCAAATTTTATACTCAGAGAGTTGACAACAAAGGAGTTCAAAGAAAAGCAGACAGCAACAGACCTATCAGTCCTTTTGAGGCGGCTTTTTACAGAGTGGGCTATAACAGTAAACTGATCCGAGTCAAAGACAAGGATAGAAAAGCAGACTATTAAGAGGTTTGAGTAGCGGGATCATACTTATCATTAAAGGTGCAAGATGTGGAGCAGTACATCGGTAAGAAGCAAGAGAAAGAATGTCTGAGAGTGACAGGTATGTGAGTACAGCACAAAGTAGCCTGAAGTCAGTTTTCTCACAACCATCCCGGGGTATTCCTAGCGGGAAACAAGTTAATGGGAATGGTGATGACAGTTAGCATAGAGCTTGTGTGAATTTACTGTACTATCTTTTATTTCAGTACAAAACTAAACTGACAGCAGATGGGTTCCTGATTGTCCGCTCCGACAAAACCCGCTCTCAGCAACTCAACTTGGCCGATGCAATGGACAAACTACGCCACCTTATACACAACGCTGCCTATGTCCCACCCCCGCCACCAGAGGAGACATTAGAGAAGGCACGCAGAAGGTAAGGACCAGGAAGGAGGAAGAGAACTTTAGGTGTCATGTACATTTGATAAGAAAACTAGTTTTACAGAGGTGATCAGTGGTTTCGTAGTGAGTGGTGTTGCTACTTGCATTTTTTTCTGAAGACCAATGTTACTGACTGGATATTTCATAATTATGTTGCATATAGCTCCTCTCTCTCTCTTTCTCTCTTTTTTTTTTTTTTTTTAATGCTAGGTAGAAGGAACCAAAGGCCACAAGCCCGAAATAAGTGTTCCTTCCAAGAGAAAAACAAAATACAAGAGAGAGCCAAATTAAAGATCCAATCATTTTGAGATGCCTGGACACACTGCGTTTGAAAGACTGGAGATCATAGGAAGCAGGAAATACAGACAGAGGGAGACAGTTCCAGAGTTGACATGTTGCATAACTGAAGGACTGGGAGTAACGGTTAACTCTTGCATTAGAGAGTTGGACAGAAAAGGGATGAGAGTTTGCTGCTAGACGGGTGCTATGCGCCCATTGTAGAAGTGGAGGAATGCATGCAGACAGTTCAGAGAAGCAGTGAACATTGAAGTAGCGATAGAAAAAAGAGATAAAGATGCAACAGTGCGGCAAAGAGACAGAGGTTGAAGGGAGCGAGTAAGAGGAGGAGAGTTAATGAGACGAAAAGCCTTTGACTCCACCCTGTTGAGAAGAGCTGTATGTGGGGAGCCTCCCCACACATGAGAGATGTACTCCACACAGGGGCGGATAAAGCCCATCTATAGAGTCAATAATTGTGTAGGGGTAAAGAAGGAACGGAGTCAGCTTAGCACACCTAATCTCTTGGAAGCAGATTTTACAAGAGATGTAACATGATCTTTCCAAGATAAGTTCCGAGTGACTGAAACCCCAAGCATGTTCAAGGATGATGCAGGATTAAGCTGAATATTATTAAACATTAGTGGGTACACCTGTGGAAGATTTTGTTGGGTTGATAGGTGTAAGAACCGAGTCTTGACACATTAAAAACAGCAAGATTATTTTTACCCCAGTCAGAGATACGAGCCAAGTCAGACATTAGGTGTTATTGGTTTGTTGGGGGAGGGGGGGGGGGGGAAGTTGACTCACAGTTGTGAAAATTTTACTAGAGATTATTTTCAGAAGTTTTGTCTACTGTTTCAAAATGGATTGATAGGGTTGTAAAGAAAGTTTTTTGATCAAGTGTGTAACAGATGTCTGATTCCAAGAACTTGAGTGATATGTGAGATTGGTCTGTTTCACTGGGTATGCTGTTGATTTTCTTTTACTTTCATACTTTCCCTTTCCATGTTTCTGGATCCAGCCTCATTCCATCCACAGGAGGGAAAAAAAGTCAGGATAATTACCAACTATCTATCTGTATGATCAGCTGTTTGATTGTCCACTGCAGGACTGGCCTATCCCGACCAAAGTGGGGACGATACTGCCTATGTTTCTCTACCAAGTGGCTTAGGCTGTCTGGTAGAGATTGTATGTAGAGTGAAAAGTGCTAGTAGGTATGATTGTACTGTTGGAGTGGCTTTGGATGTGTGTGTAGTCTGTGAACCAAGTGTAATCGACCTGCGCAAGCCGATTGGGTGCAAGCATACTATATAGTACTATATAGTATGCGACACTGGTTCAACCACAGCACCCCTCATGTCCGCCAAAGCAGCATGTGGCCGGAAGAACGCTCCCAAAGTTTATTACCCTGGCAGGGCGCGAACCTTCGCTCTCCAGTGTACGAAAACGAACACTTTACTACTGTACCACCGAGGCTTCTCTGTCTGTCTATCTAACTATATACTGTACACAGTTTATCCATCCATCTATCCATCATCCAATCCTTCATTGCCACATGAGGAGCGTAGAAGCCTGGGGCTAGGCAAGTTGGTCCTGACATTTAAGATGAGAGTGACCAGCCACGCTCATCCCTGAGTGGCATTACATGAGCAATAAACCCCAACCACCCCTTGGATATAAACCTTCGCTAGCTCAATCTGATTGGAGCAAAGTTATTACCCACTAAACCACCAGGCACCAAAATTTGGTTATATATTTACCACCCAGCATGTTAAATCATTTCCTGGTGTACAGAAACCATTTGGCTTGTCATTCAGTGTAGAGTCACCCACAGGCAGAAGGAAGAGGAAAGAATGAAGGAAAGAAAGACAGAAGGGGGAGTGTAAAGTCACCCATAGGCAGAAGGACGAGGAAAGAATGTAGGAAAGACAGAAGAGGATGGAAGGAAAGAAGGATGGAGGAGAGGAAAGGGCAGACCCCCGAGTGCAGCACTACATTGAGTGAGTGCCCTCCCCTACCACAATAATATATATATATATATATATATTATCTCATGTAATGCCACCAATGGTTTGGTTATGTTGTCTGCTCATGCATGTTCTTGGCTACAGTAACCTAACCCAAGGCTCACACATCTTGCATACAAATGTCTATTACTCCTCAGGCACTATTTACCTGTAGCCATCGTGGCTGAATGATCAGCATTGCTGGCTGCAAAATTGCTGGCCCAGTAACAACAGGGTTCAATTCATGGTGCAGCCAGCTGGTGTCACTCAGCTCAGGTGTCCATCCATCCTTCATGGGTTGGTATGTAAAATGAGTATACAGTATACCTAGGGCAACACCGAGAGGAGGTTACTGTGATAACTTGGACGATACAGTGGTCTTGTATCCCAAGATTTGAGTGAAAAAAACTGCCATAGGTTCAAAGGCCTAAGTTACAGAGATGAGCACTATGGCTATGTACCTCATGGCATCTGTCCCCACCTTTACCTTTTTACTTTTAATATCTACCTGTGGAGTGATAATTTTATTCTGTCTGTATATGGACTGTGACCAGTGCATTAACTGCAAGATTATGGGAACACAGATAGTGTTGTAAGAATGAATATTACTTTGCTACCTGTGATGTAAGTGATGCCTTTTCTTTTTGTCTCTGACTTAAGTGGCTGTACTAAATACATAGCTACATAGAGGCTTATCTAGATTACAGCCATTAAATTAGGTGTGACTGTGGAGGAAGCAAGGTTAAATTGGAACATAAAAATATTGTACGGATGGGATAGAGGAGTAATTTTGCATTTTCACTTGTACATCCAGACTTTATCAACTTTGTGTTGACATATAGGTATTTGCTCCAGGCCCTTCAAAAGGGTAAGAAGGGATTGGCTGCTACCATTACTGTTATCTAGAAGCAATTTAGGCCAAATATCACTGCAGTTTTAATTGATTCACATGTCCCCACACCACAGACATGAGGCAGCAGTACGGGAGCGACTCAGAGAAAAGAGGGAACGATCCATCATAAAACAAGGTCGGCAGGAACCCAAGGTGGATTTGTGAAGACACAGAAAATCAAGAACATACATACACAGCCTAGCTCTGGACCCAAATGCTCATGATATAGAGTGGCAATTGAGGACTGGATGATGGATACATATGCTTCTGTCCTTAGGCCTTTGCCGAGTACTGTAAACTTATACAGTTTTATTTTGACTAATTTACTTTGTATATTGTGTTGTTTTCATTCATTTACAATTCTTTGTCATATCAGGTGAGTTGGATGATCAGCACACAGTTTGTTCAGTATTTTAGTGATTTTGTATAGTGTTGTATTTAAATTAGCATTGGTATATACAATACAGTACTTTGATTACTTGCATACTATTTACACTTGAGCATAAAGAGAAGGCCTAGCTATTGGGAAGAAATTTGAGAAAAAATTTTGCATTTGTTTTGTTGAGACTGCCCTGTTAAAAATACTGATTTCATACGTTAGATTGGATTGAATGATGACAAGCATACTTTTAAAGCCTGCTAAGTAACAGTTGCATGGTCGCCATATATTACACTTATGAAGTTATCTAGCAGTTTTACAGATTTTTTTCATGTCAGTCAACTCCCCCACCCCCCCACCCACACCCACACACTTTTGTAGTTTTATGAATTTAGAAGAATTTTTCATGTCATGATAACACTTCTATATAGTATTAAAACACAGTACAATAGAGTATACAGGCATTTGTCCTACAGCTGTATTTTTGTGAGCTTAGGATACTCCATAACCCAATGCTTACTGGGTTTATTCTCTTGTACCAGGTATCTTTTTTTATATAAACTATGTAGATGTCACCATAAGCATTTGAACTCTAATCACACACAAAAAAGGGGGTGGGATGGCTAGGCTATAAAGTCACCAGTAACATACACGAGACTATTGCTGAATAATATGCGCAATAAACTGCTATGGAAGAGATGTTAGGTAACTTCCTAAAGCCACAAAATATGGCTGAGAGTGTATAATGAATGTAAGAATGAGTAGTGGTATGCAGTACAGGTAGTGAAGAAGATCAGATGAGGTGAAGGGAAAGTGGAAAAATAAAGCTGAGGAGAGCTGCTTGAAGGCTGAATGAGATAACACATAAAGCTGCTATGTTTGCTGTGGTTGAATCGACCCTGTATGAAATGCTGGGATGAGACATCAAACAAGAGATACCATACCTAAGTGCAGTATGTTAAAATGGTAATACAGTAATTAGTTCCCATATTACCCCTTGTGGAGTGCAGGGGCCCAAGGCCAGGCTACCACGGTCCAAATGATATACAGTAAAGGTAGGCAAGTATGAAAAATGGCAACTGTCAATCCGTTATTACCCTCTTGAGGGCTGAGGCGGGCCTTTAGCTAAGCTACTGTAATTTAAAACATTTAAGTTCAAGGAGATGGATCCATGATCCTAGCAACATTTTTACATGATGGAAATATCACCAGTTACCTCTTGGATTCAAACACCTGTTCCAATAGCACAGCTGTCTTCACAGTTCTTTACCACCAGGCATCTGAGTATAATGTTGATACAGGAAGTCCTCATTATAAACTGCTTGTTTTTTTTCCCCCCCCTTATTAACTATGTTAATTGCAGAACACTTATTACTGATCCATTACAATACTACTTTTAATCCTGATATGGCAGTTTTCCCAATATTACAATGTGAATGTTATGAGAAAACCATGATATTTTGAAAGACATCCCTGATGTAAAATGAGGACTGACTGCAAATGATCCATGCAGTACAAACCTGTATAAATATGGGATCTGAACAACCAAAACAGAGTAGAGTACTGTACAATAATCACAGAAATAAAGGTTTAGAAAATATTGAGTAAGGTATACGACATTTTAATAGTTAACAATGAATGAGCAGAGGAAAATGTGGGTACACACAATAAAAGAAGTGACTATAAACATGAAAAACTACTACAAGACAATTAAAGCTCTGGATGTAAACTGGCAGTTATCGATACAATACCGGTACTCTTGGTTATGTTGCAGAGGATGTTTTGGGAAAAAAAAAAAAAAGAAGGGGGGGGGGGGATGATTTACCTGTATAATTTGCACTAATGACTTCCAACACATGGAAATGTATTAAAACATACATGAATTTTGTTTTGCTTTGTACATTTTGTTTAAATATATGAAGTTGTGAATTATGTATGGATTAATTTTTGGCACTTGGTCAGTTAGTGGACATACTGTCCACTAACAACAGCTGTCATTATAACACACTAGAAGGACTAGGAGAGAGTTTGAAAAGGGAAAAACTTTAGTACAGTATATGAGAATATGGTCAGCTACAGTATGGTGTATGGTTTGAAAACATGCAACATAATATTCTCCATATATATATGTAAATATATTACAAAGTTTTGATTCTTTAAAACAACATAATTGTTCAAATATAAAACTGAATATTTTGTAGTAAGAGATCACTAACTAGTTGTAAATATATTATTTTGATTTTGTTTTGTTTTTTTCCCATAAACTGGAATTTAAATACACTACAAGTGAATATATTACTTTGATTTTGTATTACCGTTATTTTACATTCCCACAGATAACTTGGAACCTAAATAAATCTAGAATCTTGCATAGCTATAGTCAAGACGCACAGTACTGTCAGCACACTCTCCTGTCGGCAAAGCACTAATATTGGCCCCTTGAGGACTTAAGTCAGTACATCTCTGCTTGCGCTGTCCCTTCCCTGCTTGCTTTTCTCCTGCTTTCCATGCCTCTTCTACTGGTATCTGTGTCTAATTCTAATGCATTTTTCTGCTTCCTTTGCGTCTCTTCATACCTCTTATCTCTTCTCTGAATTCTTCTTTACTTGAGTGTTCACGAGGGCAGTCGTCATCGTCAGATTATGAGTGTTGTTGCCTGCAGTCACCATGGCAACACAAGAGGAAGTATCACAGTTGCCTCAGCATGGCGACTCCTGGAAAAGTCTGGGGTAAATAAAAAGCTTCCCAGGTTTCTGTTAACATTTTATCATGCTCGGAAAATGTCAAAAACATACATTTAATAATTTTCTTTTTGGCATACACTGGTTGAAAAATACTGCTTTATACTGTATACTGACAGTAATTCACTCCTTGAAATGTACTGTGCAATACTGCTTTAAACTAACTGAATTGGAAATAATTTCTCACTGCTATTCATTTCCAAATACTGACTACTTTATATATTGATGGGGACAACAAAGTATACCTCATACAGACACAGCAGTTAGTCATAAATATTCCCCACAAGCATATCTGCTCCCTTACAAAACAGATCAAACTAATAATGAGCATATTACGGCCTGAGTCAACCTCCAGATGCCTGCTACTTATTATGGTGTATTTTTAGCCCCACCCCCCAAAGTACGCAACAGACTTGGCATCCGCGTGTTCTAAAGGAATGAGGAAGACAACCTGAAACTTTCAATACTGGGTAGAATGTAGTTGTTACCCTGCTGGATGACTCACTGGAGAAAATACAGCATGATTAAGCTGTGAGAGCAAATGAATGAAGAATAGGAAGGTGTAAAAATGTTTCAAAGGAGGCGGTAAGAGTGACTCTGAGATACCTGATTAGTTATCAATATGACTGTACATTCCCAAATACTATATTCCATTTTCCATGAAACCTTTGGATTTCAGCATTTTAGGTTTGACAGTTCATATTGTAGTAATGAGGGTGCTATTGACAACTCTAGGAACTGGAGGGGTGGTATGCAGTCTAGCAATCTGAGAGTTGTGTTTGTTGTTGTGGTACCACAGTCTGATCAAGCAAATCCATCAACTGCAAACAAGCAACCAAGCCTGCAGAGCTGCCCTGTGCAGTGAACTGATGTTCCTATGTGGCTGACAGTGAAGTTTGGCTCGTGGGTGGATGCCCCATTTACGAGAGTAAAACATCGAGTGTAAGGAAGAGCAAGAAATCAACAGTGGGGTGGAGTGAGGTTCACTGTTGGACATCAAACTGTGGCCTTGTGCTGTAGGCAGGTAGGGGGTTGATAAGTAACTCCATTTTACTTCGTGTTTGTGGAGGACGGGTATACTGTACAGTACTGATGAAGCAGTGTGAAGGGTAGACTGCATGGTATACACAATTATTAGTGTGCTTTACATGAGGGAGATCATGTAATTTGGTTGAATGCAACTGATATTGGAGATGTGACTCTTTAGTGTGTTGATGTGCTGCTACTTTGATATTATTAGCACAGGAGATGGTGATGTAGAATCTATCTCAACTGCAAGAGTCGGAAGTAGTACAAGCTTGCTCCTACTGACAATAATGGGGGCTCTGTGCATATGAATGGGAACCTATGATTAATGTGTGCATAGTGCAATGTAGCATGAAGATATGGAAAGAACTGAGTTTAGTTTGGTGAGATGGATATGTAGTGTTACACTAAGAGACAGAACAACGTGTAAAGGTTTAAGAGGATGCTCTGGCCACTAGAGGTGTTAGTGAAGCTTTGTGCACTGGTTGGCTGGAACGGTTTGGATGTGAGGAAAGTATGTGTGAAAGAAACTATATGAAGGGCTGCAGAGACCTGAACACATAAGGGACAATCCACTGGCAGACCCGGAAGGCATGAGATGAAGTCTTACAAGGGGACCTCAGAGTTAGAGAACTTGAATGCTGCAGGAGGCTGACACCTTGGAAAACAATCATCAAGTGGAAAAAGGCTGAACCATGCAAGAAAGGAAGTCTGCCTACCAATATGTATGAACAATTTTCCCAGCATACAGAGTACCTGTAATCCAAACTTTTCACAATCAATTTCCATCCATTATTCATAAACCATCTCACCCACTTTTGTTATATTCATCCTTTAGTAATATAACACAATTAACAATGCTCATAACCCATACTTTCAATACTCAGTACCCACAACCCATTCTTCCCACAATCAGTTATCCTGGCAATTACTCTTCACTCTCCATCACTCCTCTGCTACCTTTCCCATTGCAGTGTTAGAGTGAGACATGGAGGGGTGGGGAGGGGGGGTACACACATACATACACACACAAGGTCGTCTGAGCCGGCCTCTCTCTACTCATACCAACAGGTGGTTCGTTGCCAAGGTTATAAATACCCAGCAGTGTCGTGAGGCAGTTCCACTGTGCCTGCTAAACTAAATGGCTATTGGAAGAACACACTGCAGACTATGGTATACAAAACTACAGATGTGTCTTACAGAGATACAAACAAATCTTTGGGAAAAAAACTAATTAAACAAAAAATAATAAGGCAATACTGTAACTGGGGGGAGAAACTGCCAATCTGGGAAAAGGCTACTGCAAACATAAGGATACATAATGCAGGGTTGGGAACACAAAGATGCAGACACGAAGATAAGGGAATTTAAGACTTAGAACCCACGGGGTGGTTGGGGTTATTGCTCACATAATGCCACTCAGGGATGAGTGAGGTTGGTCACTCTCATCTCAAATGTCAGGACCAACTTTCCTAGCCCTGGGCTCCTACGCTTCTCATGGGGCAATGTAGGATTGGATGATGGATGGATGGAAAAACAAAAAGACTGGCAATTAAATGTTAAAATGAAAACTGTACATTATGGTGAAAACAGTATTCAGACTTGCAGACAAATTACTATGGGATACAAATATGCATGTACAGTACAGGAGCTGGGAAAAATTCAGAGATTCTACACATAATAACAGCACAACACTGTAGACATGGCAACACATAATTGTATACATAACTTTTTCAATACAGTGCTAACACATATGTACTTTATGGCAGACATGTGGCTTCGAAACCGAAGCTGGCACCCTTAGAAAATCAAGAAACCAAGGCCAAATATCAAGTAAACTTCCTGATACTAGTGTAGTAGGGAACACTGCTTATCCCATTACGTTCTAGACCTGTTCACATCATGATCCTACTGCAGGATTAAGAGGTATTGTTTCCACTGTCCCATACATCGTACACATATTCTGTTCCTGTACCAAATTTTCTGCCTGCTTTAGCCAGTAGTTGGGACTGAGGCCAGCCCCTTGGCTTTGAAGCCGAAGCCCTTGGAAAATTGCAAAGCAGAAGTAGATGCCCCGACCTTAACCATGGCTTTATGAATGAAGCTGAAGCCGGCTTCAACCCCATGTCTGCTTTGTGGTTGAACCTGAGACAGTTTCATTCACCACAAAGGCACCCTGTACAGTAAAAATGCTTAGCAGTTACGAACACAAGATTACAGCTACACTCTAAGGCACTGGCCTACCATACTTCTATCACTTAAACTCAGCCCCCATTTTTGTACAATTGGAGTTTATTTCACATAGTTTAGTGGAAGATATAACTGATAAGGCTCAAAATCCTTTTCATAGCACTTTTTTTCTTTTTTCTTGTGACTAGCATCATCATAATCTAGTACTGTCCCGTATACTGTACTGTTATAAGTCTGCATTCAAGATGGAGATATGATAAAATATGACCACATTAGAGTAACGGAAGTATAACTACATTTATGGCCTGGCATTATGAACTGCACTTTGCAATACAAAACCATATGTCAAGATTACAAACTGTACTCTTTAAAGGAAGGAGAGAGAAAAAAATACAGTGGATATGATACTAACTGCAGACTGATACTTAGTTTATGAACTGCACTTTGCAATACAAAATCATATGTTAGAATTACAGACTGCAGACTTCAAAGGAAGGACAGAGAGAAAAAAATAAAGTGGATATGATGCTAACTGCAGACTGATACTTAGCCAAGCAATGATGCAAAGTTGCTCACTTAAAATTTTGAGATATTAGTGTGGTAGGTGGGGGTGCTCACCATCCACTCACTCGATGTAGTGCTGCCCTCGGGTGTCTGCCCTTGCCTCTCCATCCTTCTTTCCTTCCATCCTCTTCTGACATTCTTTCCTAGTCCTTCTCCCTGTGGGAGACTTTACACTCCCTCTTCTGTCTTTCTTTCCTTCATTCTTTCCTCTTCCTTCTGCCTGTAGGTGACTCTACACTGAGTGACAAGCCCGATGGTTTCCTGTACACCAGGAAACCATTTACTACACTGGGTGGTAACCATATAACCAAATTATGGCACCTGGTGGTTTAGTGGGTAATTATGGCACTCCAATCGGTATAAGCCAGTGAAGGTTTATATCCCAGGAGTGGTTAGGGTTTATTATTCATGTAATGCCACTCAGGAATGAATGAGGCTGGTCACTCTCATCTTAAATGTCAGGACCAACTTGCCCAGCCCCGGGCTCCTACTCTTTTTATGGGGCAACGTAGGACTGGATGATGAATGAATGAATAAAATGTACGTTTTTTTTTTTTTTTTTTTTTTTAAATGCTGCACTCACCACCCACTCACTCAATGTAGTGCTGCTCTCAGATGGCTGCTCTTTCTTCTTTCTTTCCTTCCTTCCCCTTATGTCCTTCTTTCCTTCTTCTTCCTTTCCGTCTACTGGTGACTACACTGAGTAACAGCCAAATGGTTTCCTGTGCACAAGGAAACCATTTACTATGCTGGGTGGTACCCATATAACTATGGCACCTGGTGGCTTAGTCTGCCTTGATCCTGCATCGGTTTATATCAAAGGGGTAGTTGGGGTTTATTGCTCACGTAATTCCACTCAGGGATAAGCGGGGTTGGTCACTCATCTTAAATGTCAATACCAACTTGCCTAGCCCGGGGCTCCTATGCTCCTCATGGAGCAACACAAGATTAGATGATGATGATGATGATAATGGAGAAGATTTCAAAACATTCAAGTTAAACTGTACCATTTATATTAAACCTGGGTACAAAATGACACAACTAGCATTCTGAAATGATGAACTGCAGACTGAATAGTGCACTATGGAAGGTTAAACCACAAATTTTGGATCTGATACAGCAGAAGCTATTATTGTATTTTTTCTTAACAAGCTTCTATACTGTAACATTTACAAATGATGTAATTAGAAATACTAAATGTTTGGTTAGAAACAGGTTAAAGAGTACCAAAGACTTTAAGAGATATGGTACTGTACAATAAAGCATGTGTGAGAAAAACAATACATAATTCCAACCTCTAAGCCAGTAAAAATAAATAGAACCCCTAGCTGAGTACAAAAATCCTAATGATGATCGTTAATGGAGTGGCAAAATGGGTTACCGATAAAAAAGCTCACGAGATTCATAAAGGGGTTACAAAAATGCATATCGGAATCCAAGGTAAACACTATGATGCACAGTACAAAGCTGGATTGAACAGAAAATCAGGCTTACAAATGCAAATAAGGATGTCAGTGGCAAGGAACACCAAGATACAAGTGTGTACAGTTCATAGTAATGACACTGTTACAAAACCTATATACAATCATGTCCTTACATTACAAAACGGCCAATGGTTTACATTACAGTATCCCAATTACAAGATATACCACTACAGAATCATGAACGGGTCAGGTTGGCCCACCACCCATGGACTCATTGTACAGTACTGCTACTTCTTGGCGACTCTACACCGAGCGACAAGCAAAATGACTTCCTGTACTCAAGGAAACCATTTATAACTGAGGGTGGTAACCATTTAACCCGAAAATGAGTTACAAGTGGTTTAGTGGGTTGATTCACTCCATGCAAATGTGGCTCATAAAGGTAAAAACCAAGGGGTTAGTTGACATTATTCCTCACACAATACCAGTGAGGGAACATTGCTGGTCACCCTTTTTGTTTAATGACAACTAATCAGCTGAGCCCCGAGCCCCTATGCTCCTGATGTGCATGAATTTACAAACCTATACAGCGATGAATATACAAAATTAAAGTGATTAATGTACTATAGTGATGAATATTCAATACTATACAGTGATCAGTCATTACGGGTAAAGGTGACAGTCATTAAATACAGTTGGGTTTCTGTAATTCATTGTATGGGATAATCTAAAGGAATGATGAAAGATTTGTAAATTTTGCATATACGGTACAAAAATTATAATCCCCCCACCCCCCTCTCATTCTCCCAGCATGCACTAACCACCAAACACAAACAAACGTACCATATTCACATCAACACTAGTACCCTAACTGCTGTATGTAAAACAATGCTGCAGTCGTCAAAAATATACACTTTCCTCCATGCTTCCCCCCTCCCCCCGCCAAGCAAAACAAATGACTCTCGACTTGAGCAAACAGCATCCACGTTGAAGAGTGGCATGAGAGAGAGAGAGAGAGAGAGAGAGAGAGAGAGAGAGAGAGAGAGAGAGAGAGAGAGAGAATATTGAGTGTGACAAAACATAAGCAAAAACACAGACAGTGGGTCCAGATAGATAAACTATTAGAAGACTGACAGATAGGTAGAAAGTGAGGATAGATAGTGGGAGAAAGCTATGAGGAGGTCAAAAGCCAACATACCATGACCACCCTTGCTCTTACTAGTTTTCCCGCTGTGAGAGAGAGAGAGAGAGAGAGAGAGAGAGAGAGAGAGAGAGAGAGTTTATTTAGCCCAAGATGCCGGGAAACAACCATCCTCAGACTTGGCGGTAAAACAGGTGTCAAGTAAACCCACGGCCAACTCCGCCATCTTGGTTCCTGCAGCGGACTAGTGGGGTAGGTTTGGCGTCTGTTATCACTGTTTAACTTAAATTCTGAGTTCTCTTTAGGCCACTTTAATGAGTCTTGGCCACTCCATTTTTTTTTAATCCTGGCCATTCGGATATATAAACATTCATCTTCCTCCCTATTTCCCCTAATGGTAGATGGTGGACTGCAGAGAGGCATCTTTCAGCCAGCAGTCCACCAGGTTCACGTTCCGCTGGTCCAAGGGGCTGATCATCGTACGTTTAGCTTTGCAGTGACTTCAGAATAAAATGTAGAGTACACAAATTCACCAATGGACGTTTAAAAATTATTTACCACAAAGCCGAGCATATTAGCTACCAGTAATGAAACTTAAACTATGAAATTTTTGCTTTCTTCGCGGGAGCTCTATCGCTAGTTCGTCCACTCGGCAATTTTCAAGTACGCTTTCGATGCTAGTCCAAATCCAAGCTACTTACTCTCACACCTTCCTACTTCTTTTTTCTTAGTCTAATTCCCCTCCTTCTCCCACTCACATCACAACCGCTCACATAATCAGAAATTATCTGTATCTTATCCACAAGCCACAACTCCATCCAAAATCACCTCCCACCTCATATTCCTGCCTAATCCTTCTTCCTTCTTGTTATGGTCTGCCTCTGTTCACCTCATTATCACTACACCAATTGTTGTGTGTATTTTGAGAGAGAGAGAGAGAGAGAGAGAGAGAGAGAGAGAGAGAGTGCCAACATGAGGTGAGTGACCGTACAATGTAATAAGGTGGTTGCCAAGTGCACAATCATCAGGCTTTAGTACATCATAGTTAATTATTCTTTCAATTAGTACATTATAGTTATGTACTTTCACGACGAGTACATTATAGTTGTTTTATGACAAGCACATTATGGTTAGGTATTCCATGACTTTAGTACATTATAGTTACTTTTATGACCTGAGTACATTATAGTTAAGTATTTTCATGACTTAAGTACGTTTGTTAGGTACTTTTACGACCTGGGTACATTATAGTTAAGTACTTTATGACCTGAGTACATTTGACACAAGTACATTACAATTGGGTACTTTTGTGACGTGTACATTAGGGATAAGTACCCTAGTCGATGTTTTAGTACACTACAGATCAGTACTTTCATGTGACTTCTTTAGGGGTAACTATTTTTCGTTCAGTACATTATGTAGTAGTACTTTTCGGTTTTCTTGGGTACAGTAACTTATGTAACAGTATTTTTAGTTATCTGAGTACATCTTGGATCAGTACTTTTATCCATAGTACTCGCATATCTCAGTAGATCATGGAAAAGTACTCTAAATTTTATTTAGTACATTAAAGGGCAGTATTTATCTCAGGCTCACATTCTCGTTGGTTAAGGAGGCTCCGTAACACCTCTTCCTTACCGATTTATTTTTGGACATGGTTGGCTAATAACTTTTTGTACGCTGTTTCGGCAGTGTGGCGATACTGGGAGTACTTGTATTCATGTAACACAGACGCGGAGTTAGGCGTAATAAGGAAAAAAAAAAATCGCTTAGGAAAAGGTGTTTGGGAGTTACCTCAACCGACTGGGGGTAATACGCTGTGGATAAGTACAGTACCTGCTTACATACAATTTACAACAGTACTTACCTGAGTACATTATGGGGTAGTACATTAGGAGAATTTACAGTACATTATTTAAGCACTTTTATGATCGTTCTTTAATAGGTTCATGACAACAGTAGATGATTATTTTCTGTTAACGGGGAACCACTCGTAATGAAGGGGTTGAAAACAGGCCCGTTGCCCCTACTGTTACAGCCATTTGTTGATGATGATGATGAAAAAGGCGGTGATAATAATGGTGTTGATGATTATGGTAAATGATGATGATACTCACAAACAATGATGATGATGATGATAATGATGATGATAATAATTAGAATAATAATAATTGACCACGGTACAAAAAAAAAAAAAAGTGAGTGTACTGGAGGGGTTAAGCCTGCATCACGTGACACCACCAAATACCTGACACCAGCTCTGTATCACCTAACACCACTGACATCACCTCTATCACGTGACACCAGCAGAACGCCCTGTTGTTTCCCTTCCACCATATGACACCACCAAACCACTGTCGCTGTGGTGGTGTGGTGGTGATGATTGTGGTAGGTGTGGTGGTGATAATGGTGGTAGCTGAGGTGGTGATGGTATGTTATGGGGGTAATGACTGCTTGTGTGACTGGTGACGGTGGTGGTTGTGGTGGTAATGGTGGTAGTTACTGGTTGGTGATAGATGAGGGTGGTGGGGAGAGATGTGTGGTTGGTGATGGCTGTAGCTGTGGTATGGTAGCAGCTGCAGTGGTTGTCGTGGCGAAAGTGGTAGTGGTGAAGATAGTTGTGGTAGTGGTGAAAGTGGTAGTTGTGGTAGTGGTGAAAGTGTTAGTTATGGTAGTGGGGATGGTAGCTGTGGTAGTGCTGAATGTGGTAGTTGTAGCAGACGAAGGTGGCAGCTATGGCTGTGGCAGTAGTAGTTTCGGTGAAGATGGTGGTAGTTGAGGTAGCAATGGTGGTGAATAAGGTAGTCTAGTGATGCTGGTAGTTGAGTTGTGGTTCAAGTTTAAGTAGTTGGTTGTAGTGGTAGTTGTGAAGGCAGCGGGTGACTGAGATATATGTATAACGATATGATAATGGTAAGTGTTGGGGCTTGCACTGAATCGTAAATAATCTAAATAATAATAATAATAATCATCATCATCATCATCATCATCACAGCAACAATACCACCACCACCACTAACCTACCCACACCAGAAACAACAACAACAATAATAATAATAATAATAATAATAATAATAATTTTACAAATTACTAAGATAAACCCCTCCAACATAATGACGAATTTTAATTTCAGTCTAAACACCACCAGACGATTTTATTCAACTCAAGACTTTCGAACTAAGGGAGTAAGATGTAAGTCCCTGGTTAGGGAAGTTCTCTAACAACTCTTCCCATGCGATTTTATTTTTTGAATATGACAGGTTAATATATTTTTGTACGTTATTTATGCAGAGTATGGCAATACTGGATGGATTTATTTTAGAGAGAAGAGGACAGTGAGGTCTAATAAAAATAAGTCACTCAGAAAAAGGTGTTAGCATCCTCAACCGACGAGAATATGGGCCACAGCCTTCATTAAGGCCCATCATACAAATGGCTTTTCCTAAGTTGAATAAAATAGTCTGAAAGTAACAAGAAGAAGCAACACAAATGACGTCATCGCGCTGCAGGGGCTTAAAAATCTCACTATACTTCGTTCACTTTAGCTTGGTAAATACATTCGTCTTTCTGCTGCATGTTACCCGTAGTTCAGCGGCAAAATAAGGCAACACTACGGCTCTACCCCGTTTCCACTGTGCTTTTTCGTGACTAGCATCATACTATACTGTTGATCTCTCGTTACAGCTCAGCCTTCAAGATGGACAGATGGCAATTTTAGGCCAAGTTAAACAGAGCAAACATATGTCACACACACACACACACACACACCTGTCCGGCACATGTGCAGGTATATTCACTGTTCCTCGTGGGCTCACCAACACTCCTTCCTTGCCAATTTATTTCCCACCTGACACGTTTTTATTCCACTGTGTTTTTTTGTGTGAACATAAATAAACTAGCCTAACCTAACCTAAGCAAGTCTAGCCTAACCAATCCAAACCCAACCTCATCTCATAAACCTAATCTAACCAAGCTTAGCCTTATCTATTTTATCTTACCCTACCTTATCTTTCCTAACCTAACCTACTCCACCCTACCCTGCCCTAATCACTTCTATGTAAACTGAACCTAACTCGTTCTAGGGCCATAGTTTATTCAGCTCATGAGAAGGCTTTACTACATTTCTTCCTTGGCGATTTATTTTGTGTAATACTCTTTAACAGTCTTTGTACGGCATTTATAGCTTCTTAAAACTGATACAAGAAGTGCAGATACCACACAATAAAGTATACATGTTGCAGATACGGATATAAACTAGTAATGAAGAAGTGCTAGTGTCTCTAACTTGCCTTACCCTAACGTACCCACATCCCACCTCTAACATCGCATCACTTCATCTATCCTTAGACCCCAAAGCAAACCCATCCTACAGTTCCTAACCTTACAGTACCTCTTCTATCCAACCCATACCAAATCTAACCTAGCCTCTTCTACTGTACCCTCATCCACTCGAATTTCACCTCAATAACCCCACGGCATCTATAACAAAATCAAACCTAACCTCACCTAACCAAAACTTCTCACCAAAGCTCTTCCATCCAATCCAAACCTAACCTATACGCTACTCTAATCCACTCAAACCTCACCTCACAAACCCCGCCGCACCTACTGACCAAACCTAACCTAACCTCTCCCATCCTACTCAACCCAAACCCGCTCACTTGATACCGTACCTCACCAACCCCGCCATACCTAACCCAACCAACACAAAGCAGACCTAACCTCTTCTAACCCACCCTAACCCACTGAGCCCCACCACATCTTGCCTAGCCTAACCTAATCTAACCTGACCACGTAGCCAACTTTCACCTCGTGTGCCCTGAATAGGTAACAAGAAGGACCCACTGATTAAACACCATACTTGCTTACACCTCACCACTCACTCACACCAGTCCTCAACACATCATCACATTACATACGCTTGCATCTCACCGCTCGCTCACAACATTCCTCACCACCACCTTCACCATCATCATCATTATTATCATTTCCATCATCATCATATTATCATTTCCATCATCATCATATTATCATTATCCTCATTACTTATTAACTTTACCTGGTTTCTCTTAGTAATCATTAATACAGGTAAATACAAACATTCTCCCTCCCTTTACACAGAATGATACAAAAATATTCCTAATCATGCTTTCTCTCCAGTTACTATATTTACTGTACTACTTAACTATGGGTTACTGGAGAGAGACGCCTTCACGTGGTGGCACCGATATAACCTGGTGGCTCAACTACCAGATTATACAAACGCCCCTGAACTACTTCCCTGTCCCCCAAAAGGAGAATGGTGATGGACTGCAGAAGGGTAGCTCAAGGCTGCGTAGTGTTGTTATGTGTGCCGTGGTTGTGTTGCAAGACAAAGGAGTGTGTGTTGCGCCACATGTGTTGTGCAATGTGAGCCCTCTCTGCAACACTTTTAGCACCACAATCCCCCCTTCTCTCTCCCTCTCTCTCAAACCTTCCTTTACTACTCTAACATCTGTGTAATGCCTTTCTCTCTCTCTCTCCCTTTACTCTTCTAACCCCTGTGCAATCTCTCTCTCTCTCTCTCTCTCTCTCTCATAAACATGCATCACACACATAGATACACACACACAGATACACACACACATAGATACACACACACACACAGATACACACACACACACACACACACAGATACACACACACACACACACACACATAGATACACACACACACACACACACACACATAGATACACACACACACACACACACACACACAGATACACACACAAGCGCGCGAATGAAAATAATAATAATCTTTACATAAAACAAAAACAAAAATCCTACAAACTGCCTGACCCCGCATCCTGAGAGGTGGCCTTAACAAAACGATACCCAAGCATCTCTGTCTGTCTGTCTCTCTCTATTTTCGTTTCTCATATCATTACTCCCCCATCCCTCTCAACACTGTTCTAGCCACCTCACCCCACCACACTGTCCGTAAGTCTTCCTCTCCTTCCTTCACTTACTTGAAAGAGAAACATTGTACTTTGATATCTGAAGGATGCATTGTGGAAAATACTTAATGGAAGAGAAATAACCTGTTTTTATTTTCTTTCGTGTAGTTCTACTTACTTTGAAAATAAAGGTTTTGTCTTTTAGTGTTTTATGAGATAGATGGACTGACAGGTAGGCAGGCTGGTAGGTAGCGATAGATAAACATAGTTATGGACAGACAGATATAGTAGATAAATATATATATACTGTAAATACGGTATATATCCAGGAGCGAGAGAGAGAGAGAGAATGTGCAAGACGGAGACGGAAGGAAGAGGAAGTAACGCGGTGGGAGAGTGAGTAAAATTAGAGAAAATAAAAGGAAAGCAAGAAGAGAGTGTAGTCAGAATATAGAAGGGTTAACTCTTGCCAACCTTCCCCCTTCTCTCTCTCTCTCACTTTACCTTCCCTCTCCACTTCCTCTTTAAGGTACTCACTTCCCTACAAATCTCTCTCTCTCTCTCCACCAAGTCCTCTCACACCCCACTCAATTTTTTTCCTTTGATACTTATCTTTCTCCCACTCACCCCTCTCCCCCTTCACTCGCCTTTGTTCTTTCCTCCTCCCTCTCCATCTCCCTTACATTATATCCTCCCTCCCTCTCCCTCACTTCTCCAAACCCTTTCCTCCCTCTGTCTTACCTTCCCTCCTCCCTTTACCTTCTCTCTCTCTCCTCCACTCCCTTCCATCTTTATTCTCTCTCCTCCACACCATCTCTTCTCCTTCCTACTCTCTCTCCTACTCTACCCCCGCCTTCTCTCCAACTCTACCCCCGCCTTCTCTCCAACTCTACCCCCGCCTTCTCTCCTACTCTACCCCCGCCTTCTCTCCTACTCTACCCCCGCCTTCTCTCCTACTCTACCCCCGCCTTCTCTCCTACTCTACCCCCGCCTTCTCTCCTACTCTACCCCCGCCTTCTCTCCTACTCTACCCCCGCCTTCTTCTCCTACTCTACCCCCTGCTTTCTCTCCTACTCTACCCCCGCCTTCTCTCCTACTCTACCCCCGCCTTCTCTCCTACTCTACCCCCGCCTTCTCTCCTACTCTACCCCCGCCTTCTCTCCTACTCTACCCCCGCCTTCTCTCCTACTCTACCCCCGCCTTCTCTCCAACTCTACCCCCGCCTTCTCTCCAACTCTACCCCCGCCTTCTCTCCTACTCTACCCCCGCCTTCTCTCCAACTCTACCACCGCCTTCTCTCCAACTCTACCACCGCCTTCTCTCCTACTCTACCACCGCCTTCTCTCCTACTCTACCCCCGCCTTCTCTCCTACTCTACCCCCGCCTTCTCTCCTACTCTACCCCCGCCTTCTCTCCTACTCTACCCCCGCCTTCTCTCCTACTCTACCCCCGCCTTCTCTCCTACTCTACCACCGCCTTCTCTCCTACTCTCCCCGACCTTCTCTCCTACTCTACCCCCGCCTACTCTCCTACTCTCCCCCCGCCTTCTCTCCTACTCTACCCCCGCCTTCTCTCCTACTCTACCCCCGCCTTCTCTCCTACTCTACCACCGCCTTCTCTCCTACTCTACCCCCACCTTCTCTCCTACTCTACCCCCGCCTTCTCTCGTAATCTACCTCCTGCTTCTCTCATTCTCTACCCCCGCCTTCTCTCCTACTCTACCCCCGCCTTCTCTCCTACTCTACCACCGCCTTCTCTCCTACTCTACCCCCACCTTCTCTCCTACTCTACCCCCGCCTTCTCTCCTACTCTACCCCCGCCTTCTCGCCTACTCTAGCAGCGCCTTCTCTCCTCCTCTACCCCCGCCTTCTCTCCTACTCTACCACCGCCTTCTCTCCTACTCTACCCCCGCTTTCTCTCCTACTCTACCCCCGCCTTCTCTCCTACTCTACCCCCGCCTTCTCTCCTACTCTACCCCCGCCTTCTCTCCTACTCTACCCCCGCCTTCTCTCCTACTCTACCCCCGCCTTCTCTCCTACTCTACCCCCGCCTTCTCTCCTACTCTACCCCCGCCTTCTCTCCAACTTTACCCCCGCCTTCTCTCCAACTCTACCCCCACCTTCTCTCCTACTCTACCCCCGCCTTCTCTCCAACTCTACCCCCGCCTTCTCTCCAATTCTACCACCGCCTTCTCTCCAATTCTACCACCGCCTTCTCTCCAATTCTACCACTGCCTTCTCTCCAATTCTACCACCGCCTTCTCTCCCCCCCACCCCCACCCCCCTCTCCAGTTCCCCTCAACACCTCTCTCCTTTTCCTTAAGTCTGTTCCCCCCTCGTGCCCATTCCCCCAGCAGTACTATTGGGGTGGAAGTTCGATTGTTGTCTCGTATTCAAGGAGAAGAATGGAACTTAGAAAAAAAAACGATCTTCTATCTTAACGACCCTTGTGGTGCTAGAGACGCCTTCATGTGGTGGCACCTATATAACCAAGCGGCTCCCCTGCCCGGTTATACAAACGTCCCTTATCTCCCTCCCTACTCCCCGAAATTAGGATAGTCAACTGAAAGAGGACAACAACTATAGCCTGCAGTCCGTAGTCTTCACATTTGAGACGAACCTGGGGCTACAGCAACAAAAATTACTACTACTACTACTACATACACCCCCGCTCACCTTACTGCTGCGGCCGCTCCATGAAGATAGGACAGCAGAAGAAGGCAAAGGCTGACGCTAAGCACAGGGTGGCCATGGTGAAGAACTGGAATAGGTAAGATAGAGCTTAGTGGGTGGATGGATGGATGGGTGAATGGATGGATGGGTGGATGGATGGATGGGTGGATGGATGGATGGATGGATGGATGGATGGGTGAGTGGATGGATGGATGGATGGGTGAGTGGATGGATGGATGGACGGGTGAGTGGATGGATGGATGGATTGGTGAGAGGTTTTTGGCTGTTGGTTGTATGGATGAAAAGATGTATAAATGAACTGATGGACGGAGAAAAATATCGATGAATGTATGCATGTATATATGTATGTGTGGATGGATGAATGGATGGATGGATGGACTGAACGGGTGGATGGCCAGAAATCCGACAGCGTGAATGGATAGATGGATAAATATAAACGACAGATAAATAGGGTTATGATAGTAGCAGGGGTGTTGCAATGACGTGTCGGTGAACACCTTACAGATGTGATGAGAGAGAGAGAGAGAGAGAGAGAGAGAGAGAGAGAGAGGACGATGACGGGATGAGGGAATGAATACGTGGAAGGATGGATGGACAGATAAATGAATGATAAAGACAGGTGACATGATGAATGGACGAATGAAAAATGGTTAAAAAAAAAAAAGGTCAGGCTGAATGATAAGTGATCAGTGGGTGGATGGAAGGATGGGTGGATAGATAAAGAGACTACCTGATGGAAGAATGGACAGATGGATGAAATGATGTAAGGATGGATGGATAAATGAATGAATGTATGTATGTATGGATGGATGAACACAAGAATAACTGGCTATATCATCCATTAACCCTTTCAATATGGTGGCGTCTTTATTACCTTACCATTGCTACTACCAGACGATTTTACTGAGCTTAGGATACAGCTCTAGTAGTCAAGGATTAATAAAGCTGTATTTAACTCGCCCAGATTATAAAAATGCATAAAATGGCCCAGAAATAGCAAGAATAAAATGGTAAAAGGCGTCATCGTCAAGAAAGGGCTAAAGTAATCGTCGAAGTATTAAATAAGCACAGTAAGTATTGATTATATCGAGCAATTACACTAACGGCCAATTAAAATACAGAACAATTAACACGCGAAAAAAAAGACACGATAGATTAGATAAGAACAGGCTGATAGATACAAGTAGATAGCTTGAGACGAAGAAAATAGTCTACTGATATCTATAACAGCATATTGTAAACAGTAAGTAGATAGCAGTTAGTAGGATCTGTAGTTCGGTTGGTAGACAGGAAGACTAGGCTATATGGTAAGTGGTTGGGTGGACAAAGGTAGATAGGTAAGTTGGTAGGGGGGCAGGTAAGCAGGTGTGTTATTATATTAATTGTCAGAATAAGTGAACCAATTACCTTAAAACGCACTGAGCTGTAATCAAAATCATTCAGTATTACGAGGTGAAACAATATGAAACAGATCATGATTATTACTCCCATTATTATCACCATCACCACTACTATGATTACCACAACCGTCACCACTAGCACCATCAGAGCTACCATCACTAGTACAGTACATCACTGCTGGTACCAACACCACTACCATAACTACCACCATTACCAACATCACAAATACTACCACCACCACTATCGCAACTGGAAATACAAAGGTAATGGCTAACAATTTTTTTTTTATCAGTCTACAACTTTTCCTCTCTCTCAAACCTATGTGTCTGTAAATCCACCGAATCTATCTGACAATCTATGTGCAGTGCAGCGTAAATGAGTGTGCACAGACCTTAACCGTGTACAGGTCTGTATGAGTATAATGTATAAAAAAACGTACAGGTATGCATGTTTTCAAAACGTGAGTTGAAGTACACATGAAGGGGTTTGGCCTTGTGTATAAATGTGAAGAACTAGATACCAGTATGTCAGTAATCTATGTGTGTGTGTGTGTGGACAGATAGACAGACTGATAGAGATATGACCAGTGTGTGTAATCCCGTTCACACACGAATACGTAGTTGTAAGACTGTTTATACGAGGTGCATGAATGTACAGGTTATGTGGTCAGTATGTCAGGTGTACATGCAGGTGTGAGTGTGTCCGTTAATATGTAGGTGTGTAGGTGAACAGGACCACTTTCAGAACCACACCAAACAAGATACCCGTCCTCATCTTCCACCTACACACATCCTCACTACAACTTTCGCATACACAATAGTTTTCATGAGGCAATCAACGTAGGCAACCCCTCAAACGACGCAACAGATGTGATAAAATGGATCTGGGAATACGGACGGCGTGAAATACGGATGATTGGCGGTGGGGCCCATAATTCACCAGGTATTCTGATGGCAGCTCTCCAAATTTTCCTTTTCCACGCCCCACATTTATGACAATGGGAAAATGGAAAACGGGGATGGTGGTGGTGGTGGTGGTGGTGGTGATGATGATGATGATATGTAGCCACGTCCATCTATGTATCCGGAAAATCAAGCCAATAACCTCTGAAAGCTTGAACTGTGGACTGAAAAATTTGTTTCGTATCAGTGGGTGTCCTAACGACCACTCCTCACTCATTCCTACTTCCTATTTCCTGGGCGTTTTCCTTATATTCATTCCTGACTCATTTTTGCCGGGGTTTCTGGTCCGTAAATTACCTATGTACGAGGACAGAAATTCAGATCCGTCGAATAATTATGAAACCCTTACACAACAGTTTGAACAACTTGAACTCTCACACTACTCGGTTTTGAAGTCACTGTTATGATGACCACGATGACCCCTGACCGAGTAGCAGTTTCTATGCGCTCTCTCTCTCTCGAATATTACTAAGCTATGAGAGGCTTCGTATGTTCTTCTGGCTCTCACTTTCCTCTGTTGGCTATTCCTGAGCTGAGAAACTTGGCATTTTTCTAATATCTCATCTACTTCTCACTTCACTTTCCTGGCCGACAATCGTGTGCTTTGATAGACTCGGTAATGTTCCTAATATTTCACTACTTTTGCTTTATCGTCCCACTACTGGTTAATATTCCTAAGCTAAGAGAGGCTTAGTTACCAGTATTCCTCATATATCATCTCTTCTACTTCTCACTTTCCTCTGCTGGCTAATATTTCTACGGTGAGAGAGGCTTGGTTTGATATATATATATATATATTTTTACACTTCTGTTGGCTAATATGTGTGAGACCGGCTTTCTATGGTTCTCTGCCTAAAGAAGATTCTCGTTGACTTGGTGCAAATATGAAAGTGCCGGACATGCCCTAAGAGTGAAGCAGACACAGTAGAATATTAGGTAAACCTCTGACCCCACCTGTACCTATTAGAGCGAGTGTGGGGTCATACAAACACACCCCCTTAGTCTGACCTTTGACCTATAACACCCACGCTCTAGACACGTAAACTTTCCTAATCCACACCACTTATGGGCAACATTTTCAAACGCATAAAAATGTTGAAAATCGATAATAACCAAGAAAACCTGATATCATTTCACTAGGCTCCATGTGAACCAATTTAACTGGATCAATTCAAAGTAAAATCATGCATAATCTAACCAAATCTAACCTTGCTGAAAGTAACAGAGCGAAAGTTAAGAAGGCCTACCCTAAACGAATCAAACACCTTACTCTTAACCTAATCCATCAATATCGAGCATGTAATAATCCCTTTAGCGCGAATTAGACATGACCTAACTAAGCTTGCCTAACTCGCCCTGACAACTTATCCTGATCTGATATTACTTAAGCTACAGTCGGTCTGTTTTTGTCTGATGGAACTGGGCCACTCCCACAACTTCAATGCTGTCGAGGTTGCGTGACACTCGACAAAGCCTTTAAGAGGTGTGTGTTCCCTTGGTTAATAGCAAATTCAAGCCGCCAGTCACAATACACCTGGCCATCATCTGAGCAGAAAGTGGTTAGGAATCTTTCTCAGGTTAAAACAAACGTGCTATATTCCATCCAACTTCATTCAAACCTAACCTATCTTAAAACCTTAATACAATCCAATAAAACTACATCTGACTGAACACTTTACTTGGCCAAAGTTAGGAGTAAAGGCTTGTTAGCAACCACCGAAATCACCGCCAAGACTTATAGGAAGCCAAGAAAGCTTTAATTATTGAAGAAATATGAAGGCTGCTTATACATTCGTGACGTCACGCAAGATGGTTGCCCATTGTTTACATCACTGATGCCACACAAAGATGGCGGCTCATTGTTTACATGTAACGTCACATAAGATGGAGGGTGCATTAAGACAAACACATTTACAATTGGCTTCTTGTCGCAACTAAATCTGTTCTTCCCAAAGACAAGGAAAGTAATGGGCAGAAGATTTCCAAGCCTCTTGTTTTTCCTACAACAAAACATACCGGTATTAGCCATGAAAAGCAGCTGACTGTCATTCCAGCCTAGTGTTTACAATGGTGGGGTTCAAGTATGCACTTATTCGTTAACTTGTGACGTTTATACAAGATGGCTTTCAGTTTACATCGTGACGTCACATGAGGGCATATTAACATGAGACCTCATATTTATGACGGTCTACTATTTACAACTATGACGTCACAAGATGACAGTTTAGTATTTACGTCAGAAGATGGTCAGGTTACAACGGTTGACGTCACAAAATGGCGACCCATTATTTACATCGGTGACGTCACAAAATGGACTTGCTTGTTATCAATGGTTATTTTTATTAAGTTACCTCCTCGTTGAAACTGTGGGTGATTTTCTCCGGGGGTTGTCTCAGCCCGTCATCTCCTTCCTGGGTTGGGGGGGAGGAGGGAGGAGAGGGGAATGGAAAAACGGGGAGGAGGGAATCAGGAGTGGAGGAGGATGTCAGAAAGGGAAATGGGGAAATGTGAGGGAGGAGGAGGAAGGAAGTGGGTGGGAGGGAGGAGAGGGGTGTGGCAAGGAGGGAAAAGTTGGAGAGAAACATGAGGTGGGTGAGTGGGAAGGGGGTCAGGATAAGAGAGTGGGGGAGGTAAGTGGAGGTGGAGGAGGAGTGGGGAACAAGAGGGAGGTGGAGGAGTGATAAGGAAGGTCGGAGAGGGATAGATAAGGAGGAAAGTGGTACCAATAACGGCAGAAAAGGGAAAGGGAGGAATAGAAGGAAGATTATGAAAGAATGTGAGGAAAGGGAGGGGAAGGTGTACAAGGAAGGAGTTGGAGAAAGTGAGATGAAGGAAGGTGGAGAGAGAGAGAGAGAGAGAGAGAGAGAGAGAGAGAGAGAGAGAGAGAGAGAAGGGCGAAGGGGGAATGAGGATAGGGTAGGAGTGGAGGAATTGGGGGGACGGGAAGAAGAGTGAAGATGAGGAAGATGGGAGGAAGGTGAAGGGAAAGACGGTGGTATGGAGGAATGTGGGGAGGTTGGGAAGGGAAGTGGGAATGGGGAAGGAAGGGAAGTGGGAATGGGGAGGGAAGGGGAGGGAGGGAAAAGGGAGGGGAGGGTTTAGCATTAACAAAACAAAATGCAAAACAAAAGAAAACCTCATCCACGTCACAACAAACAAAACTCAAGACATGCAAAAAAAAAAAAAAAAAAAAAAAAACAAAAAAAACGCTAACAATGCAGACTCCAACAACACATGCAAACAAAAACAACACAGAAAGGAACAGGAAGAAAAACACAGCAGCACTTACCATGAAAAAAAAAAAATAAAAAAAATAAAAAAAAAAAGGCTGTTTCGGAAGTTTGTGAAGAATGGAAAATTAATGATATAGCCTGACTTCCTGAATCGATATATATATATATATATATATATATATATGTGTGTGTGTGTGTGTGTGTGTGTCTATATATATATATATATATATATATATATATATATATATATATATATATAAAATGTTCTGCATATATTTTGCGTTATAGATGGATGTAAAGATCGGAATCAAAACATAAAAGATGAAGAACTGGAAAGAAAAGAAGAAAATTGGGATGGGTAGATAGATGGACTGACAGATCAGACATACAAAACTGACAGACAGATGGAAGGATAAGAGGTGTGGGGTAATGCAAGGAAACATGAAACAAACACAAAAAGCGCACCTACGAACATGTTTCACACAACAAATATCAAGTAAAAATTAAAAAAAACACGAACAAAACACATTCACCAACACGTATCACAAAACGCCGTAACAAATTAAGTGGACAGAAAAAACAGGCCTAAAACATTAAGATGTTCAACTAAACACAAAAAAACACCACCAAACACACACACACAAACGCATCCACAGATAATATGCTGGAGTTAAATTCCTAAGATCACGAAAAATAGCCACATTTTTTGAAACCTAACATTTCAAAACATCAATTAACATAAAAATATAAAAAAAAATTAGTTGGCACATTAAAGTATTAGGAAAAAAAAAAAACATTTACATTCAAATCACAAAACACACAAACTTCCTTTACCACTGCAGTCCGATGACGCTGTGTGTTGCTGTTATTAAAGTTCACACTGAGCTCGGTGGACTGCAGGCTTAAGTTCCCGTTTCCCAGGCCCATCATCCTCCAATTCTGGGGATAGGGAGCTGAGGGACGTTTGTACAACCAGGCAGTGGAGCCGCCTGGTCATATCAATGCCACCACACGAAGGCGTCCCTCTCCAGGCAGCACCGACGTATCGTGTTTTTTTTTTTTTTTTTTCCTTTACCATTCAGTCCATAACCAGACGATCTGACTCAGCCTAGGGAGGATCTCTTGTGGCGGTGTTAAGGGTGCGTCCACACGTATAATCGAACACATGTTGGCAACACAGCTGGCAACATGTTCAGGAACATGCTTGCGGGGGTATTTGGACGGACGTATGCAAACATGTTTCAGTACAGCTTCGAACACTGGCAGCAGAGGCGGTGGGATAATTGTCCATTCGAGGCAGCTGAGACTTCATCATGATACTGCCAACATTATCTGGACGCTGCTGTTCCCAACATGTTTGCAACATGTTCGTTACTGTGTTGCTTACATGTTGCCAACACTGTTTGAGTACACGTGTGGACGCGCACCAAAGCTATGTCCAGGTCTACCGTCCAAGCTGAAGAAAATCGTCTCGGGATGGCAGGAAATAAAATACGTCATCGGACTGAAGGGCTTACTCACAAAAACACAAACCTGATTAAAAGTCCACCAGCACATTAAATCAAGTAAAAAATGGAAAAAAAAAAAAAAAATCAAAACTTACACATTCGCAAACACACAAACCTGAAAATCACCAAGACAAGGAAATAAAAACACACTGGTCAAAGCCAACACATTACTAAGTAAAACAAACACAAGCAATTAAAAAAACACGCACGCTGTTTTAAGTAACACCACACTAAGACGTCATTTGTTAGTCTTGCTACTATCAAGGCCGTATTCTAAGTGGCTTTGGAAATTTCGTAACACCTCTTCCACACCGATTTATTCTGCTCATTACACCTAATATCCTCTTGTATGTCGATCTGAAAACAATATATATAACACAAGAGAATGTCAAGTAAAATATGCAAAATAAATCGCTTAGGAAGAGGTGCTACGGGAGATCTCTTTTAGTGAAGAGGTTACGGGAGACCGTTCTTAACCCTTTCACTACGAGAGGGAACTGGAGAGGAATGTCTTCACGTGATGGCACCGATATAATATGGCGGTGGAGCTGCCTGGTTAACAATCATCCCTCACGTCCTCCTATTCCCCCAAAGGAGAATGGTGTGGTCTGCACGTGGAGGAACTTCATCCCGCAGTCCACTGGGGTTCACATTCAGACGCACCTGGGACCTCTTCTACTACTACCGGTACTACTTCTACTAAAACTACTACGCAAGGGCTTTCCGAAAATTGATACAACTGACAAGAAGCAGCAAGAATATTAAAATCGCCGTCATGCGAGCAATAGCAGGGAAAAAGCTGATCACAATTACATGCCAATTTAGAAATAGGGTACGGTAATGTAATCAGAAAATATATGGGCCTATTTCACCATTCTGGTATCAACTGTGGGGAAAGCTGAGGAGGAGGAGGAGAAGGAGGAGGAGGAGGTGTGTGTGTGTGTGTAAGTTTTTTTTTTCTTTGTATGCCCACCTCTCTCTCTCTCTCTCTCATAACTTCTTTTTTTACTCAAATACCCGTGTCCGTCCCCCCCTCTCTCTCATCCTTTTTTACTCAAATCTCTTATTCCGCCCCCCCCCCCTCTCATATACCGTAACTTCCTTTTTTACTCAAATCTCCGCTTCCGCCTACCTCTCTCTCTCTCTCTCATATAACTTCCTTTTTACTCAAATTTCCGCGTCCGCCCTCTCTCTCTCTCTCTCTCTCTCCTAACCACACAAACACCAAACCCACTCCACCTGCCCACAGCTGACTCCAAAATGGCGTCGATGGCCAAACTTCGTGACTATAGTGAAGGGGAAAAGGTATGCGTGTGTGAGGGAGGGCGGCGTGGGTGGAGAGAAAGCGGAGGGAAGGAGAAAAGAGAAGGGGGGAGGAAGGGGGGAAAATGGAGGGAAAGGTTAATGGCAGGGAGGAAGAAAGGATGATCGAAGGAATGAGGAATGGAGGACGGAAAGAGAAGGAAGGAAATGGAGGGAAAGTCTAGTGGGATGGGAGGAAGATGGTGAAGAAGGGAGTGAAGGACATAAATACAAAAGAATGCAAACGGCAACAGATCTGCTGGTCCTCTCGTGGCTGTTACAAGGATATAATAATTAAACAAAGTATTCTGTGAGTTAACGACAGGGAAAGAAAAGAAGTAAATGAAAAAATGAAAATAATGAAGGAAAGATATGGAAGGATGGTGGAAACAGGACAACCAAGAGTGAAGGAGGGAATATGGAAGGGAAGTGAAGGAAGGAAGGTATGGAGCGAGGAAATGCAAGGGTAGGAAAATGGAATGCAGGAAAACAGAGAGAGAGAACGTGGGAGTCACTCAGTACGAGAATAAACGCTTAAAACACGCATGTGGGAGCAAAAGTGAGTGAGTGAGTGCGTGAGCAAGGAATCCAAAACCACTTACGCTTTTAACTCCAACGCGCAGCTGAAAAGATAAATATTGATGGAATAAAAAATACAATAGGGTTTAAGCAAAGGTACGGGATATTGAAACAGTATACCGTACCATAACACCTACATCCATTTTCTTTTTGAGAGAGAGAGAGAGAGAGAGAGAGAGAGAGAGAGAAACAGGGGGCATGGTACACTAAAAATATGCAATCCTATCTTTACACACACACACACACACACACACACACACACACACACACACGTACTCCATAGTGCCCAGTTGGCAACACCCACTTGGCAATATACGTACACGAAACATGTACACAGGTTAGTACCACATACATACGATCATACTGGTACCTCTAGGCTACTGAGGCCCGCACAAACACCCACACTTACATACCTCAAAGAATCACGCAGTATATGCAAACTGCTAGCGCGCGTACACAGACACACACAAGACAGAATCTCACGGAAACATGATATTTGCAAACTGCAAGCGCACACACACATACACACACACAACCTTAAGCAATCACATAGTACCATATTTGCAAACAACTCAGCGCGCGCACACACACACACACAAACGATCGTAGAAACACATAAACATCTATTCAAATGGATATAAACACTCATGTGAGTGTACACATCTTATTCCACACACACACACACACACACACCACGCACACACACACATGCCGTTATCCAAGCCAAAGTATACAGACACACATGCGCACGTGCTTGGAGAAACATGCATGAAGCAAAACAAACATCCTCGATACCTGATACGAGAGAGAGAGAGAGAGAGAGAGAGAGAGAGAGAACCATAACCAATAACGTTAAAAAAAAAAATACATGAAACTGAGTTAATTTTAAAAGGCCTGTGAACTGTAAAGAGCAGAATTACAGGAGCGTAAGATTAAGAAGAAAGATTAATACGACTGGGAAGTTATATAATACTAAGTGTAATTAGAATACGATTAACGATTATAAAAGATTAAAAATATAATTAGATAAGGTAGGCAGAGGACTGGTAAAGGTGGTAAAGGATTAAGGATTGAATAGTTTGAGGACTTAGTGGGATTACAAGGGATTTAGTAACTGATAAGGGACTGGGTCAGAGGATTATGCAGGACTGGGTATGGTTATAAATGAGGATTATAAAGGATTAAGTAGGATTTAGCTGGCGTGGGATTATAAACAATGAAGATCAAATGGGACAACGTGAAAAAATAATAAACTAATGCGGATGGCAAGGATTAAGTAGGATTTAATTGGACAGTGTAAGACATAAAGGACTGAGCGACTGAGAAAGATGTAACTGGACTGAGTGAAGATTTTGAGAGACTGAGTAGGAGAGAAAATGATGGTGAGAAGCGCATGAATTTGAGACAGACTGAAGGTTATTGGGAAGGACAAAATCTGGTGGGTAGGCACTGTGAGGTGATGGGAGATGAGCATATTAGGATGGAAGGAGGGTAGTGGAGAGAGAGAGAGAGAGAGAGGCAAATGATATGGGGAGAAGAGAGAGGAGAACGTATATATGTTGAGGCAAGAGCTAGAAAGGGAGGGAGAGGATGATGATGGAGGAAGGATAGGGGACGGGAGAAGAGGGATGTGGGCAGATGGAGGGAGGGAGGAGGGACTGAGGGAGGAAAGGATGAGGGCAGAGGGGCTAAGGAGATGGGTAGGATAAAGGGGAGGAAGGGAGGAAGTATGGAGGGGAGGGGAGGATAGAGGGAAGAATCACAGTGTAGAGACGTCTCTACACTGTGGGAAGAATGGAAGGAGGAGGGAGGGAGGGAGGAGCTAAGGGAGGAGAGAGGGAAATGGGGAAATGGAGGAGGGAGAATGAAGGATGGGGATGTGAGATGAAGGAGTGAGAATCGAAGGATGTCGGAGAGAGAGAGAGAGAGAGAGAGAGAGCAACCAAATAGGAATTAACATTTAAGATGAAATTAGTGACAAACACAAAATGTAAACATCATAAAACAATAAAACGAACGAAAGCATAGGAAAACCAAGACTGTATATTATGTATGCAATAAAAAAAACGCACGCATACACACGCAATTAAAAAAGAAAAAACGAACATAAACACACACGCGCAGGTACGCAGAACAAATATAAATAAATGACCGTGATAAACGAAGCGTAACAACAAAACACTAAACATTCTGAGCAATCACTTAACCCTTCCACAAACACTCATCCATACTAGAATATCCTGTGGTTTTCGTTCACCTCTCAACAAGTCGGAATTGACACTCAGATTGCATAGTGGCTGAAAAAAAAAAAAAGTTGGTTACACTTACGTACAATTGAAACTTTGTGGAAAAGGAACATGGAAGTGAAGGAAGAGGAAATAGAAAGGAAGGAGGGAAATGCAAGAGAGAAAGGAGCAATGACAGCATAAACAATGAGAGAGGAGTGAACATAAACAGTTACAAAAAGAAAAGGAATGAGAAACACTAACATAATTTAACGATTACGACCAGCGTTACCTCTTTCGGTGTGGGCATCTTGGCGGCGAACACTACCCCTCCGATGGTCACGAGAACACTGGCAACCCTCACAACCCACAACCCCCTCCTCGACCTGTGCAGTTGCCGGATACCCTTAAACTCTTCAACCGACATTTTTCACATTTCTCAAATTTTTCACTCTACTGTGGGGTTAGAAATGTCGTAAAGTGCCGTAACACACCGTTTTGATAACAGTGATGCCGTAAATCACTCTAGGAACGTATAGTACTGCGAAATAACTTAAAAGAATGCTAAACATATAAAGAAAACTGTTGCCATTGCTCTCTGAAAGTTTATCTAGCTCTTTTACACATTTGCCATTTCTCAAATTTCTAAACTAAACAAGCGACAACGATGCTACAACAGGTACATAAATAAACTGAGGCATATATGAAGTCAGTACGGACAGTCGGTTACTAATTCAGAACATAGATGAAGAAAATCCAAAAATAACTACGTGCAATATTTTAAAAGGACGATGGAAGGTTCAAAAAGGCTGTCAGGAATGTTAACTACTTCGCTACAGTGACGTCCTGTATTTTGCAGATTATTCTTACTATTTGCTTAAGAGGTGGAAGGAAGGAGGAAGGGAAAGGAGAGAAAAATAAAGCAGTGACAAAGAATGGAGAGTGGACGGAATAAAAGAGAGGAAGGAAGAAAAGCAAGGGGGAAGGGAGGCGAAAGGGAATAAAAGAAAAAGAGGAAAGAAAGGAAGGAAGGAAAGGAAGGGAGAGGGGAAGGAACTGAAAGGAAGTGGGGAAGGACAGAAGGAAGTACAACAGAATGGAAGATGACGAGGAACAAGGAAGAGGAAGGAGGAAAAGTTGCACACTACTCAAAGTCTCTCCCAAACTGAGAAGAATCGTTAAGGGGATGGGAATAAATCTGCGTCCTCGGGCTGAAGGGTTAATGGGGATAATGTGACGAAAGTAGGGGTAAAGAGAGGAGGAAGGGCGAGTAGAGTTGGCATGGGAGAAAGTGACACCTTATGTTGGCAGCAGTACCTCTCTCTCTCTCTCTCTCTCTCTCTCTCTCTCTCCTGTTCGGGACAAATCTATTATTCTATTGCAAAAACCAGACGATTTTGTTCAGCTGATAGTGAGCCATAGAAGCCTGAGTAAGCCCTAGATTCGGCTTTCTAGATAATCGTGCCTAGATATTGGAAACTTTGCATGATTTAGACTCATGGTGGTCTAGTGGGTTACGGCGCTCCAACCGGATGAGCCTGTACGGGGTTTACTTCCAAGGCGTGATTGAAATTTATTGCTCCTATATTGCGACTCAGGCGTGAAAGGCAGGTCACCCGTTTTAAATGTCCGGAGTTGCCTAGCACCGAGCCCATATGCTCCTGATGAGGCAAAAAAATAAATGAGAAATAAATAAATGGATAAGCCTTCGATAAACGTTGAGAGATAGGAATGAGTCTCCTTGGTTGCTAGTCAAAATATCCTTTCAATCTGACTACACTTACCAATCACTGGAGCTGAAAAGGTCTTGGGATCTCTGTCCGATTTAAGTCGCTGTAGCTGTAGTATTCTTAGGTGTATATTCTAATTTCTATCGTTCCTATACAATTTTCACTGAGCATAGCAGTCCTGGGAGATGTCTTGTACCTATTTTCCCCAGCTACTGACAACTGAAGGGACTGGAGGGTGGGAAGAGCCTCCCGTTTTGCTGTCTTGTTTTCGTATATAATTCTTACACCTGCTGTAGTGCTGCCTACTTCTTCCTTCCCCTATGTCATTCTGCCTGTGCCTGACCTCCGCTCTTCTTTCTCCCTTTCCTTCTTGTCACTCTTTATTACTCTTCTTCCCACGTCAAGTGGCTCTACACTAAGCGACAAGCCTAATGGTTTCCTGTAGACCAGGAAACCATTTACGACGCTAGGTGGTAGCTATACTGTATAACCAAATTACAGGGTGAAGAGGAACCTGCTATGTTCCAGTTAACTGGGTGGAGACCCAAATGCGGCGTCCGTCCAGGAACCAAATCTCCAAACTATTCCCTGTGCCTCGCTGCGATGAGGGGTTGTCACTCGTAAGGAAACACCGGGTCACTGTACGGGACGGCCCTGCAGGTGCGGTTGCTTGCCAGCGGTTGATGGGTCTGCTCGGCCAGACGGACCGGGGTTGGTCTGTCTACGGTAAGGGCTATGAAGTCGCATTAACAGTGGCAGAGGAGGCGTCATAGCACCGCTTCCTTAGCGATTTATATGACACCTTAAAATTCTCTCGTATGCTACTAGTATCGCTTTACTATCCTAATTTTTTGTATTAATACCACAGAAGAGGCTGCTGAGCGGCAAGTTTGAGGGCTCCTGGCCTTTGGTTCCTTCTTCCTTGCATTAAACAAAGGGTGAAAAATAAATCGAAGAAGAAAATGCGCTACGAAATTTCCAAAGCCGCTTAGGAGGACCCTAAATCGTTTAATAAGGTCGGATTAGCTGGAAAAGATTGCATGCTCTCTCTCTCTCTCTCTCTCTCTCTCTCTCTCTCTCTCTCTCTGTTACGTAATCCGGTCATTCAGAAGCTATGATTCTATTCACTAACCATCTGGGTCAAGACAGCTGGGAGGGAGGGAGGGAGGGAGGGAGGGAGGGAGGGAGGGAAGGAGGAAGGAAGGAAGGAAGGAAGGGAGGGAGGAAGGAAGCAAGAGAGGATGGACAGGTAAGTAAGAGGGGATGGTGAGTCTGGAAAGAAATGTAGGAAGGAATGGAAGGGAGAGGGAAAGGAGGGAAAGAAGAGGAAAGGGAGAGGAAGGGAAGAAAGGGGAGGAGATCGGGAGGGTGTAAAGCAAGGGAGGGAGGAAAGAAGGCAGTCTAAGTAAAAGAAATGGAGTGTGAAACGACGAAGGAAGAACGAAAGAAGGAAGAAAAGAGAAGAAAAAAGGAAGAAGAGAAAAAGGAAGAACGGCAGGAAAACGTAAATATGGAAAGAAGGGATGAATTAACCTTCTCATAAATACTGTCATACACCTTACTGTCTATACTCAACAAACTCACTTCTCAGTATATTCCTCCACATTTCCTTGCTTTTACTCTTCCTATATACATTGCAACTATCACTACACTCAAACACACACACACACAATTTTTCATACTATCCGTCCATCACACCGACTCCTTCGTCTCTCCCAAACCTCAACATTTCACTCTTAAACCCCTTCAGTTCGGTCATTTCCGTGTGTCTCATTTCAGGACTGTTTACCTGACGAAATTCAAACTGAGAAACCGTTCCCTGCCCTAACCCAGGATCGAACTCGCGCCATTACAAACAGACCACCTCCGTACCCACTCGGCCACCACAACCTAGTATCTCCATGTCGAGGCAGCACAGGGGGGGGGGGTCACACACACCCTTGAGCTGCACATATCACTTTGAATTTGAATGCGTCCGTTTTAACCCCTTCAGCCCTATGACCTTTTTATTTTTTATTCCTGTTATCTCACTGCAACGGCCCGTATTCTCGTCGGGTCGGGAATCTACCTAACACCTCTCCCTAAGCGACTTATATTCCTTATTTACACCTTACTGTCCTCTTCTGTGTTATATAAATCTTCGAAAAATCGCCATGCTCTGCATAAGTAACGTGCAAAAGAATATCAACCAGCCATATCCAAAAACGAATCGCTAAGGAAGAGGTGTTAGGGAGCTTCTTTAATCGTCGAGAATACGAACCAAAAGGTCTCTCCAAGGCCGAGTAATCTGATCTGGAGGCAGCATGAATAAAAGTAAAATAAATAAATAAGAGGTGGTGGGACTGAAGGGGTTAATCTGGTATCATTACATACGCGCTGGTCGGTGAATGGCGCCACTCTACCTCTGACGTCATAAGCCCACATTCTCCACTATTGGGGAGGCTTGCTGTATTCCTTGCACCTTAGCCTGTCTCATATTTCTTCCTTATGTGGCTTGTACCACGTAGCTCAGTGGCACGATACGGAAATGCTACGGCTCTACGTTACATTCTTTCAGTAGCACTTCTTTGTGACAAGCACTGTATTCTGGTGTTAAATTTTGCTTACTCAGCTTTCGCGATGGAGAAAGGAAATTTTAGGCCAAGTTAATGAAAGTGCGGCCAAAAGGGGGTCCCAAGGGGCCTGCCCCCTCCTTTCTAATAGAATAAGGTGAACTGGAGGGCAGCCATTTAGTTCGTTTCGTATCGTATTTAAATAGTATCCAACATGCTTGCATGCGTCGGCCTTGGTCACCTAATGGTGATTCTCCACGCTGCTTGATCTCTGGCAGCCTCCCTGATCAGTCCCTTATCCTTGAAGCTACACGTCTATGACCCTGTCTGTCTCTCGCAGCCCTATCCCTGACGTTCACAATTCTCACCTTCCGCACCCAGTCGTCTTCGTCCATCCTCTCCACACTCCCAAACCATCTCAATGTACCCCTCCCCAACACACCACCAGTACACTCCAGTCCCATCCTTCCCCTCAACTCTTCAATAGCAACCCTAGCTCCCTCCGACTTTACATTGTTTACTGTGGTATTAATTTGTTTCCTGAATTATTCTCTAGTATTTAACAAATTAATTTTTAAACATCAATCTACATGCTATTACGACACTTTCCAGGCAGGTATCTAAAAATAACAACCAAAATCTAGCCCCCCAGCCCACCCCCCCGTAACAAAATCCTGGCTATGCCGCACTAAAGAGTATGTCACCAATCCCTTCCTAGTATATTGTTGGATATGATGATATTATTCTTTTGTATGTGTTGAAGTTTACATAGGTACTGAAAAGATATACGTAAAACACAAGAGAAACAGTAAAGATATGCAACACAAGTCGGTAAGTGAGAGATGTTAAGAAAGCATTTTAAGCTACTGCGAAGTGGCAAGCAGGTACTCTCTCTCTCTCTCTCTCTCTCTCTCTCTCTCTCTCACTGGTGCAGTGGTAACGCTCTCGCTTGCCAATTGGTGGACGGGAGTTCGCGCCTCGCTCAGGTTGCGAAAAGTTTCACTGACAAAGTGGGTGGTTACTGTCCCCCTTGAGCAAGGGGACGGGTGTGTGCGTGTGTGAAGGTCACAGCCTTGCCCTTAGATCGGACTATATGAGCTCTCAGCTCCCTTCCGGGAGGGTCCACACCTGACGATCACGACCATCAAGTGATCCTGACCGACCCGGTGAATTACACACACAATGAATTGCCCCTCTCTCTATCTTGTTTTCTCAGCCTTTGTTTCCTTCTTCCAACTTATGAGAAGGAAGAAAAGCGGGAAGAAAAAGAGTAGAATGATGGCAATGATGATTTAGGGAGGAGGAGGAGGAGGAGGACGACGACGACGACGAGGAAAGAACCAATTTCAAAGTTACCCTAATTTATCCGTTTTCTCACACGGCCACGAAGAAAGAAAATGTAAATGCTTACCTTATTTAATAGGTAACTAAGGTAAGTGCTCAACCACCCCATCTTTACTATTTATATATTAGTGTCTAAATATATCACAACTCTACTACGTCAATGATACACCTTTCACCATATATGTCAGTGAATCTATCTCTCTGTCTATCTATCTCTAGCCATACGCCATAATCTCACTTCTCATTTTGTTTTTCTATATTCATTCCTACTTGGCCTTCAGCTGTAACGTTCCCGTCACCTCCCTTTTACTGGATGTTAGGCTATATAAATAATCTATATTAAAAAGAGAAAAAATGAGGGAAAGGAAGAGAGCAAGTAATATATAAGGAGGGCAACTGATACAGGTGTAAGAGGGTTAATCTCTCTCTCTCGTGTGTGTATGTGCGCTCGCTCTCTCTCTCTCTCTCTCTCTCTCTCTCTCTCTCTCTCTCTCGTGTGTGTATGTGCGCTCTCTCTCTCTCTCTCTCTCTCTCTCTCTCTCTCGTGTGTGTGTGTGTGTGTGTGTGTGTGCTGATTCCGGCGACGTACACATTACTCATCACTATCCCCAGACGATTTATTCAGCTCAGGTAAGGCTTCTCGCACTGAACGAGTTAAATACAGCCCTCATCAACCCCTGCCACATTAAGGGGTGGATTAAATCGCTGAATTAAATCGCTGGTGGTACGGCGATTAGAATAAAAAAAAATCGTAGGGAAGGGGTTTGTATGATTGTATTAAGTAACGATTAACTTTATTTTTATCTATCTGTCTGTCTATCAATCAATCGACCTATTTATGTATCATGTATAGTGAACGGCTGTTGATGGGAGAGTGAGGAGAGGAAGACCGAGGAGGCGACTATTTTGATAACGATATAAAAACGATAATCTAAAAACGAAGTGTAGGAATAATAATACAAATAATAATAATAATAAATAATGATAATAATAATAATAATAATAATAATAATAATAATAACAGAAACAACAGCAACAATAACGATACTGATGTAAAAAAAAAAAAACGAAATTACTGGAAAAGCGAAGAGGGGAAAACCGAGAACCAGGTAAAAAAAAAAAAAAAAAAAAAAAAAAAGCGCATGAGTAGGCAAGGACGGAGAAAAAAAAACGAAAGAAAAAAAAGCTGGAAAAGGAAGGTCACAAAGAATCAGGAAAAAAAAAAAAACTGATGAAGCATAAGACAGAAAAAACAATAAATCAATTTAAAAAGAAATACTGGAGGAATGAAGAGGGAAAGACCGAAAGAAAACGGAACTGATGGAAGAACATAGACTCATAGAGGGTGACTGAAACCTGTGTTCAATAAAATAAATAAATAATTAAATAAAACAGTGGGAGAATGTAGAGGGGGAAATAAAAACTATGCACAAAATGATTCAATAAAAATAAATACAAGGAAAGGAAAATGATGAGAGTATAGGCAGGAGAAAAACCAAGGACGAGATGGGAGGAGAGACGGAACATGAGGCGTAGTTAATGAGGTTTGAGGAGGGTAAGGGGAGTCTCTCTCTCTCTCTCTCTCTCTCAGCAATATCCCTTCAGCAATAGTTCTTTCACCTTAACTTGGCCCAGATTTTCGTCCTTTTGAAGCTATCTTACATCTCTTGTTGACAGAAAAAGACAATACTATGACTCTACATCCTTTACGGGCTTCTTCGTGACTAGCATCATATTCTAGCGTTAATATACTGTTACAACTCAACGTACGAGATGAAGAGGAGTCATTTTTAGGCCAAGTTAGAGTAGAAGGAGTATAGATTGGTGGCGAGATGAAAGGGAGGCAATTTTAGGCCAAGTTAGTGTAGAAGGAGTATAGGTATAGGAGTTAAGGGTGGATGAAAATTCGGGTATACGTGATGGAAGCTGATTTGGAGTGGTGATGAGGGAGGTTATGGGATGGTGTGTGTGTGTGTGTGTGTGTGTGTGTGTGTGTGTGTGTGTGTGTGTGTGTGTGTGTGTGTGTGTGTGTGTGTGTACCTCATCACGGATGAGTGCATTTCAAGGTTAAAAATATGTGCGTAACTCCATGTGCACATGTACGTAACAGCATGTATGTCAACAGAATGAGTTTCCCTTCCCATCTCAAACACTCACACTCAAGTCTTCACCAGAACAGTGACTCGCAGCACACACACACACGTCGCTAGTCCGTGTGTGTGTGTGTGTGTGTGTGTGCGTATATATAAGCCACCGCCAAGCCCCGCAGCAAGCCAGACCGACCAAAGCCACCAGCAGGGAAAACACTACCCACTTTCAGAATGTTTCGTTTCTTGATGCTGCTTCTGCTTTTGGGTGAGTGAAACAATTCGACATTTCTTTATAAATTTTGATGCTTAATTTACAGATAGGAGAACCAACTTGTCCGACAGTCACTCACTAAAGATTTTCGGAACTTATAAATGGCACTGGGGGTCTCGTAACACTTCTCCATTAGCGATTCACTCCGCATATTACGCCTCGATATCCGTTTGTCTTTATTGATGAAAATTATGTCGATATTAGAACGATTTAATATATTCAAGAGTTACTGGGGTTACTATGTTAAAATAAATCGCTAAGGAAGAGGTGTTAGGGAGCTTCTTTAATCGTCGAGAATACGAACCAAAAGGTCTCTCCAATGCCGAGTAATCTGATCTGGAGGCAGCATGAATAAAAGTAAAATAAATAAATAAGAGGTGGTGGGACTGAAGGGGTTAATCTGGTATCATTACATACGCGCTGGTCGGTGAATGGCGCCACTCTACCTCTGACGTCATAAGCCCACATTCTCCACTATTGGGGAGGCTTGCTGTATTCCTTGCACCTTAGCCTGTCTCATATTTCTTCCTTATGTGGCTTGTACCACGTAGCTCAGTGGCACGATACGGAAATGCTACGGCTCTACGTTACATTCTTTCAGTAGCACTTCTTTGTGACAAGCACTGTATTCTGGTGTTAAATTTTGCTTACTCAGCTTTCGCGATGGAGAAAGGAAATTTTAGGCCAAGTTAATGAAAGTGCGGCCAAAAGGGGGTCCCAAGGGGCCTGCCCCCTCCTTTCTAATAGAATAAGGTGAACTGGAGGGCAGCCATTTAGTTCGTTTCGTATCGTATTTAAATAGTATCCAACATGCTTGCATGCGTCGGCCTTGGTCACCTAATGGTGATTCTCCACGCTGCTTGATCTCTGGCAGCCTCCCTGATCAGTCCCTTATCCTTGAAGCTACACGTCTATGACCCTGTCTGTCTCTCGCAGCCCTATCCCTGACGTTCACAATTCTCACCTTCCGCACCCAGTCGTCTTCGTCCATCCTCTCCACACTCCCAAACCATCTCAATGTACCCCTCCCCAACACACCACCAGTACACTCCAGTCCCATCCTTCCCCTCAACTCTTCAATAGCAACCCTAGCTCCCTCCGACTTTACATTGTTTACTGTGGTATTAATTTGTTTCCTGAATTATTCTCTAGTATTTAACAAATTAATTTTTAAACATCAATCTACATGCTATTACGACACTTTCCAGGCAGGTATCTAAAAATAACAACCAAAATCTAGCCCCCCAGCCCACCCCCCCGTAACAAAATCCTGGCTATGCCGCACTAAAGAGTATGTCACCAATCCCTTCCTAGTATATTGTTGGATATGATGATATTATTCTTTTGTATGTGTTGAAGTTTACATAGGTACTGAAAAGATATACGTAAAACACAAGAGAAACAGTAAAGATATGCAACACAAGTCGGTAAGTGAGAGATGTTAAGAAAGCATTTTAAGCTACTGCGAAGTGGCAAGCAGGTACTCTCTCTCTCTCTCTCTCTCTCTCTCTCTCTCTCTCACTGGTGCAGTGGTAACGCTCTCGCTTGCCAATTGGTGGACGGGAGTTCGCGCCTCGCTCAGGTTGCGAAAAGTTTCACTGACAAAGTGGGTGGTTACTGTCCCCCTTGAGCAAGGGGACGGGTGTGTGCGTGTGTGAAGGTCACAGCCTTGCCCTTAGATCGGACTATATGAGCTCTCAGCTCCCTTCCGGGAGGGTAAAAAGCTGACGATCACGACCATCAAGTGATCCTGACCGACCCGGTGAATTACACACACAATGAATTGCCCCTCTCTCTATCTTGTTTTCTCAGCCTTTGTTTCCTTCTTCCAACTTATGAGAAGGAAGAAAAGCGGGAAGAAAAAGAGTAGAATGATGGCAATGATGATTTAGGGAGGAGGAGGAGGAGGAGGACGACGACGACGACGAGGAAAGAACCAATTTCAAAGTTACCCTAATTTATCCGTTTTCTCACACGGCCACGAAGAAAGAAAATGTAAATGCTTACCTTATTTAATAGGTAACTAAGGTAAGTGCTCAACCACCCCATCTTTACTATTTATATATTAGTGTCTAAATATATCACAACTCTACTACGTCAATGATACACCTTTCACCATATATGTCAGTGAATCTATCTCTCTGTCTATCTATCTCTAGCCATACGCCATAATCTCACTTCTCATTTTGTTTTTCTATATTCATTCCTACTTGGCCTTCAGCTGTAACGTTCCCGTCACCTCCCTTTTACTGGATGTTAGGCTATATAAATAATCTATATTAAAAAGAGAAAAAATGAGGGAAAGGAAGAGAGCAAGTAATATATAAGGAGGGCAACTGATACAGGTGTAAGAGGGTTAATCTCTCTCTCTCGTGTGTGTATGTGCGCTCGCTCTCTCTCTCTCTCTCTCTCTCTCTCTCTCTCTCTCTCGTGTGTGTATGTGCGCTCTCTCTCTCTCTCTCTCTCTCTCTCTCTCTCTCTCTCTCTCTCGTGTGTGTGTGTGTGTGTGTGTGTGTGCTGATTCCGGCGACGTACACATTACTCATCACTATCCCCAGACGATTTATTCAGCTCAGGTAAGGCTTCTCGCACTGAACGAGTTAAATACAGCCCTCATCAACCCCTGCCACATTAAGGGGTGGATTAAATCGCTGAATTAAATCGCTGGTGGTACGGCGATTAGAATAAAAAAAAATCGTAGGGAAGGGGTTTGTATGATTGTATTAAGTAACGATTAACTTTATTTTTATCTATCTGTCTGTCTATCAATCAATCAACCAATTTATGTATCATGTATAGTGAACGGCTGTTGATGGAAGAGTGAGGAGAGGAAGACCGAGGAGGCGACTATTTTGATAACGATATAAAAACGATAATCTAAAAAAGAAGTGTAGGAATAATAATACAAATAATAATAATAATAAATAATGATAATAATAATAATAATAATAATAATAATAATAATAATAGAAACAACAGCAACAATAACGATACTGATGTAAAAAAAAAAAACGAAATTACTGGAAAAGCGAAGAGGGGAAAACCGAGAACCAGGTAAAAAAAAAAAAAAAAAAAAAAAAACGCGCATGAGTAGGCAAGGACGGAGAAAAAAAAACGAAAAAAAAAAACTGGAAAAGGAAGGTCACAAAGAATCAGGAAAAAAAAAGAAGAAAATCTGATGATGCATAAGACAGAAAAAACAATAAATTAATTAAAAAAGAAATACTGGAGGAATGAAGAGGGAAAGATCGAAAGAAAACGGAACTGAGGGAAGAACATAGCCTCATACAGGGTGACTGAAAACTGTGTACAATAAAATAAATAAATAAATAAATTAATAAAAATAGTGGGAGAATGTAGAGGGGGAAATAAAAACGATGCACAAAATGATTAAATAAAAATAAATACAAAGAAAGGAAAATGATGAGAGTATAGGCAGGAGAAAACCAAGGACGAGATGGGAGGAGAGACGGAACATGAGGCGTAGTTAATGAGGTTTGAGGAGGGTAAGGGGAGTCTCTCTCTCTCTCTCTCTCTCTCTCAGCAATAGTTCTTTCACCTTAACTTGGCCCAGATTTTCGTCCTTTTGAAGCTATCTTACATCTCTTGTTGACAGAAAAAGACAATACTATGACTCTACATCCTTTACGGGCTTCTTCGTGACTAGCATCATATTCTAGCGTTAATATACTGTTACAACTCAACGTACGAGATGAAGAGGAGTCATTTTTAGGCCAAGTTAGAGTAGAAGGAGTATAGATTGGTGGCGAGATGAAAAGGAGGCAATTTTAGGCCAAGTTAGTGTAGAAGGAGTATAGGTATAGGAGTTAAGGGTGGATGGAAATTCGGGTATACGTGATAGAAGCTGATTTGGAGTGGTGATGAGGAGGGAGGTTATGGGATGGTGTGTGTGTGTGTGTTTGTGTGTGTGTGTGTGTGTGTGTGTGTGTGTGTGTGTGTGTGTGTGTGTGTGTGTGCGTGTATCTCATCACGGCTGTGAGTGAATTTCAAGGTTAAAAATATGTGCGTAACTCCATGTGCGCATGTACGTAACAGCATGTATGTCAACAGAATGAGTCTCCCTTCCCATCTCAAACACTCACACTCAAGTCTTCACCAGAACAGTGACTCGCAGCACACACACACACACACACGTCGCTAGTCCGTGTGTGTGTGTGTGTGTGTGTGTGTGCGTATATATAAGCCACCGCCAAGCCCCGCAGCAAGCCAGACCGACCAAAGCCACCAGCAGGGAAAACACTACCCACTTTCAGAATGTTTCGTTTCTTGATGCTGCTTCTGCTTTTGGGTGAGTGAAACAATTCGACATTTCTTTATAAATTTTGATGCTTAATTTACAGATAGGAGAACCAACTTGTCCGACAGTCACTCACTAAAGATTTTCGGAACTTATAAATGGCACTGGGGGTCTCGTAACACTTCTCCATTAGCGATTCACTCCGCATATTACGCCTCGATATCCGTTTGTCTTTATTGATGAAAATTATGTCGATATTAGAACGATTTAATATATTCAAGAGTTACTGGGGTTACTATGTTAAAATAAATCGCTAAGGAAGAGGTGTTACGGAGCCTCTTATTTTTTACTTGCTTATCAATTTTGTCTATATACTCATTTTTTCTGTCCATATTTCCATCTCGGTCTATAGATTATGGATAGACTAATGGATGAATAGATAGATAGACAGATAAACAGATAGATGGATACAGTGATAGATAGATAGAAGCTACTGATATTTACCTATCTATCTGCCTATATATTTTTCTCTCGACATATTAATCAACTTACAAATTATCTATCAACCTACCCTTCATCTATCTGTTTACATACCTGCCTACCTATCTGCCTCATTATTTACCTACCTTTCTACTTACCTACCATTCATCTACCGTCTACCCACTGAAAATCTACCTATCACTATTTCGACTTACCTACCTACTCTTCATAAATCTACCTACCTACTTACATCCCAACCCATCTAATAATTCCACCCCTACTAACCTGTTCACTAATTAACCTGTCTTTATCTTCCTACATAACTACTTACCTACCTACCTACCTACCTGCCACTCTTCCTGCTAATCTACCTACCAGCCTACTGACCCACCTACTTATAACTCTCCCTACCTACCTTCTTACCTACCTATCCATCTGTTTATTTCCCTTCCTCCCTACCTGTCTATCTACTTACTTCCCTCCCTCCCTACCTACTTACCTACCTGTCCATATATTTACTTGCCTCCCCACCAGCCTACCAAACCATCTACTCCCCTTCCTACCTCCCCATCTACTCCCTCCCTCCCTCCCTACCTCCTCACCAACCTACCTTCCCATCTACTTACCTCCCTACCTACCTACCTCCCCACCGACCTACCTTCCCATCTACTTACCTCCTTCCCTACCTACCTACCTCCCCACCGACCTACCTTCCCATCTACTTACCTCCCTCCCTCCCTACCACCCCACCTTCCCATCTACTTCCCTCCCTACTTACCTGCCTACCTACAGCCACAGTGAACTACGCGGTGGGCCACGGACCGGGGATAGGGCAGCCTGACACCTTTCAATGCCCTGGTGACGGTACCTTTGCTGACAGGGAGCGAGGCTGTGTGGTGTACTATGTGTGTGACAGCGGGCAGATGACGGCGTGAGTAGTAGTAGTAGCAGTAGTAGTAGTAGTAGCAGCAGCAGCAGTAATAGTAGTAGTAGTAATAGTAGTGGCGGTGGTAGTGATGATGATAGCAGTGGTAGTAGCAGTAGCATTATGGTGGTAGTGGTGATTGTAATAGAAGCATCAGCAGTGTGGTGGTGGTGGTGGTGGTGATTGTGGTGGTAGTAGTAGTAGTAGTAGTAGTAGCAGTAGTATAAAATTTGTTATATATTTTACGTGAGACTCCTGGTGGTCTAGTGAGCTAGGGCGCTTCAACCAGATGTGGTCCAAAAGGGTCTAGCTCCGATGGCTGATTAGGGCTTACTGCACACATAATGCCACTCAGGAATAGCAACTGGTCACTCTCACCTAAATGTGTCCTAAGTTGCCTAGCCCCGGGCCCCTACGCTCCTGATGGAGCAGTGAAGGATAAAACAATGGATTCTTTTTTTATGTTGTTGGGGAAAACCTGAATTTCGTTTTTGTTATCTCCTGGCGATTAATACAGTTTTGGTGAGATAGACAGATAGAGAGATAGACAGACAGACAGACAGACAAGACAGACTGAAAGATAAATATAGAGACAGACAGATTGACCGACAGATAGATAGAAAGGCAGACAGACGGAAAGATATATTTTTTTCCTAAGTGCGAAATAATGTATTCGTTGTAATTTATACTAATTAGGTAAGGTAGGGTAGGGTAGGGTAGGATAGGGTAGGGTACGGTAGGTAGGGTAGGGTACGGTAAAGTAAAGTAAGGTCAGGTCAGGTCAGGTAAGGTATGGTATGGTAAGGTAAGGTAGGGTAGGGTAAAGTAAGGTAAGGTAGGGTAGGGTAGGGTAGGGTAGGGTAGGCTGGGGTAGGGTGGGCTAGGGTAAGGTTAGGTAAGGTAGGGGAGGGGAGGGCAAGGCAAAGTACGGTAAGGTATGGTAGGGAAAGGCAGGAAAAGGTAAAGTATGGTAAGGTAAAGAAGGGTAAGGCCAAGTTAGGCTAGGTTAGGAGCGGGTGTGTAAGGTGAAGGTGTGTATGTTTATAATCGCCTCCGTTACAGGTTAGGGTGTCGCGAAGGGAAGCTGTATGATGAGAGGGCCCAGAAGTGTCGCCCCGCTGCCCTCGTTAAGTGCTGATTGTTACCTGTTACACCTGATACTCCACACCTGTCATATACCTGTCACATTCCACATCTGTCGAATACCTGTCACATTCCACACCTGTCAAATACCTGTAACATCCCACACCTGTCAAATACCTGTAACATCCCACACCTGTCAAATACCTGTAACATCCCACACCTGTCAAATACCTGTAACATCCCACACCTGTCAAATACCTGTAACATCCCACAGCTGTCATATACCTGTCACATTCCATACCTGCTGTTACATCTGACCACTCCACACCTGTTACACTCCCCTCCATGCTCTTGAAACATTCCACACCTGTCACTCTTTGATTCTGTTAGGTTTGGTAACTCTCTCAGCTGTCATACATTTATTACATTCCACAAACAAACACTATCACACTTAGCACTTCATACACTGTTACATCTATCATACATCCATCCCACCTAACACCTGTCACACATCTACACTAACTGTCCCACATAACACCACTTGTTTGTCATGCCTCTTTCATAAATCCACCCTACAATTGTTATTCCCGTCATACACCTGATTATTCAACTCATACAGGTGTTTGTACATCAATTCACACTCATTACCACCTACACCGTGTTACGTGGATATATATATATATATTACAATTCAATAACCAAATTTCAGTCACATAGCGTGCTATGTATACATTACGGTGTTATGTAGCCTGTTTTCTGTAATCATGAGTTTGGTCAATAAATGTGAGGGAAGAATATAAAGCTTCTCATAATCCTGCAATGAAGAGCGAAAATTTTTGAACAAAGAGGCAGGATATGTGTGGGAGTGGGAAGGGAGAGGGGAAGGGTGAACTGTTTGTGGTATGGATGGAGTTGCTGTGTTATGTCGCCGTGGGTGCTCAATCTGTTCATGGACGGGCTGGGGAGATGAGGGTGATGAAAAGTTACTGGCAAGAGAGGCAAGTAAAAGAAATGCTGGGAGAAAAAAGAGGATGGAATATTTCGTGTTTCCATTTTCACCTTTGGATATATTTGTGTGTCATAGAGTAAGAATACGATGCTGAAAACCACTACCCGCAAACTCTTAATATTTCAAACTACCCTCATCGCCAAATCTCCTTCCCTGTATGATGTATGTGGTGATGAACTGCTTCTGAAACTTCATGGAACCTGGTCTCCCATCACTACGGTTGGCTTCTTTCCACTAGACGATGATCCCTAACCTCTTTCAGTTTAGTTGATGGCCAAGTGTAGTCAGGCTGGGGGGTTGATTTGACTAGTAACCAAGGGAGACTCATTCCTGCCTCATCGAAATTCATGAACCACGACTCTGCATTCAAGTTTTCAGTGCCCGAGTTCCCTCAGATGATGTAAAAAAAATCAACTTCTCTGCCACACCACAATCGACCCCAGGCTTTTCGTGGTATTCTCGATTGCCTTTTCTGCTTCCGTCCTCGTCCCATTCCTGGTATCCCTTGACGCCGTGGACAGGCTGCATATTAATTCCTGGTATACTTGTGTGTGGGAGGACCTCATTTGACATTTACCAAAGTTACCCGTGGAAGGTTTTCAATTTCTTCTCGTTTTCTCCGTTTTAATTTTTTTTTCTCTCTCTTTGAATGATTGCCTCTGTTTTTCCCCATCTTCCCTTTACACAAAAACATACACAGGCAGTCTCTCCCTCTCTCTCTCTCTTCCGCCTCTTTCCCATCCGTATTTCCTCAGCACACAAACACATGTTCTCTCTCTCTCTCACTTAAACAGACACTACTTCCTCCTCTTTCTCAAACGTATTTCCTCTTCACACACACACACACACACACACACACACACACACACACACACACGATGCTCTCTCCCTCCCTCCCCCCCTCTCTCTCGCAGCTGGTCTCCCATTATTTCATTAACCACCCGGCCCAGAGAAATCAGGTTAAGACTCCCGGACACTCCATTGTTTACATTCCCGAACCCGTTGCCATGGCGACCAGACTGCTTTGTTTTGGTCGATCAGCTGATTATTTGTTTACGTCGATCAGGTGATGGGGCACGTTCAAACTTAAATACCCTCAACCACGATACGTATTTTAATGTTTCGTTCTTGCCACCTCCAGACGATTTTAATAATCTTGAGGAGGATTTATGTAAGGGAAGGGATTAATTAAGGCTAGATAAAAACAACCCTTGCCCCCTCAGTTCAAAATCTGCCTCCCATCCTGAATAAAATCGTCCGTAGATAACAGGCATTAAATAAAAGTGCGTGAGTCTTTTGTTTTATCTCCTTTCCCCTCCCATCCTCCTCGTTCCTCATTTCACACTTCCTCGTCCTCTCTCTCTCTCGCTCGCTCTCTCACCAGCATCTTCATCCATACTGTCCCCTCTATCCTTTTTTATATAAATATATTTTTTTGTTCTTTCTAAGTATTTATAATTTCTTCCCATCAATTCTGATTTTCTTCAATTTTCATTTATGTATTTTTATCTCAATTTCTTCCCTCCTTCGTACCCCCTGTCATTCCTATAGTCGCGGCGCGCCACTCTGAGGTCATTATCGTACCCTGGCAACCTACCATTCAAAACTGCGTCCGATTTCGTATCATTATACACGAATCATACTATTATGCACGAATATATTAGGCACAAATATTATTATACACGAACATATTATACACGAAATCAGACGCACTTGTGAATGGTAGGTTGCCAGAGCACGATAATAACAACCTCAGAGTCGCACGCCGCTACTATCTCATCAGATTTCTCTCTCTCAGCAGGTATATTCCGTTTTCTCATCTTTAAATCTCTCTCTCTCTCTCTCTCTCTCTCTCTCAGCAGGTATAAGAAAAGCTGGGTTGTAATATAGGATTTAATATTGACGGTTCTACCTTACAATGGGTGAAGAATCCCGTAGGTAGCGATACTGTGGAAGAGGTTACAGAGCAGTGTGTGTGTGTGTGTGTGTGTGTGTGTGTGTGTGTGTGTGTGTGTGTGTGTGTGTGTGTGTGTGTGTACTTATTTGTTTGTGCTTTTGGGGATTGCTCTTTCATTGTGTGTGTGTGTGTGTGTGTGTGTGTGTGTGTGTGTGTGTGTGTGTGTGTGTGTGTGTGTGTGTGTACTTATTTGTTTGTGCTTTTGGGGATTGCTCTTTCATTGTGTGTGTGTGTGTGTGTACTTATTTGTTTTTGCTTTTTGGGATTACTTTTTCAGCGTGTGTGTGTGTGTGTGTGTGTGTGTGTGTGTGTGTGTGTGTGTGTGTGTACTTATTTGTTTGTGCTTTTTGGGATTACTCTTTCAGTGTGTGTGTGTGTGTGTGTGTGTGTGTGTGTGTGTGTGTGTGTGTGTGTGTGTACTTAATTGTTTTTGCTTTTTGGGATTACTTTTTCAGCGTGTGTGTGTGTGTGTGTGTGTGTGTGTGTGTGTGTGTGTGTGTGTGTGTGTGTGTGTGTGTGTGTGTGTGTGTGTGTGTACTTATTTGTTTGTGCTTTTTGGGATTACTCTTTCAGTGTGTGTGTGTGTGTGTGTGTGTGTGTACTTATTTGTTTGTGCTTTTTGGGATTACTCTTTCAGTGTGTGTGTGTGTGTGTGTGTGTGTGTGTGTGTACTTATTTGTTTGTGCTTTTTGGGATTACTCTTTCAGTGTGTGTGTGTGTGTGTGTGTGTGTGTGTGTGTGTGTGTGTGTTTGGTGTGCGCTTTGATTTCGTGTGCTTTATGCGAAAATATGTTTACGTGCATGTATACTGATATATGTATGTATGTACGTATGTATGTATGTATGTGTCTAATAGTAATGTATATAGTACCTAAGCAATTGTGTGTGTGTGTGTGTGTGTGTGTGTGTGTGTGCGTGTGTGTGTGTGAGAACTACTACATGTAATTCTGAAGGTAAACATGTACGTATTAACTACCAACTGTATGTGAACCTATGTGCGTGCAAATGTAAGTGTGTGTACGTGTGAGCGCATTTATGTGTACATGTACGTTATAGGAAACAGCCTCTTAATTTTTCCTATAATCTTGAATGTAAGCTTAGAGAGAGAGAGAGAGAGAGAGAGAGAGAGAGAGAGAGAATATCGAACCAGAAATTGATGAATGAATGAAGAGGTGAAGGAGGGAAGGAAGGAAAGATGTAAGGAAGGAAAGAAGGAAGGAAGGAAGGAAGTTAGGGAGTGATGGAAAGAAGGAGGGAAGGAAGGAGGATGCTAAATATGAAAGTACGATAAAGAATGAAGGAAGGAAATGAGAAATGAAAGAAGCGAGTGAAAGAAGGAATAATGAAGGAAAGAGAAGAATAAATACAAAGAAAATGACAAGGGAAAACTAACATACGAGGGAACTGGGAAAGAAGGAATGAAGGAAAGAGGGAAAGAATGAAGGAAGCAAGAGACAGAATGAAAAGGAAATATAAAATGATATATATGGTTTATGAATGAAAGGAAAAAATGGAAGAATGAAGAAAGGGAAACGCGAAAGAAGAAAATGAATAAGTGAATGAAGGAAGAGGAGAAAAAAAGGAAGTAATGAAGGGGAGAGAGAGAGAGAGAGAGAGAGAGACAGAGAGAGAGAATCAACACTGGAAGACACACATAAGGTACTCTGATAATGGAAGCTCTCTTGTTTATAAAGATTCTGTAAGTTGGATCACTTAGGTCAGGTCAGGTGAGGTCAGGTTAGGTTGTTAGGTAGGTTGGGCTGGGTTAGGATAGGTGAAGTTTGGTTGAGTTGGGATTGTTTTGGTTTGGTTTGTTAGGTTTGGTTTGGTTTGGTTGGTTGGGTTGGGTTAGGATTGTGAAGTTAGGTTTGGTTTGGTTAGGATAAGGGAAGTTAGGTAGGTCGGGTTGGGTTGGATTGGGTTGGATTAGGTTGGATTGGATTGGATTGGATTGGGTTGGATTGGATTGGGTTGGGTTAGGTTGGATTGGATTGGGTTGGGTTAGGTTGGATTGGGTTGGGTTGGATTGGACTGGATTGGGTTGGGTTGGATTTGGTTTGGTTTTTGTTTGGCTGGGTTGGGTTAGATTATATAAGGCTGGGTTTGATCACACTGGGTTGCGTTAGACTGGCTTGGATTAGGTTGGGTTAAGCCGTTAGGCTGGACTGGGTTTGACTGGGATGGGTTGGGATTGAATTGGACTAAACTGAACTGGATTGGACTGGGTTGGGGTTGTACAGGAGTAAACTGAATTGGGCTGGCCTGGACTGGGCTGGGGATGAACACGAGTTAACTGAACTGGACTGGACTGGGTTGGGTTGGGTTGGGTTAGTTATATTTGGTTACATGTGACTGGTTTGGTCTGAATAGGTTAGCTTAAATCGTTAGGGTGGGATATGCTAACTGGCTTAAGCTGGGTTAGGTAAGCTTAAGTTAGTCTGTGTTGGGTAAGTTAGATTAGGTCAAGTTATAGTGACATAGGTGTGGTCAGATAAGCATAGGCCAGATTAAGTGAAGGTAGGCTGGGTTCAACTGGGTTAGGTTAGTTTTACAGTGAGGATAGGTTAGTGCCGGTCTGGATAGACGGAGGTTTCTTTAGGTCAGGTCAGGTCAGGTTAGTTAGGTCAGGTCAGGTCAGGTTAGGTTAGGTCAGGTCAGGTTTGGTGAGGTCAGGTCAGGTTAGGTTAGGTCAGGTCAGATTAGGTTAGGTCTGGTCAGGTTAGATCAGGTCGGGTTAGGTCAGGTCAGGTCAGATTGTCAGGTTGTCAGGTCAGGGTACGTTAGGTTAGGTCAGGTAAGGGTACGTTAGGTTAGGCCGTTAGGTCAGGTTAGGTCAGGTCAGGTTGGGTTAGATTAGATTAGGTTAGGTTACAGGGGGACAGAATATCATGGAATACGATGTCACGTTAGGCTAGGCTGGGTCGGGTCAGGGGAAGATAGGAGAGAATAGGTCAGGCTGGGTTAAGTGAGGCTGGATAAGGATAAGATTAAGCTGGATTAGATCACGTGGTCAGTAAAATACCAGACACAAAGACAACCAAACTCCGCCATAAAGTCTCAAGAATTTGCAACTGAACCACGAGAAAAATACGTCAGAAAATATCGCATCTGGGTAAACGGTTTCTGGCCTTGGGTTCTTTCTTCCTTGCATAAAAAAAATAAAAAAAATAAATCTGGATGAGAATTTCCTTTAATGATCCTAATACTACTGTTATCTGGTTTTAAATCCCTAAAATCGTGACACGCTTGAAATCGGGCGTGAAATAACCTAAAACTGGGCGTGAAATACTTAAAACCGGGCGTCAAAGTACCTAGAATCGGGCGTGAAGTATCTAAAATCGGGCGTGAAATAACCTAAAACCGGGCGTGAAATACCTAAAAACTGGGCGTGAAATAACCTACAATCGGACGTGAAGTATTTAAAACCGGGCGTGAAATGCCAAAAATCGGGCGTGAACTACCTAAAATCGGGCGTAGGAGGGCGGGGAGGGGTGTGAGTCCCGAACCTGAAACCGGTTATGTGGAGAGAAACCTGGAGACACGGAGAGAAAACCGGGACTTGGAGGGAAAACTGGAGACATGGAGAGAAAATGGGGGATCTAACTGGAGAGAAAACCTGGGAATTGGAGGGAAACCTTGAGAACTTGGAGAGAAAACTTGGGGACCTGGAGAGAAAAATTAAGGATTGGGAGAGAAAACCTGGGGACCTGGAGAGAAAATTTAGGCATCTGGAGAGAACACTAGAAACCTGGAGAGAAAATTGGGTACTTGGAGAGAAACCTAGGGGACGTAGAGAGAAAACAATAAAGTAAAAACAAATAACAATAATAATAATAATAATAAAATAGAAACCAAGAGGGCCAAAAACTGCACTGAAACCCACGAACGTAAAATGAAACCTCAAGACGAAACCTCGAAACTAAAACAAAACCTTCAGTGAGAAATCAGTGAAACCTGATGACCTGAACTGAAACCAACAAGCCTCGAAACTCAAACAGGCTCTGGAAAAATACTAGGAAGCATACACACACACACACACACACACACACACACACACACACACACACACACACACACACACACACACATACAGACACCCCCCACGTACACATATACCCACCCATTCACACACACACATAGCCTACACCCAAAACCCCCCCACACACATACATACATCCACACACACACACCCACCCACCCACACACACACATTCACCCATCCATCCCACACACCATCCCCCACCCATACACACACATACCCCCATCCCCCCCCATACACACACATACCCCCATCCATCCCACACACCCACATCCCCCCCACACACACACATTCACCTCCACAAACATACAAACCCAAACAAAACACCCACAAAACAGAAAAATAAACAAAAACTTAAAAAAAAACAGGAAAAAAACAATAAACTCAATCACAGAGGAGGGTGATGTAGTGAGGGTAGGTGACATCCACGGCAGGGTAGTTGACATCACTAGCGTAAGGAAGACTTTGATTTTAGCCTCTGTGGGGACTTCACTGGCACCCCCTGAGGCGTAACTTAGGGCCTAACTCGCGAATAACTCTACTAGGACACCAGAGAATAACTAGCCTTAAGATAACTAGCACATAACTACTAGAACACCGTGAATAACTAGCCTGAAAATACCTAGCCAATAACTACACCAGAGAATAACTACGGCATTTACAAGAACACCGGGAATAACTAGCCAATAACTCTACTAGAACACCAGGAATAAATGATGGAATAACTAGTCTTAAAATAACTAGCCAATAACTCTACATCACTGGGAATAACTACGAGATTTACCAAACACCAGGAATATCTATGAAATTACTCAACTTCAAACTTAAAAATAACTGGCCAATAACTACAAGGACAAAGAAAATAACTACAAAATATCTCGATTACCTACCCTTTAATAACTGGCCAATAACTGCAAGAACACTGGGAATAAGTGCAGAATGAATAATTGCAGAATAACTTTCCAATAACTAAAACTAACTTCATTATCATTCCGTACCGGTTAATCACACACACACACACACACACACACACACACACACACACAGTATCCACCTCGCTTCTAACTTCCTTTTAATTCCATCCTTAGTTACACATTTTACTCTAACTCTGCCATCCAAATTCCCTGTAGACGCGCCCCAGAACTAGGGAAAAAAAAAAAAAGGGAACGTTGCATGAACAGTGGAGGGGAGTATTTGGAAGGAGAAAAGTCTGATAAACTTGTAAGTAAAGCAATAAATTAGTTTTTTTTGAAAAGATAGTTATCATTTTGGACAGACCTCGTAAACAGTAACTTCTATGGCTGTCTACCTCGCCTCTAACTCCTCACTACCTCATTCCTAGTTTCAGTCTATTATTTTTTCTAATCTTGCTAGTTTCTCTTCATCCTCTCGTGTCTGCACTTCCTCGTACTCCATCCCACCTAACACCAGACGAATTTTTGTTCAGGCGAGAAGGAGTTGCACAAGCCTAAGAGTTTACATCATCTCCCCTCAAGGTCGGGAGTAATCTTGCCATGCTGATGTCAGGCGATTTTCTTCACCTGAGTCAGCCTGAGATTAAGTGATTTTATTTAGGTAAAAGTGAGTCGCAAGAGCCTGAGATTAAGTGCACTGTATAATATTTTATTTTTGTACGCTGGTTTTGACGTCCGTAATTTCGCTCTGGCACATTGACGGGCGATTTTATTCGACTATGCGGCTCGATTAGTTCTGATTGGGGTGGAAATTTTACACACACACACACACACACACACACACACACACACACACACACACACACACACACACACACACACACACACACATTTTGTCATACGGGTTTTTCACAGACATGACTGAAAATAGCAGTTTGATAGGCTAAGCTTCTCGTCCTAATTTTTTCTAACCTTACGTGTATTGATTTCTAACTTCTTTCTGTCTCTCAAACCTCGACCCCACAATTCAATAACGTCTTCTACTCTTTGTTAACTCTCCCTAGACGATTTTTTTTCAGCTTGGGAGAGACTTTTCTAGCTTGATGGGTTACATACAGCCTGATACAGCCTTCATTAACCCCTTCACACCCTGGACGCTCTCAAAAGCATCGCGTTCTTGTGTTGATCTCACGTCACAGCTCAACAGTCAAGGAGAGATGGACTATTTTATGCCTGAAATGAAGAGGATAGGCACTGTTCCTACCATTCCAGACTTCTAACTTCAGTCCTTCACTCTACACAAATCTAAAACCATCTCTACAAATCCCGTCTTTTTCATTTCTCTTCTGTTTATGTATTCAGTTCTGGGCACAGCGTAGAAATGCCCGTTCTCGAGGTCCACACAATAGGAAAATTGCGCTACACACCTTCACGCGTCACCACTTGAGCGCTAACACCGACCGACCGTTCTGTGATACGCTAGGGATACCCCATTCAGGCCTGGTGTGCTGGTATTAGCGGGTGAGTGTTTAAAATGACGCATATGGAGCCTTGTGGTACAGAAGTGGAAATGGTATGAACGACATCCAAACCCTTAAACTGTTCCTCCTGCCACAGCCGGGATTCGAACTCGTGGTCTTTATACCCCCAGTCCCACTCCGTTATCCACTCGGCCACCACCTCCTCACCCCCCAGGCCTGCCCCAGCGCCTGAGCCCGCACTGGAGCAAGCAATTACGATCCACACTCAATCCACATCCACATCCACATTCCACCTTATCCACATACATACTATTACCCACATCTTAATCTATATACACATTTTTTGCGTGTCTATTTTCCATACACGTTTGTCTACCTCGTTAATTTCAGCTCACAAACGACGACGACGACGATGATGATGATGATGATGATGATGACGAACAGCACGGGTAGATTAGTAGTGATGATGATGACGATGATGGAAGAGGAACATTCGGAGATAACGATAATTACAGTAAATATGGTGAAATGGGTGATTAATTTCCTCTGCCATTTATTCCCTCATCTTCAGTCTTGCCTATCCTTCCCTTAACCCCTTCATCCTCGCTCTTATCCCTGCCTCACTCTGTCCTTTCTCACCTATCCTTTCTCTCACTCTGTCCTTTCTGCCTCACACTATCCTTTCTGCCTCACCTATCCTTTCTGCCTCACTCTATCCTTTCTGCCTCACTCTATCACTCTATCCTTTCTACCTCGCTATCTTTTCCGCCTCACTCTATCCTGGCTACACACAGACGCTTTTCCTCAGCTGGATAGAGGGATTTTTCGGCCTGGAGGGGTTAGAGTCAGCCTTCGATAACCCCTTCAGCACAAGACGTCCCCATGAGCTGAGGAAAATCGTCTGGATAGCTAGAAATAAATAAATAAATAATGGTCATAGGGCTGAAAGGGTTAAACTGGGATGCTGAATTAGTGGGATTTCAAACCACGAGGGAAACTATAATCCACATTAATCCATAATAATCCCAAATTGTACTCGAAAATAATAATCCCTAACAATATTCATATAATAATCCACACTTAAAAAAATAACCCTTCATAATAATCCAAAATAATCTAATCCTTAACTACGGTCCACAATTATAATCTTGATTCCTAATAATAATCCAAAATAATCTAATCCCTATGTATAATCGACAATGATAATCCGTAACTATAATCCACAATAATCCCTCGCAGTCAACGCAAATAACGTCTTTTAAACGCAAGAGTCCACGAGTCGCATTTAAAAGTGAACGAATATTGAACTGGACTATGTTCCGTTTTCTTTGTAAAGGAAAAATTTGCAGACGCTGGGCTGTAACTTCTACTTAAAATAAATAAATACATAATAATAATAATAATAATAATAATCCATTTTTCACACCGAATCGACGCTCTAAATTTATTTCGACGGTTTAAACAGAGCCAACGGTTTTCCCGCTTGAACTCGACTTTTCCCAGAATGGATCGGCCTTTTAAATACAAACATACCTAAGACTACACGAATGGCGGCGGACCTACGCATGAACGAAGCTATTTACAGTTGGATCAGGTACTTTCATAACTATATAACTATTTTTTATTCATTTACTATTTTTTTTTAATATATTTACAAGAGTTGTCTATGTGAACTACTTGAGAACAAACCAGCTGTTCTGAAATTTAACGTTCGGTTGGTGTAAAAAGAGAAGCAAAAACGAGCCGATATCAAACGAGAAATGTCGAAGTTCACCCTGCAGTAGCGTTTAAATTTAGTGTAATTATTATTATTATTATTATTAAAGACTTACTATCATCAGCATCACCACCACCATCATCATCTTTATACTGACCTACTATCACCATCATCATCATCATTACTATCACCATCATCATCATCATCATCACCTCCATCATCTTCAAAATTTACAAAAAATCGACAATTTCGGACTAAAGAAAACGGCATATTTTCGTAAAAATCTCAAACCTCGTCTGTCTACGAATTCACCCAGACCACCTTCCTTTTTGTGACTATCTATCGACCATCTGTAACCACCTGAATAGAAGAAAAAATACACTACTACATTAACTCCTACACCTCAATGCCATCTTTATTTTTGCTACACCCAGACGATTTTACTTAACTGATACACTCTACACTCCCCCTCCCCAATCAGCTTCATCGATACGGCATGTTATTATTATTATATCATTATTATTATTATTATTATTTTTTGAGTGGGGTTGAACTCGCGACCATTCCAACACACGTACACATCACTCTTACTCGGTTAGAAGATGAAGAAGACTAAGAAGATACATAAAAAGGAAAAAGGTAAGAAAAAGAGGAATACACTGAAAGAGGCAGACTGAAGAAGAAGAAGAAGAAGAAGAAGAGGAGGAGGAGGAAGAAGAAGAAGAGGAAGAAGAGGAGGAGGAGGAGGAGGAAAATGAAGACGAAGAAGAGGAAGAAAACAAAGAAAAGAATCACCTTTGAACGAGGCAGGCTGAATTCTCCTTATTTTCTTTATCATTTATTTTCCTTTATTCTTTATTTCCCACAGCACAGTCCATTCGTATATTTGTATTAGCCTCGATGTCTGTCTGTTTTTGGAGGAACTTTGAAGAACACAGTGAAATTTTATAACAGCGTGAGAAGAACGTAACTACCACACAACTACCACAATGACGCAATATATCAGACCTAACACACCAGGAAAACTGACATAACTACCACAACTGTCATAACTACCACATCCTACCACAAATTTTAAACCTACCAAAACTACCACATTCTACCCGACCTACCACAACTTTTAAACCTACCACAACTACCCCTTTCTACCAGACCTACCACAACTAAGACCTACCACAACTACCACAATTTTTAAACCTACCACAACTACCAAATTCTACCAGACCTACCACAATTTTTAAGCCTACCACAACTACCACAGACGACTACGGACACGACCACCACAATGAAAGGTCGTTTGGGCCTCAGGTTAGGGACTCACTTTGGGATGTGGTCGTTAACTCTCTTATTTCTCTCTCTCTCTCTCTCTCTCTCTCTCTCTCTCTCTCTCTCACACACACACACACACACACACACACGAACATTTTCTCTTACACGCGCGGGCACGATAACATTCTCTCTCTCTCTCACACACACACACACGCACACACACACACACACACACACATTCCCCACCCTCCTACACACATTGTTACCAGTCTACGGCGGGGCCAGGGAGGGAAGGAGACAGGGAAGGATGGAGGAAAACTGGGAGGGAGGGAATGGCGGGCAGGAAAGAGGAGAGGGAAGATGAAAGGGAGGGGAAGGGAAGAGGAAGGAGAGGGAGGAAGAGGAAGGGAAGGAGAAGGAGAGGGAGTGAGGGAGGAAGGGAAATGAGAGAAGGGAGTAGAAAGGAAATGAGGGAGGGAAGAACAGACGAAAGGGGGGAGGTAATGACGGAGAGGAGAGAGAGAGAGAGAGAGAGAGAGAGAGAGAGAGAGAGAGAGAGAGAGAGAGAGAGGGAAATGCACGAGGGGAAAGAGTGAGGAAGGAAAAGCGAAAAAGGCATAAGAAAGGGACGGAAGGAAGGAAGGTAGGATGGAAGGAGGGAAGATGGATGATCAGGGAGAGAAAGACCAGCCTACAGAGAAGGAAGAAAGGAAGGAAGGATGGAAGAAAGGGAGGAAGTAAGGAAAGCAGGGAGGGAAAGGGGAAGGAGGAAAGGAGAAGGGAAGGAAGGAAAGGAAGGAGGGAGGGAGGAAGGACAGAAGGGAGGGAAAGAGGAAGGAAGGAGAGAAGGGAAGGAAGGAAAAGGGAGGAAAGGAAGGAGGGAGGGAGGAAGGACAGAAGGGAGGGAAAGAGGAAGGAAGGAGAGAAGGGAAGGAAGATGGAAGGGAGGACGGAAGGAGAGAAAAAAATACGTAGGAAGGAAGGAATGACTTCATGAAGAGAATGCTTGAAGGAAAGAAGGAAGGAAGGAGGGAAGGACAGGAATCTGGTGCTTTGGTCTTTATTGCTTATGGAATGTGTGGGTGAGAGTAAAGCAAAAAGGCAGAGGGAAAAATAAAGAATAAATTAATTAATCGATAAATAACAACACTTGAACTTTCAACTTATAATAATAAAATAATAATAATAATAATAATAATAATGATAATAAATGATGATGATAATAATAATAATAATAATTCAATAAAGAAACCATAAACCATGTAAGAAGACTAAATGTAAAATAATAAAAGTATAAATAATGAAAAATAAATATGTATAGATAACTTGTTCTGCAATAAAAAAAAAAAATAACAAAAAGATGGTCCTGTTCCCTATAATTAATAAAAAAAATAATAATAATACTCAGCTGACATTTGGATCCCCAGCTGATGTACGAAGGCAGCTAACACAGAAATAATCAGCTGACATTCGATTAACTGACATTTGAATAATTTAGTGATATTTGAATAATAAACGGATATAATGAGTGGACATCTAGTGAAACAGCAGACAAATGATGTAACCTTTTAAAAAGTCAACTAGCATTTACTCAGCAGAATAATCAACCGAGTCAAATTTTTGGCAATCATTAAACAAAATTACATAAGAATACGTAACTCACAATCAAATCAACTGATATCCAAATGACCAGCCGACGTGAGGACAATTAGCAGCTGTCTGGATAATCTTACGGTATACGAGATTGTTCTTACGAGAAACGGAAGACTTGGTAGTGGTGACGGATAGGTCCTATTTTGATATGGGGCCAGTTTTCAAAAAAAGTACCATCAATTTCCTTTATAAGCTGTTTTTCCATTTTCTTTTCCACACACCTATCCTTTTACTCACTCGTTATGTCTGACAATCCTCTCAGATGGTATAATAAAAGTTACCTTGTTACATTTAGAACTACTGTGACTGATTGGTGCCATCACGTCATTTTTTTTTTCTTTATCAGCTTCCGGTTATGATTATGTTACCAATAACTAGATTCCTTTTCAATACTTCTAAGATAAAATTTAGTCTTTATTTTCTACTGTCCGAGGAAATCCAGTTTGAATCTACATTTTGAATATCTATTTAAATATCCACATTATTCTAAAGTTATGGTCCTTTCAACTCATTTTTAAAATTTCAGTTTCTGTCATGTTTTCGAAACTTGCAAACTTCTGTAACAAATCAATCTTCAGCTTCATTTCACTGTATTCAGTACAAGTACTAAAGTCAAGCTACAAACTTTGATACCTGTGATTAATTTGCTAATTCTTTAACATTTCTGAATCTTAGTTCTTAAAACTACGCAGTACTTTCAATGTCCCAACTTGAATTTCTAGTCAAAGTTTTATTAAGCGTGAAATAGATTCTTAGTTTAAACTTACGGACTGGAGTTTCAGTTACGATTCTAAACAAAAATCCTGAGTTATATCTTGAGATAAAAGATTCAGTATTAGATAAATGACCATTGTTTTTTTTTGGATATGCATCACTACCTCTACTCTTTGATATTTACCAAGGGTTGACACTAAAGTACGATTGTGAATAGTATTTCTACGATGTCTTGAATTACAGGTCCAAAACTATTCCAAGATGAGAGATTATAAACAACGCTTTTTGCTTTGAAACAGTGATCCTGTAAGCTTCTGAACTGTAGTGTTTCACAAATTATTACATCTGTACTAAATCTTTGAACTTAACTTCTTGAAAGCAAGTTTCTATGTTCAAAGTTTCTGAATTATTTTGAAGTGGATCTGAAACCATGGCATCTACACTGTAACCGTGGCATCTACATTGAGTCTTTGAAGTGAAACCTGTTGAATATAAGTCTCCATGTTCAGTGTAAGAAAGTTGCATGAGACGTGTTGTATAGTTCAGTGATATACGGTATATAAGAATTTTAGGGGTATAGGTACAGCACTCTGGGAAATGTATGGACTGCCTTCACATATATTTCATAGTCACCAAGAAAAGTATTATTATTTTTCTGTTCTGACCTATGTATGTTTAGTGTATATATAAGTGTGATATGGAAAAACGGTCAAATCAAGTACTGTGGACACCTGACTGTGGACTTGGCTGTAAATCCTCACTGTTCCTGACAACTGTTTTGCAGACAACTTTACATTGTGCTTTACACTGTGAACATCAAGTTTCAAACGTGTCCAAAATCCCAAAATATCATCAAAATCCCAAATATCATCAAAATCCCAAATATCATCATATCGCAAACTCTCTGTATTCCAGACACAAATAACAACTGCCTATTTCTGACATTTTCATTTTGCAAATATTTCTATAATGCAAACGTAACTGACACGTATCACCTACTTGACACTGTTAGCAAATAACTGTATAATGTGGACACAACTAGCCTGTAATATATCCAACTTTCTGACAATACCATTTTGTGAACAACTCTACACTGTGGACATCAGTCTGTTCACACACAATACTACTGGCAACAGTATGCAGCAAACATCTTGCTTTAAACACCAGGTCCATAAATCTTGAAAACCAGAACCTCGTAATACAGGAGTCATTACACAAAATACCTCACTCTGAAAAATACCTAATCGCAGGCAGTTTCACGCCACAAATACCTTCTGTCAAAAATGTCCAATGTCAACATCACCAAAATAGCATACATTACACAGCGGACATAAATATTACAGAAAATCACACCGAACTCCATGTGCCCCAATAACCTGAAGAAAATACTGTCCATATCAATGCCCAAAGTACTTAGATGACTGTATATCTCATGTGTGATTGTCCTTGTGAGAACCAGTTGTCACGTCCGTATTTCTGAGTGTACAGCCACGGTCAAGACCTCCTTCACGCTTCTTAGGTTTCCGAAGAGACGACAAGATTTTCCGACCCGCTTTACTGTTACTGATTTGGTTAGCGTGATTTCGTTACTTTTTGTTGTAGTTTCGAGAATGTGTAAAGGAACTTCTGACCTCATCTGTACAGTCGTGCTATGAAGTGCTCACAAAATCTACTGAAAATGGACTTTGTGACATCACTTCTCAGCGCGACGTATGTGTATGTCCATGTGTATTGTATCCAAGGGGTCCATACATGATGGGGGGATGAGGGTAGGGTGAGGTGGGTAAGCTTGTATAGCAAAATACACAGAGGAACTTGTAGTGACGATTATTATTATTATCATTATTATTGTTATTATCATTATTATTATTTTTAGAACATGACAACACATGCCTCCAGATAAAGAACCTAGGAGGCAGTTAACACACACACACACACATATATATATACCAGCTTTACATGTGCAAACCAAAAATTATAACAAAGAACCAAAATATATTTATATATATTTATATATATTTATACCTAGCTTGTGTGGCAGACACTTTGGGAAAAAAAATCCCTTGAATTTTGGAGTTTCAAAAATGATGTTGATTCTTACAATGGATTTTTGTTACAGACCTATAGGTATATGTCTAAAATGGCTATACTTTTTGTTATACTCAACATTTATTATATACACACAAGATATGCTAGAGAGAGATATGTGTGAGAGAAATGGAAAAGCAGGTGGCGACATTATTTTTCTTATTAAAGGGGCAAGAGTGAAAATAATCCATCACCTGCACATTCTTTAATTAACAACATAATAAATAAATAAAAAAAGATTTGTATATATATATTTTTTCACTTTGCATTTTTTAAGATTAACTACAAAATAAGTTATACATATGGAAACAAGTCCACCAGTATAATAATTATTTTTTAAATATATTTTTCCCGAGCACCTTTGCATTATTTATTTCCAAACCTTTTTAGGACCGGGGGTCAGTATCATAGACCATCTTAAAATATACTGAAAAACGCTTCCCTAAAATTACCTTAAAATTGTCAGCATAGATAAGAGAGGATGATATGAAAGATTGCAGACAGTCTACCCTGCGATATGACACTCTGATATGCACCTATGAAAACACTGATATGAAACTGATAACGGGGGGAGCTGGAGGGCTGGATGCCATAGAGGGTGGGCGATGACTGACAGAGCTACAACAATATCTGCAAAGCTGTTTTTACTGGGGAAGGAAAACAGTCTTGGCTCAATCTGGGTATTTTTCAGAGCCCATGTCGAGTCGAAGCTGTTCTTATCTCTCCCATTAAAACAACTCTTCAAACGTTGGCATAACTCTTCCATTTTTATCAAGTCGCGACACTGATGGCAAGAAACAGAGGGAAAGTTACTGAACTAGTACTTTTTAAATTAGTTTACCCCAATTTCACTGAGCTCAATTTCTTTCCCCCCTCCCTTATTTTCCTAATTTAAATGAGAAAGTTCATTTTCTTCCCCCCTCTAGGGGATTCATTTTTTTTAACATATGTGTTGTATACCTTAGTTCACCCCCTCTTGTTTTGAGCTCATATTTTTTTACTGCATTTATTTTTTTTCAAGTCTATCCTTGTTTTCTTTGTTGCAGTTTTTTCTAAATAATTACTTCTCTAGTTTGTTCCTTCTTTCTCCTCTCTCTCTTCTACTTCTCTTCCTTTTGGCCTCTCCTTTTACTGCCTTACACTTTTTTTAACATTTTTTTTTTTCATTTCTATCTATTCTCTTTCCTCCCCTCATCCCATTCATGCTTCCCTCCCTCTTTTTTCTTTTTATTCTTCCTTTCTTCAGTCTTTCTTTTATTCCTTCGCTCCCTCTTTTTTTATTCTGCCTTCCTTCAATCTTTCTTTTATTTCTTCCCTCCCTCTTTTTCTCCTTCCAGCATGGTCTGTGTGGTTTATAACTCTATGTAACACTCTATTGGTCCAGTCCTCCAACTCTCCCTCAAATACTGTTACACTTTTTTTTTTTCCACAATACCTAAAAAAAAAATATCCATAATTATTAAACAGGTACCCAAAGAACAAGGTAGTAATGAATCGTGATCATAATAATAATAATAATTAAGTGTTTACCTGTATCGGGATATGTGTTAATGATTAAAAGAGGGAATAGGAGTTGATTACAAATGGCCCGTGTAATAATTCTCTCTCTTTTCTTATTTCAGTACGCATGTAGGAAATCATTACCAAGAATTATGTGATATTTGATAATTATGAAATCTCTTTGCCAGCCATCCCAAATTAAGTGAGGATTTGACGGATTAGTATTACTGTTTATTATCATTATCATTATTGTATTTTTGTTAATTATTATCGTTTTGATTCCTACAACGTCTTTGGATAAAACTGCTGGGCCTTCTACTTGATCACAATTTTTCACTTTTTTTTTTAATATATATTCCTCTGTGTCCTCTTCTTTCTTCTCCTCCTCTTCTTCCTCCTTTTGCCAGTCTTCCTCTTCCTCTTCGTCCTCTTCTCCACTGCCTCCCTCGACCTCTTAGATATTTTCCACTTCTTTTCTTCCTTCCTTTTGGCTAGGGAGGATAGAGGGGGATTGGGGGTAGGGTGTGTGACGGAGGACGAGGGACAATGGGAGGGATGGGTTGGAAATTAGGGAAGAATGGGAGAGGATGGAAGGGGGAAGGAATCACGGGAGGGGACAGGGTAGGGTAGGGAGGAATGGTTAAGGGAGAATGGGAGGACGCGAGGTATGGCAGAGGGAGGGATGGTTATGGAAGAATGGAAGGAAACTATGGTAGGGATGGAGAGAGGGTTATGGTAAGGAGGGGGACAAGGATTCATGGCAGAGTATGGGAGAGGGGGGTGGGGTACGTGTGTGCTGGGTGGGTGTAGGTGGGGGAGGAAGGATTGTATACGTGGGAACAGGTGGTTAAGCAAGTAGGTGTTGGCTAGAGCGGACGGGGGTGTAGGTGGGTGTGGATCAGGGTGTAGGAAGGAGTGGATCAGGGTGTAGGGAGGAGTGGATCAGGGTGTAGGTGGGTGTGGATCAGGGTGTAGGAAGGAGTGGATCAGGGTGTAGGTGGGTGTGCATCAGGGTGTAGGCAGGAGTGGATCAGGATGAAGATGGGTGTAGATCAGGGTGTAGGTAGATGTGGATCAGGGTGTAGGCAGGAGTGGATCAGGGTGTAGGTAGGTGTGGATCAGGGTGTAGGTGGGTGTAGGCAGGAGTGGATCAGGGTGTGTGTAGGTAGGATGCAAGCGGAACAAGATTAAAGAAACAGAGATAAGGACAGGTATACAAGTGGGTGTAGGTGGGAGGATAAGGGTGTAGGTGGGTGTTGGTGGGAGGATAAGGGTGTAGGTGGGTGTAGGTGGGATTCTTAGCGCCTGTTCCACACCCCCAGGTCCTTCGCTTCTAGAGGGCCCGAGTACCACGCCCCCATGCTGTCCTCCACAACTGTAACGAGGGAATTGCCTGTTAATGCCTTTAGGGGATCCAAGCCTACTTAAAGGGGATCGGAATATAAGTAAGGAGGATTAAGGATGACAGAAGGAGAACAGAGGGAGAACTGAGGTAGGGAAAGATGATTTATAAAGGATTAAGGATGAAAGGATGGGATTTACGGTACAGAAAAACTATTTAAAAAGGATTAAGGCTTGAAGAAAAAGGATTAGGAGTACAGTAGTAATATTCAAAGAGGATTTAGGGTGACAGAGGGGGATTTAGAGTACAAGAAGATTATGCAAAGAGAATTGAGAATGAAAAAGAGGATCGAAAGTATAAACGACTTTTAATCAGGCTGGAGGATTACAGAAGGGGATCCAGGCTACTGAAAAATGACTGAAGGAGAATTAGGAAAACAGAAGGGGATTCAAAGTGAAGAAGATAATTTAAAAGAGGATTATGGACGAAAGAAGAGGATCTGGAGCGAAAGAAGATTACTTATAGATGATTAAGATTGACAAATGAATGTTTAGAGTATAGAAAACGGATAAGCAGATAAATTTGATCATAGAAATTGCAAAGAAAGTTGGTAACAAACAGAGTAACGAGAGAAAGTGAATACAATATAGTAACTGGCCATATAAAGTGCATAGAAAGTGACCAAAGAAATGATATAGAAGGTACTTATTAAATGGCCATAGAAAATTTATATTACGTGATCACAGAGACTATATAAATTGCTGTATATAGATCGAAAGGCCACAGAATTATATAGAAGTTATACGATCAAAGAAGTGGTTAATGGAGAACATCAGTGGTTATCTAAGTGTTATATAGATAGCATTTATACACAGGGAATGGAAGGTGTGTGTGTGTGTGTGTGTGTGTGTGTGTGTGTGTGTGTGTGTGTGTGTGTGTGTGTGTGTGTGTGTGTGCAGTAGGCAGGAGGGGAGACAAACAGACAGGCATGCAGGCTGGTAAAGGCAGCTTGTCTGTGAAATTAAGAAGAATGACAAGACTAGCATGCAAATAGGTAAGTAGGTAGGCAGGCAGGTAAGTCGGTAAGCAGGGAGGTAAGTTGGCAAGTTGGTAGGCAGTAAGGCATACAAGTAAGTGTGTACGGAGGTAACTAGATAGGTAGTCAGGTAATTGGGCCGGGAAGTAGACAGACATGCAGGCAGGTAAGTAGGTAGGCAGGGAAGTAGGCAGACAGGCAAAGGTAGGGAGGAAGGGAGGCAGACAGGTAAGCAGGTAGGCAGGGAGACAGAAAAGTACGTAGGTAGGTAGGTAGGCATTTAGGTAGGCAGGCAGGCAGGCATATGGTAATTTAAGGCAGGTCGTAGGTGAGGAGGGTAGGCGGGCACCACGGTAGGCAGATGGTTGAGAAGGCAGGCAGGGAGACGGGTAGACAGGCAGGCAGGAAACGTAGACGTAGATAGGGCGTAGGTAAGGCAGGCAGGCAGATTCCAGACAGGCAGGCACGGATGCGAACAAATCGTAGGTAAGGCAGGCAGGCTGAATGACTGCAGGCACGTAGAAAGGCAGGAAGGCAGGCACGTAGGCAGGCAGGGAGGCAGTAACAGTTAAGGGGTGAGGCAGAACGCGGTGTAGGCGGCGAGGCAAACAACACAAATGATGGACAACCAGGTAATTAACCCCTAAAGTATGACAGGTGTACGAGGGGGTTGAAAAAAGGCAGCTCACACGAGGTTAGGCAGGCAGGCGTGGTGGGAGGCAAGGAGGAGGGATTACAAGCAAGCACGCAAGCAGGCAGGGAGGGGGATGGGTTGGTAGCAGGTAGAAAGGGAGGCAAGCAGGCAGGGAGGTAGGCAGGAAGCAGGAGGAGAGATAGGCAGGCAGGCAGGTAGGCAGAAGGAACAATGAGCTTGGGATGTGGGGTCCTTACTAATTAAAAAGACAATCAAAACATTTCTCCCTTTTTCCCCTCTCTCTCACTCTCTCTTTCTCTCTCTCAGCTCTCCATTCCAAACCCAACCCACGTTCCATACAAAAAATAAATCAGAATTCTCCCTCACGCTATACCCCACTCGACTCCACCTTCCGCCTCCATCCACTCTTTCAATCCACCCCTCCTGATCCACCCCGCCGCCCCCCTTCTTGTACTGGGTGGTAAAAATTAATTAAAGCCCTGGCGGGGTGAAAGGACGCGAGTTCCCTGGGGAGAGTGTGTTGTGAGGGAGGAGGTGAATGGTGGGGAGAGAGAGGGGGAGTGGGAGAGACTTAGATAGAGAACCAGACAGATATGTAGGTAGACAGGTATGGAATGACAAAGATGAAAAGACAAATGGAGAGGAAGATACATAGATGGACTGACAGACGGAGTGCCTGATAGACAGGTGGCTATGTGGCTATCACAGGTACACAGAATGAGGAAGAAACAGATTAATTGATATATCGATACAAATTGAAAGACACATATATATAGACAGACAGATAGATAATTACTAAAGACAAACTGATATCAGCCTACAGTAGCTGGCTATACAAACCACACACACACAGATATAAATAGATAGATAGATATATACATACGAGAGAGAGAGAGAGAGAAGCTGATCCATGAAAAAGTGGACGTGTGTGTGTGTGTGTGTGTGTGTGTGTGTGTGTGTGTGTGTGTGTGTGTGTGTGTGTGTGTGTGTGTGTGTGTGTGAGACAGTTACTGTCCCTCGTATCCACAAGAGCCATGACGCAATCCGCCATGACGGTGACGTAAACATGACGTAATCATGACGTCATCAAAGGTCATCCTCACCCCTAAAAAATCCTTATCACCACTACGATGAGGTTTTACCCAATGTCATCCCTGCCACCACATGGCAAGTTTTATGGCTTAGAGAGAGTATTTTTAACAAACAGGTTAATGACAACAGCTATCCCCTCCGAGATATATGTGTGTTAATGTATATATATTCTAGTATGGTGGGTGAAAGACTGACGAAGAGAGTGTATGTGAGTGAGGTGGAGGAAGGAAGATGGAGGGGGAGGCCGAGGATGAGATGGAGGGATGGGGTGGAGAAGTATATGAGAGAGGGGGGTGTGAGTTGGGAGCGGGGCAGTGAAATGGCGGGGGACAGGGCGACGTGGAGGCGATTTGTTTGTGACCACCCCGAAGGGGATTGAGGCGTCTGGCAATATATATATATATATATATATATATATATATATATATATATCAACAACTGAGGTGCCCGTGGGGAATCTTATACTATATATCCAGCCAAGGAGAAGCAAGATGATTTTCCACTTCATATTTATTTCAGGTGACTAGTTTCGATGCTTTATCCCATCTTCAGACCTAAAAGCATTTAAAAAACACATATTGCAAAATTACATAAAGTTTTAAAAACATTTTTAAAAATATCCATAAGAAATACAAAAATTGTGACCAAAATGATGTGATTAATGACTGATTACTTTATAAAAATGTTTAAATTAACAGACGAGGAATAAGCAGTGGTATTTCCGAGTTGCCGAAAATCTCTGAATACATGTTTCACTGAATGTCATCAAACTAGTGTGAAGTAAAGAATTCAAGTAAAGAATCACGAACTGGGCAAGTAAAGAATCAATGAACTAAGTATTGCAAAAGGTTGATTCATCGATACAAAAACACTATAACTGTATAAGGGTATGCCAACTTGTTGATGATTCATAGTTATTTAATGAAGGCTTTTAAGTTTAGAATGTACAAGACTCCAAAAATTCTAAAGTTCCATTCTGTCATTACTACTTATAAAATACTGAAATTATCCATATTACAAGTATGGCTCCATATCGAAACATATTCCTAACTCCCTGACGAAGTTGGGCTGCACAGTGGCAAAGATGTTCTATGAGACGTAGCCTGTGTAAGCCACACATAATAATTTTGAGGTTCCGAATTGAACTCCCAACATATCTAGCTGTACAGCTAGAACAAGCATATAAATATACTATGTTTGAGCACAGTGGCTTAAACATAGTATATTTATATGCTTGTTCTAGCTGTACAGCTAGATATATTGGGAGTTCAATTCGGAACCTCAAAATTCGTGTGTGTGAGCACAGAGGCTTGTCTCATAGAACATCTTTGCCACTGTCTAACCCAACTTCGTCAGAGATTAGGAACCACTGTTTCGATATGGGCCATACTTGTAATATGGATAATTTCAGTATTTTACATAGTAGTAATGACAGAATGGAACTGCGAATTTTGGAGTCTTTGTACATTCACAAACTTAAGCCTTCATTAAATAACTATGAATCATCAACAAAGTTGTATACCTTAGGATTATAGTGTTTTGTATCGATGAATCAGCCTTTTGATACTTGGTTCATTGATTCTTTACTTGGTTCATTGATTCTTTACTTGGTTCTTTTGCTTCACACTGGTTTGTTGACGATTCAGAAGCTTTATGACACTTTTCTTTATGAAACACTGTGTTCAGGATTTTCAGTGTTAGCTGCCAACTCACAGAGGTAACACTTTCACTTTTATTACTCGTCTGTTATTTTAAAAAAAAAAAAAATACATTTTTTATAGTAATCAGTCATTGTCACATGCTTTTTGGTTACTTTTTTGTATTTCTTATGGATATTTTAAAATGTTTTTTTAAAACTTCTCTTTATGTAATTTGCAATATGTGTTTTAAATGCTTTTAGGTCTGAAGATGGGATAAGCATCCCTGAAACTAGTCACCTGAAATAAATATGAAGTGGAAAATCATCTTGCTTCTCCTTGGCTGGATATATAGTATATATATATATATATATATATATATATACATATATATGTATATATATGTCAATAAATAAATATATATATAATTGACCACAGGAAAAATGAAAATATAGACAGTAAGTATTTTCGTACATTACCAGAATATACATCTTCAGATGTAATATACGAAAGTACTTACTGTCTCTATTTTCATTTCTCCTGTAGTCAACTTGCTTACATTTCTTCACAGTGAAGTCAAGTTTCTGCAATATATATATATATATATATATATATATATATATATATATATATATATATATATATATAAAGAGAGAGAGAGAGAGAGAGAGAGAGAGAGAGAGATACTTGGAAATGTGTGAGGTGAATAAGTCCCTGGGATTTACCTGTGAGTCAGTGGGTATTGATTCGCCAGGTGAGTCAGAGGTGAGTAGGGTAGCTCAGGTTACACACACACACACACACACACACACACACACACACACACACACACACACACACACACACACCACAGTTTCCTTCTTTACCTCCCTACATACTCCTCTCCCTCCCTCCCTCTCTCTCTCTCTTCTCTCTCTCAATATACATTCCGTGACTCAGAGACAATACAGAGGCGAAAGTGAGAAGGGGAACTGTTCTATTTTTATCGGTATTCCAATGTCACAGAAAACGAGAGAGAGAGAGAGAGAGAGAGTTTCCTATTCCTGTGATTACTTGATGATGATGATGACGATGATGATGATGATGATGATGATGATGATGATGATGATGATAATAATAAACACCAACAAAAGCCTACAATTTCTCCCTTGTTTTTCCTCCCACTCCAATCTCACTCTCCTGGTCAGTCTCTCATTCTAACCCTATGCCTAGCCAAACCACAATTCTTTTTTCCCACACCATTACATCCTTCATTAATCATTTCATTTGCCCATCTACCCATCTAAATAAATCCACATGCACTACTTTGATAACATTTGTGTCAATAGCCCTCATTCTTGCTTTATCCTCTCCAGCATCGTCCACGTTTCGCAGCTGTACGTCAGTGTCGGAATTACTATACTACCATGCAATGTCTTCTTCCCTCCCACGCTTATGCATTTCTCGTCATTGCTCTTCATCCCCTCCCGCTTTCCTTCCTTCCCTCCTTCCTTGTAGCATCTTTTCCTTCACCGTATTTTCCTCACTACCATCTTGTTCATGGCACTTCATTAACAGTTAATTAATCTCAAATACAGTTTCAACCTACAATTCATTCTTGTGCTTCTTAAAAACGCCACCAATTTAACGTTCTTCTATGTTCACTTTTAAAAACGTCTCTCTCTCTCTCTCTCTCTCTCTCTCTCTCACATACACACACACACGTGCTTCATCGCCACGCTCACGTCTAATTCCATTTATGCTACAGTTAACCTTCCGTCCAGTGAGGCGATTAACAGGTAACACAGGTAAAACACATCAAGCAGGTAGGCACGGACGTAAACTAGTCCTTCACCCCAATTAGATCTGCTTGGTAGGTCTGGAAACAAGCACAACAGGTCTGGAAACAAGCACAGCAGGTCTTAAACAAGCATAGCAGGTCTGGAAACAAGCATAACAGGTCTGGAAATAAGCCTAGCAGGTATGGAAACATGCACAGCAGGTCTGTAAACAAGCTTAGCAGGTCTGGAAACAAGCTTAGCAGGTCTGGAAACAAGCATAGGTCTGGAAACAAGCATGGGTCTGGAAACAAGCCTAGCAGGTCTGGAAACATGCACAGCAGGTCTGAAAATAAGCTTAGCAGGTCTGGAAACAATCCTAGCAGGTCTGGAAACAAGCATAGGTCTGGAAACAAGCTTAACGCGGTGTTGTGATGGCCCCAGGTGTGTACTATTTAGATAAAACAACGAACTTTAAAATCGAGTAAAAATAGCACAAAAATAGTCAATAGTATAAAAAAAAAAATAGTAGCTAGACTGATACTACTCTGATCTACTCTCGCCTTTTTGTTGGAATGGCCCTGAGAAATAATCTAAATGATGTGGAAATAAGCACAGTATTCTTACAATATTATTACTACAGCTACCGCTACTACTTACCATTAGCGACAATAATAATAATAATAATAATAATAATAATAATAATAATGTGACACTACTACTATTACTACTACTACTACTAATTATAACAATAGTAACACCACCACCACTAACAACACGAATAAAAAACTTTGCAGGGTGTACTGTCCCCCCTCACCTGGCTGCTTGGCCGACACTTTACACCTGCCCTTGCTGCAGCGGTAGAGTCCGGCGCAGGCGCAATCGGAGTTGATGCGGCAGTAGCTCCATTTTGTCTCCTCACATGACCGCTGCAAAGAGATGGAGAGAGAGAGTGAGACAGAGAGATGGACGCTGGTGTGATAAAGTGAGATTGAGGGATATGGGTTGGCGAGACAGAGAGAGTTAGTGAGACAGTGATGGAGGCTGGTGAGAGAGATAGTGAGATAGGGAGATGGAGGTTGGTGAGATAGTGAGATAGAGATGGTGGCTGGTGAGACAGATAAAGTGAGAGAGAGATATACTGCAGGTTGGCGAGACAGATAGTGAGATAGAGAGATGGAGGGGAGTGAGATAAAGTGAGACTGAGAGATATAGATTGGTGGGAGAGATAAAGTGAGAAAGAGATATAGGTTGATAAGACAGAAAGTGAGAGAGAGAGAGAGAGAGAGAGAGAGAGAGAGAGAGAGAGAGAGAGAGAGAGAGAGAGAGAGAGAGAGAGAGAGAGAGAGAGAGAGATGTAGGTTGGTGAGATGAAGTGAGATACAGAGATATAGGTTGGTGAGATAAAAATAAAAGTGAGACAGTGAGATAGAGAGGGAGGTTTGTGAGATAAAAAGTGAGATGGAGAGATATAGGTTAGTGTGAGAGATAAAGTGAGACAGAGATATACAGTAGGTGGGTGAGACAGTGAGACAGAGATATACAGTAGGTGGGTGAGACAGTGAGACAGAGATATACAATAGGTGGGTGAGACAGTGAGACAGAGATATACAGTAGGTGGGTGAGACAGTGAGACAGAGATGGAGGCTGGTGAGAGAAAGTGAGACAGTAAGATAAAGAGATGAAGGTTGGTGAGATTGATTTTGTCACCTCACGCAACCTCTGCGAAAGAGAGAGAGAGAAGAGAGAGAGAGAGAGAGAGAGAGAGAGAGAGAGAGAGAGAATGCCAAAAGCTGGAAACACGTAATAAAGCTGCTCTTAAAAAAAAAAACTCCAATAATAATATTAATAATAATAATAATAATAATAATAATACAGGATAAAAATCAGTTCACTTCGAGCTGCCTGGACACATTGCCTTAGCCTGGAGGTCGTAAGCAGAGGGAAATATATACTGTACAACTGAGGGAGAGAGAGTTCCATAGTTGACCAGTCGCATGTACATGAAGGAGTGGGGGTATCAGTGAACTCAAGGATCAGAGAGCTGGATAGGAGCGGGAAGGGAATGTTGCTAGACGGATGAGACTGTGTTGTCTGACGGGTGCTGGACGCCCACCGTAACAGGGGAGGGATATGAGGAGCAAGTTCAGAAAATCAGTGGCCCTTCTAATACTCTCTTATATCTCACAGAATAAGGTATCAAGCGTAACAGGAGGGGGATGGAAATAAAAGGACGGGGAAGCATCAAATTTGGTAAGTGAGGAGTGACAAGAAGAAAGAAAATAAAAAGACAACACAGGTGTGGAAAGTAACCCTGCAAGAGAGGCTGTATTTTTTTGTAATTTTCGGCTACATTCCACTCATCTGGAAAATGAATGGTACCGTTAGAAGGAAACTTTAGTGACTTAAAAAGGTACGGCAGGACATGACAGGCCTAATGGAAAAAAAGAGAAAAAAGAAAAAAAGAATAGCAAAAGTATCTGTGCTCCGTTCTTGCCTGACAGTAAAGTTTCTAGCGCTTTTTGGCTGTGTATAACTCCTCTGGGGGAAAGTTTGGTACCACTGGATGACAATTTTCAAGGCAACTTCAAAATGGTATGACATGGCAAGACTGGCTCAATAACAGAGATGAAAGCAAAGTTTTTGTCTTCCTAAAGTAATGAAATTTTACAAGGCATCCGGGACAAGAACAGAATACACCAAATTTCACATGAAGTTTAGTGTTCTTGCACGCCTCGCTCGATGGAATAATAAAGTATAATAAATGCAAATGAACGTTTGTAGTGAACGACAATGTGGGAGAGACAGATAACTGACAAATACTGAGATGTTAAAGATAATTGAGAGGGCGTGAGAGCGAAAAATGGGTGTGAGAAAGTGAGATGAGGGAAGCTAATGAGCTGGATTAGGTGTGTGTGTGTGTGTGTGTGTGTGTGTGTGTGTGTGTGTGTGTGTGTGTGTGTGTGTGTGTGTGTGTGTGTGTGTGTGTGTGTGTGTGTGTGTGGATGAAGTGGTGTAATATATATATATATATATATATATATATATATATATATACATATACGAGTAACGAGTATATCATAAATGACCAAAAATCTCTCATCCCTACCTTACCTCTCTCTCTCTCTCTCTCTCTCTCTCTCTCTCCCCCACTGTTTGGCCAAGCTCGGGACCCCTGAGATAACACAATGCCAACAAAAACCCGGCCACATTTGCCAGCTGTGTAATGCCGGGGGAGCAGGGCGCGGAATTAATGCCCACACCATGCATTACGGTGGAGCAGCCATTTGCATATTTTGATGTGGATTGGGGTGGAAGAGTGAGGTGGAGGGGGTGGATGGACGGCTGCATGGAAGAGGGTATCGGTGTGTGTAGGTGGATGGTGGAACAAGAGATGTAGTTGAGAGAGAGAGAGAGAGAGAGAGGTGGAGTTGAGGTGTGAGTGGAAAGATGGCTGAAATGGGTGGTGTGTGTGTGTGTGTGTGTGTGTGTGTGTGTGTGTGTGTGTGTGTGTGTGTGTGTGTGTGTGTGTGTGTGTGTGTGTGTGTGTGTGTGTGTGTGTGTGTGTGTGTGTGTGTGTGTGTGTGTGTGTGTGTGTGTGTGTGTGTGTGTGTGTATTAGTATCAATAACCACAAGCAGGTTAAAATATATGTGCGTGTCTGCAGGTGTGTGCGTGTGTGTGTGTGTGTGTGTATGCGTGGGCCCCGTGACGTCAGCAGAGGTGGTGACGTCATAACAGGTGGACATAGCCAAATTATACAGGTGGGGAGGGGGCCATGGGGGGGGGGAGAGTTCCTAGCTTCCTTTGGTGGTGATTGTGGGAGAGGTTGTGGTGGTGGTGTTTGTGCGGGAGGTTGTGGTTGTGGTGGTGGAGGTTGTTGTGGTTGTAGTGGTGGAAATGGTGAATATGATGATGGAGGCAGTTGTGGTTCTAGTAGTAGTAACGATGATGATGATGATGATGATGATGATGATGATGATGATGATGATGATGGAGGTTTTGGTGATGGCTGTAGTGGATATTATGAGGGATGCTTAGTTTGATGATGGTTGTGGTAGGTGGTAGTAATGATGGTTGTGGTAGTAGTAAAGGTGATGACTCGAGTGGGTGGGCTGAGAGGGGTGAAGAGGTGTGATGATACAGTAATGTCTTCTATGTTTCCACGCTCATCCTCGGTGTTGGGATTTCTCAAGCCTCCATCTACCTATTTTTGATCGAAATCCGTCTCCTGCATCATATCGTATAGAGGGTGAGAATATTATACACATACATAAGATACCCTCTGCCTGAAGGGGTTAAATGTACCAAGTGAAATGCAGCAAACATCATTTATCATCATCATCAATATAATCATCAGCAGCAGTACCATCACCAATAATAACAACAATAGTAACGCCACCACCACCACCACCACCACCACCACCATCATAATCATCAGCAGTACAATCATCACCACCATCTGCAACAATAACAACAATAGCATCATCATCATCATCATCATCCACCTGACCCTCTTTCCCGACACGAGATGAAGGGAGGTTGGGTCAAGAAACAGTGTAAAAGAAAGTAGAAAATGAGAGAACTAAGAATAGCAAACCGAACAATAACAACAACAATCCTGCATTAGTTAGTATGTAAGAACGTAAGTAGGTGTCAGTCAGTCTGTGAGTCAGTAAATAAGTCAGTCAGTAAGTAAGCTAAGCAAGGAAGTGAGTCAGTAGGTAAGTCAGTCAGTCACTAAGTAAGCAGGTAAATTAGTAGACCAAACAAGGAAGTGAGTCAGTAGGTAAGTAAGTCAGTCAGTCAGTCAGTCAGTAAGTAAGTAAATAAGTAAGTTGGCTAAGCAAGTAGGAGAGTCAGTCAGTCAGCCACACGCCTCACACTGCTGACGTCACGGTTTGTTTACTCTGAAGGGTCCATTAAAAAATATCTTCACCCTTGACACCTTCAGCCCGGCGACTTATTTTCATTTATTTATTTACTTATTTTTATTTACTTATTCTCCAGCTTATGTGAGTAATTAATTCAACGTTTCCCCTCCTTTTACAGATCTATGGTTAAATTCTCTCTCTCTCTGTCTCATAAATCCATCTTAACATATATTTCTCGTAATAAAAGGGATTTATGATGACTACATGTAACCCTTCCACTTAAAAAATCCCCCCAAATAAAATAATAATAATAATAATAATAATAATAATAATACCAATAATAATAATAATAATAATAATAATAATAATAATAATGGTGATGCAATTAATCCCTTCCACCACGAGGAGGATTTTTCAACATCAATCGTCCTTTATTCAGAGGATTTTCATGTCACACAGGTATTTTCTGAAGAGGGGGAGGTTAATCCTTCATTAATCCCCTGAATTAGACAACGTAATTTATTGATGGATTTATAGGATTTTCAGACGATTTTTTCTCACCTCAGGAAAAGCCTCTGTCGATGTAGGGGTTAATGGAGAGAGAGAGAGAGAGAGAGAGACGTACACGGTCTGAAGAGGTCACCCGTAAACATCGTCTGGTGGCTGCTTAATTACGTACGTCACTTCCACGGCACTTCTTCGTGACTTGCATCAAATAAGTGTGTTAATTCTACAGTTACTTTCTCCTCATACCTGATCATTAAGTATAGAGAGAGAGAGAAAGAGAGAGAGAGAGAGAGAGAGAGAGAGAGAGAGAGAGAGAGAGAGAGAGAGAGAGAGAGAGAGAGAGAACGTAAAATGGAGTCATTGTACTGAACGGGTTAATACTGAGAGAATACTTCAAGACAGAGAGAAAAAAATAATAAACAAAATAAAATAACGGTGTAGGACAGATAACGACATTTTAAAGGGCCCAAAAAAAGGGGGGGGGGAGCAAAATTTATGGGGCTGCAGGGCAAAACCTGATAAAGAAATATAATAAAATGGATGAAAAAAAAAAGCAAAAATTCATGTGCAGAAAACAAAAGAAAATCTGCATAACTAAAAATTTGCATACCTAAAAAAAAGTTGCTCAACTAAAAAAAAAACATGCATGACTAAAAAATCTGCATACCTAAAAAATTTTCATTACTCGAAAATTTGCATAACTAAAAAATTTGCGTAACTCGAAAATTTGCATAACTAAAAAATATGCGTAACTCGAAAATTTGCATAACTAAAAAATTTGCGTAACTCGAAAATTTGCATAACTAAAAAATTTGCATAACTAAAAAATGTGCATAACTCGAAAATTTGCATAGCTAAAAATTTGCTTAACTAATAAATGTGCATAGCTGTTGTAGGTGCAGCTCACGAACTGATAGTAAAAACAGTAATGAAGGAGATAGTATTATTGCAGCATGAGATTACATTTCCTTAGTAAAACAAACGTCATCACTCCACTCCTCCACAGACTCAATCATTCCTCCCTCCCTAACACTCTCTCTCTCTCTCTCTCTCTCTCTCTCTCTCTCTCTCTCTCTCATTTGCCTCTTTTCACATTTTCATTAACTTTCCGCCACGTCGACACTCTCTCTCTCTCTCTCTCTCTCTCTCTCTCTCTCTCTCTCCACTTTACATTCACTTTGTCACTCTCCATTCCACTCTTATTTAGCTCTCTCCTGTCTCTCTCACTCCCTTTCTCTCAATTTTGTGTCCTATCTTTTGCTTCGCTCAATCACCCCATTATCTTTAATTCTCTCTCTCTCTCTCTCTCTTAATTTTCTTCGTTTACTTTCATTTTCTTCGCAAAATATAATCGAATTTCCCTCATTTTCTTCGTTAATTTTTCTTGTTATCGTCCTCTTTCTTAATCTCCATATTTTTCGTTCACGTGTATCTTCACTATCTTCGTTAAACACCCTCGCTATAAACCAGGAGCTTCGTTAACCATTCTATCTTTAATCTCTTCGTTAAAAACACGAGAATCGTCGTTAACCACCAAATAACATCTAAAATACTGAACACTCGTTAAACATTGGGATTTTCGTTAAGTATTACCAGTTTTCATGTATTTCTTAAAAGCTCTAGAAAGTCAGGAGCTTCGTTAACCGCTCCTTCCTTTCGTTAAACACCCTCGTCACTAATCCTCCTCCTCCGTGTATGTGTGTGTGTGTGTGTGTGTGTGTGTGTGTGTGTGTGTGTGTGTGTGTGTTTTCTTCTCGTTATACCTCATCGTTAATCGAATTTCTCCATAATTGGCCATCATGTCGTTAATCAGACCCCCTCGCCCCCCAACCCGCCTGCATTTCGTTAACCAAACTGCTTAGCCCATCTCGTTATACGCCGGTCTGCTCGTTAACCGACCTTCATCACGTTAACCGGATCTCTCACGCTGTCTAAACACCATTCTCTCTCTCTCTCTCTCTCTCTGTTTCTTCCTCCTCGTGTGTGTGTGTGTGTGTGTGTGTGTGTGTGTGTTCTCCTCTTCCTCCTCCTTGCACTACTACTACTACTACTACTATTACTACTACTCAACCTCTTCCTTCACCCCCTCTTTGTTTCTCCTTCCTTCCTTCCACCTCCTTCCCTCCACACACACACACACACACACACACACATACACACACACACACACACGCATCTCTATTACTCCATCCTTTCTTTCTTCACTCATTCTCCATTCCTCCATCTCTCTCCTTATCTATCTATCTATCTATCTACTCTCTCTCTCTCCTACCTATCTTCCTTCATTAATCAGCTACGTTAGGCGGCCATCGTTAAGCAGGCATGATTAACGAGCGTGTGGTCGTTATGAGGGTAGTTAGCTGGTCTTTATGTCAGGGGTGATTGGAAGGCAAACAAGGGGTGAGAGAGAGAGAGAGAGAGAGAGAGAGAGAGAGAGAGAGAGAGAGAGAGAGAGATGAAATAGGAAAGGACGTGGGAATGGAAGAAAGAAAAGAGTAGGAGGGAAGAATATATGGAAAGAAAAACGGATTGCAGACTGAAGGAATAAAGAAAGGAAGTAAAGACAAGTAAGGATGGAAGGAGAAAGGAATGGAACATGGACACAAGGAATGAAAAGAGGAAGGGAAGGGGAAGAAGAGAGAAGAGTCAGAGGGATGGGAAAAGAAACCAGACAAGAAAATGCACGGCAATGAAATAAAAACTTGTAAGCACAGAAAACGCATTGAGGCGCTAATACAAGGGTAAACTGAAGATAAATGAATGAACAGAAATCGGAGTAAAGAGTGGAGAGATTAATCAGGGCTCGCTTATAAGTAACTTTCAATTTTTTTTTAATTTCAATAAAATCGTCTTAAAAGATGGAAGCATAATGCAAATATGTTCACAGACTGAAAGCGTTAATGAAGCTAAAACACACACACACACACACACACACACACACACACACACACACACACACACACACACACATACTCAAGCTATGAGAGAGAGAGAGAGAGAGAGAGAGAGAGAGAGACAGACAGAGAGACAGAGAGAAAGCAGTCTAAAACAATGCACACGAAATTACCTGATGGTCCAATATAAGGGTGTACTGAAGATAACATTAAAAAATATATGTATACAGTGCTGAATGATGAACTTTAAAGGGGTAAACTACAATAATATATACAAAAGACTACAGAAAACGGATGAAGGTCTTTAACAGCACAGAAAACGACGTAGGGGACCAATAGAATGGCAAACTGACGCCAAATTGAGCGACACCCTCATTATCAGGTAACC
>NC_137010.1:5123600-5128600 GCF_032717465.1 Coenobita brevimanus
CTTAGCTACTCACGGCACAAACAAGTCTTTATAACAGTTAACTATTACTGCAGATGGCTTTGTGGCGCTGACGAGGAGGTTACATGTTGTGCTGGCGCTGTGTACCTTGGGTAGAGCATCTGCGACGTCCACCCGGCAGCCAAACTTCCTCATACATCCCTGCACCTCGCCGTGGGAAGGATCCTGGTTTGAAACTTGTGGGGCGTTGCCTAGCACAAGTGGGCGCCGGATCCCTACACGATGTATGTACTGCATAATACCTGTACGACGGCCTCAGAGAAGCAGCTGCTTACCTGTGGTCGACTGGTCTGCTCGGTCAGACAGATTAAACAACAACAACACCATCAGCAACAACTTTTTTTTTTTTTTTTTTTCCCGTCCGAATTTGTGAAGTGTTTGGTGGCCGTGGGTTGAGACAAACTTAATAACTTGTCTGTTGCAACTTGGTTAAGATCCTGGCTCCTTTCACCTCAGTTGATGGTCAAGTACGGTCAGAATGGAGGGTTGATTGCACTATACTCTTGCCACTCTAATGTGGCCTAAAAGTGCCATCCCTCCATCCTGACTAATGACTCGTGACGGTAGATTATCACTAGAAAATGATGCTTGTCATGAAAAAGTGCTATGGAAAGGAAGTCGCGTCGTAGCAATGCCTTTCTCTGCCACTGAGCTACGTGGAATAAGCTGCAACAGAACGAACATCAGGGCCAGGTTAGTGTGAAGGACGTATAGTAACCAAGGAGACTCATCAACCCTTACCTCAAAACTTAAACTCATCGAATTTCATACAACCACGACTTATGTCTAGTATTCTCGTCGGTTAAGAAAACTCCCTAACACCCTTTCCTAACTGATTTATTTTGCTTATGACACCTTGCCGTTCTCCTTTGTGCTACTTAAATCATTCTAATATTAACCCACTCTACATGTATATAACGTGCAAAATTATATTAACCACCCGCATCCAAGAATAAATAATTAAGGAAGAGGTGTTAGGAAGTTTCCTTACCCTACACAAATACGGATCTTAGTGAAGTACTGCGATTGGCCCAGTTCCATCAGGTGATAAAGAGGCAGAATAAAGCAGACTAAAGCTCCTGGCCTTTGGTTCCTTCTTCCTTGCATAAAAAAAAAAAAAACTTATGCACAAACTTAGGACTCTCTAAATACAACTCCAGATGGAAAAACAAATACCACGTGCGTCTGATGCGCAACCAAAACAAAGCGTCCGAAGGCGTAAACTCTGACCTTGGCTTCAGAAAAAAAAAAAAAAAATCACCCCCCCAACTTCACCAAACTTTTTAAAACTAGCCTAGAATTAGAAGTTTTGGATATGTTAAGGATTTTGGACTTCTTTTTAACTGATATGGAGAGGAAATAATTCAGGGGGTAAAAATGAAAACTGGGGAAGTCGAAGTCAGTTCCAAGTAGCATTTTCGGAAGGCGTCAGTTCACACATGGTCGAATCTGTTCTTCGGCTGTGAATGTGCCTCCCTCTCTCCCTCCGTCTCTCTCTCTCTCTCTCTCTCTCTCTCTCTCTCAGACGATTATTTTCATCACTCATAACTCCAAAAAAGTCTCATCCTAACCTTAACAAAAGCGTCTGGAGATGGCGTGAAGAAATTATACACACGAAGGGGTAAAAAAACACAATGAAAAAAATGACTACGAACTGTGAAAAAAAAAAAAAAAGATATCAATGAATGGGCTATATGTAAACTGAGATGAATGGAGGGAGTAATGAAAGAGACGTATGAATAGAAAATGAATGGAGTATGATTAATGAGGGTTACAAAAATGAAGAAAAAAAGGATGGGAAGTGCATGAATGAAATGTCTGTAAAGAAGGATGAATGATCGTAGTAAAAATAGTGTTTATGAATGAATCGCTGAGCATCTTATATCATTAGACGAAGCGCCGAAACCCACCAAACCACCAGGCGCCTTACTGAGCCAGCCAAAAAATTTCCCTAACGTTTATAAAAAAAAAATCCCCAAATTCTCATTCTTCGTTGGATTTAGTTCTTTAAGTGGTAAAAAAAAAAAGGCAAGAAAATATCCCAAGTATTAACTCCTAAATCTCTCTCTCTCTCTCTCTCTCTCTCTCTCTCTCTCTCTCTCTCTCTCTTGAACAAATCCTTTAATGAATGAACTTACCCTCAATGAATGGAAACTTACACAAAATGAAGGTATCCTGAATGAATGAAGGACAAGACACAAGCGATTAAATGAAGAAGTGAATGAATGAAGGGATTGAAAGTTGTGAATGAGGACCACAAAATCATGAAGGGCTACATGTGTGAATGAATCCATGACTGACTGACTGAATGAATGAGATGAACGAGTAAATGAATGAAGGAATGAACGAACGAACGAAAAAATGAATGAATGAATGGGTAGCCGTGAATAAAAGCCACTAATTTATGAGTGGGTAGGACAGGAAGAAGTTTAAATCACTCGAGTACAATGGGACTTGAATTTTATTGTACTCTTGGGCAGGATAAATGCTCTCTCTCTCTCTCCAGAACTCTTAATTTGCTGTCAGTTCCTTTTTCATTTTTCGTTTCTATCAATTTTCTTATTTCCTCTCTCTCTCTCTCTCTCTCTCTCTCTCTCACTGCCTTTCCTTATTTCTTCAACCCCTCATTAAGCTGAATAAAATCGTCTGGTAGCAACAAAAATAAAAACAGATGTCATGCTGGAGTACAGACGGTGGATATTGGTGCCCAAGTGGTGGCGTGTGAGGGTGGGGGAGATATTCTTTGGCATTTGGGAGGAATATGGGACCTTGGCGAATAAGAGGCAAAGGCACAATATGGACATGAGAGACAGATAGACAGACAGATAGATAGATAGATAGATGGAGGGATGGATAGGCAGGCTGACAAACACATGCAAATACTATACCGTGTTCAGCTGGAGGCCAAGGAACATTTGAATTAAGGCTGCTTCTTGGTTACTGCAGCACTGAGGAGCGTGGTTCATCTACAGCTCTCCTTATTTTAACACAAATATTTATATCTGTAAAATGCTGGCAATATAAGCAGTCAGTTTAAATGTGGAATAATTTCCGAAGCTAAAGAGGTCAAAATTAGCCTTAAAAGTTCACAGCCATCAGTGAATATTAAAGCTGATTATAAAGTTTTATAAAACGATGAGTGACGTTTGAAGTAAATGCAGGTATTTAGTATGCTGCAACATGCGGACGTAGGTGTACACCGTGGATGGATACTTCAAACGTCACTCATCGTTTTATAAAACTTTATATAATCAGCTTTAATATTCTTTGATAACGGCAAACTTTTAGAGCTAATTTTGACCTGTTTAGCCTCGGGAATTATTCCAAATTTAAACTGGCTGCTTATATTGCAAGCAGTTTACAAATATAAATATATGTGTGAAAATAAGAACTGTAGATTTCCCACGCTCCTCAGTGTTGCGTTAACCAAGGAGCGGCCTTCATAGAAACATTTCTTAGCTCCATCCATCACAGCTGAGTGGACACGGTATAGCAGACAGGATTGGACAGAGACAATGAATAGACTGACAGAGATAGAACACAAGATAAGTGAAATCTAAATGTAAATCCATCTATCTATCTACATATGGAGAGAGAGAGAGAGAGAGAGAGAGAGAGAGAGAGAGAGAGAGAGAGAGAGCGCGTGTTTGTGACAGATCCAACTTTTCTTTAAAATTCGGCCTATGGTAACAAAACACCTCATTTTGTTTGTTTATTTTCTGATGTTTTTTTGTCCCCTTGCTGTGTGTGTGTGTGTGTGTGTGTGTGTGTGTGTGTGTGTGTGTGTGTGTGTGTGTGTGTGTGTGTGTGTGTGTGCGCGTCAATACCATCACTATTAACTCTTTCATGGTAGGAATAACTCTACTATTTATTCTAGTTACCAAACGTCTATATTAAATTAACATTGAGTCATAAGAGCCTGTGAGTGTTAATTACGGAATGGTGAACGATAATTTGTGAATTCCCGTGACAAATAACGTAAGAAATTATGCCTTTTTCTCTGCATTTCGCATTGTTTCAGGTCGTTTCGTATGCGGGGTTAATTTAATCTGAGAATGATTGAAATGAAATGGGAAAAATTCAGTTCACAGACGAAATAGAGAGAGAGAGAGAGAGAGAGTGGGGGGGGGCAGAATTTCTGGGAGTGAAAAATGGTGTAGGGACGTGTGTGTGTGTGTGTGTGTGTGTGTGTGTGTGTGTGTGTGTGAGAGAGAGAGAGAGAGAGAGAGAGAGACTCACCGGGGGCGTCTCTCCCTACATCAAAATAGCATTAACAGCTTCCTCCCCTTCTCTCTCTCTCTCCCTCCATTCTCCTGGTCTTTCCATTCATCCACATACCTTTATTCTCTCTCTCTCTCTCTCTCTCTCTCTCTCCATTCTTCTATTTTTTCCATAAATCCACCTACTTTTATTTCTCTCTCTCTCTCCATTCTTCCACTTTTTCCATTAATCCACCTACTTTTATTTCTCTCTCTCTTTCACACACACACACACACACACACACACACACACACACACACACACACACGGCACCCCGAGCGACTGGAGGGTGGGGGAGAGCCTTCTAACTTTGCTACCGTATTCTTGAACTTTTGTAACGTAATTAGAGTAGGTGGTTTGTGCAACTCTCTCTCTCTCTCTCTCCTTCCTTCTTCGCACCCTTCTTTACTTCTCGCCTCATCCTCTCTCCTCTTCCTCCATCTCCACTTTCTTCCCTTTTTTTTCTTCCCATAATCATCCTTTCCCTTCCTTCTCCTTCTTTCCTCCCCTCCCCTCATCCTTTCCTACTACTTCCCCTTCCTCTCCCTTTGCCCTCCTCCTCTCCCTCCTCTTTTCTCCTTACCTTCTCCCCCTTCCTTTCCTCATTATTTCCTCTCCCCCTCCCTCCCCAGCTCTCCTCCCCATACCCTCTCACCTTCCCTGCTCCCCTCCATCTTCTCTTCCACATACCCTCTACCCCTCCTCGCTCTTCTTCTCTTCTC
>NC_137010.1:5131100-5163600 GCF_032717465.1 Coenobita brevimanus
ACGCGTGTAAGTGTCTGTTTATCTTGTGTCTGTTTCTTTTTATCAGGTTAACTATTACGTACATATGTCTCTCTCTCACTGTGTGTATATATATACTGTATATATATAATGTGTGGATGTGTGTATGCATATACAGTATGTATGTACGTACGTGTGTGTGTGTGTGTGTGTGTGTGTGTGTGTGTGTGTGTGTGTGTGTGTGTGTGTGTTGGAGACAGGAGCAAAAGAAGCCACATACGAAAAAAAAACAAAGTTATGGAGTAAAGAGGTCAGGAAGAGGGGGGAAAGGGAGGAAGGTCTCTCTCTCTCTTTCATACATAGCCCCTTTCTCCAAGTCTCTTCCATTACACAAATCTTTCTCTTTTCAGTCATTTTCCTCTTCCTCTCTTTTTCCTCTCTCTCTCTCTCATCAAAAGGAGTCCTTCATGCCATCCTCAGACGCATAAAATAAACATACGCAAAAAACACGCAAAAATGGGGAATGATATTGGTGCACACGAGGCGAAAAACGTACATGAAAAAAGTACACACAGGTGCGCACACACATACAGACACAGATGACTGCCTATACAAATTGAACCTGTCACGAGAACAGCACACACACACACACACACACACACACACACACACACACACACACACTTACCCGTTTTTCTTTATATTATACTTTTACTTAATAAATACTTCCACTCCCAACGACACGTCTCTCTCTCTCTCTCTCTCTCTCTCTCTCTCTCTCTCTCCACATGTAAAAGTGAGAGAAAAAGCGGGTCTGACTTTTCACAGATTTTATTGTTTTACTTTCGCCAGGATCCAGTGTGTGTGTGTGTGTGTGTGTGTGTGTGTGTGTGTGTGTGTGTGTGTGTGTGTGTGTGTGTGTGTGTGTGTGTGTGTGTGTGTGTGTAAGAGAGAGAGAGAGAGAGAGAGAGAACAACTACCTACCTGTCAGTCAAGTGATGTCATTCTAATTAACCTCCTATATTTACCTACCTATCTATCTCACTACCTATCTTTCTGTATCTATCTGTCTATCTATCTATCTCCACTACTTGCATTATATCCTCCTATCAGTTCCATGCACGTATTATTTATCTATCGCACTGAGTAATCTATCTATGCCAATACATATTTTTTCTAACATTACATTAGTCTATTTGTCTATCTATCTATCAGTCTGTCTCTCCCTCATTACGTATTTTCTTCCAATCTCTCTCTCTCTCTCTCTCTCTCTGATTTCCTGTTATAATTCATGTAGCTTTCTTTTCGTCTGTCTGTCTCTGTCTATCTATCTGCTTACCTATCTATCTATCTGTCTACTGCATGTACCTATCTATCTATCTATCCGTCTATCCATCAACGTTTAACTTCATACCTGTCGCACCCTCTCTCTCTCCACATCCTCCCCTCTCTCCCTCTCCCCTCCCCATCATCAATCAGAATTTGACTCTCCCTATTTCCATTTCCCACGGTCTCTCTCTCTCTCTCCCTCTCTCTCTCTCCCTCCCTCCTTCATTTCTTGATTTATTGTAATTTCTCTGGGCCTTCTTCATTGATCTGACTGAGGGGGAGAGAGAGAGAGAGAGAGAGAGAGAGAAACTGGCTAACAAAGAGCCGTAATGATGAAAACTGTTGACAAAGTGAGTGAATATAGAGGAAGGAAGGAAGGAAGAAAAAGAAAGAAAGAAGGAAAGAAAGAAAAAGAAAGAAAGAAGGAAGGAAGGACTGAGGGAAGGAAGGAAGCAAGGACTGAGAAGAGCAGAGACGTGCGTGGGAGGAAGAAGAGAGGAAAGATTGATGAAGGATGCATGAGGAAAGAATGGAGAGAAAAATGGGATGAGGAAAATAATATGAGGAAGGAGAGAAAAGGAGGGAAAGCAGGAGGCGGAGAAGATAATGAAGTAAGGAGAGGGAGTGAAGGAAAGAAGAAGAAGGTAAGAAGGAAGAAGCATTAAAAGAGAAGGAAGGAAGGACGGAAGAAGGATGGGAAGGATGGAATAAGGAACCGAAAAAGGAAGGGAAGGAAAGAGGGAGGGAGGGAAGGAAGGAAGGGGAGGGAGAGAAGGAAGGAAGGATGGAGGAGAAATAGGATGGAGGACAAGGAGAGGATGGAGGGAAAGATGTGAAGAGAGAGAGAGAGAGTATTCAACAGGTAGGCAGACATGACAACAAATACAAAGACCAATTTTCTTGTACAGGTAAGTTCCATTATAGTCTGGTCGGGTGTAGGTTAATATGTAGGCAGACAGGCCGTTTAATGTTGAATGTTGTGTTACTTGGATTGGATACAGGTAGAATACAGGTAAAATTAGAGGTACAGTGTAGGTAATGATACAACAGATGTCAATGTGAGTAGAAACAAGTAAATATGCAGGTAAGTAGAATATTAAAGCTAGGGTGTTGTGGTAACTGGATGGTATACAGGTAAATTACAGGTAAAGGTGTACACATTATACAGATAAACACGTGAATACAGTGTCATATACAGGCTACGAGGTACTATAGAAGAAAGACTTACTGCGGTGGCACCGACATACAGTATATACTTGGGAAGAGGTTATATAAACGTCCCTCCCCCCGTAAGGAGGATGGTGGACTGCAGCAGAAGGGTGTCTTCAGCCTGCCGTCACCCGGGTTCACGTCCAGACGAGCAAGACTGGAGCCAGAATCAGGTTATAAGAGGTAAGCTGTGTTTACCTTTGGTGGGTCCGGCGCGGGTGAATGCCACGGCGAGAACTTTGAGAGTGGCGGTGGGTCGGCGGGCAGGAGGGGGCCCAGGAAGCGCTGCTGGGTGTAGGCCAGGCCCCGCATGGCCCTGGGGGGCGGCGGCGGGGGCGGGGGTTGGGGTGCTTGGGGTGCGGCGCGGGGCTGCGGGGCAGGGGGATGTGAGCGCAGGGCCAGGGCCAGGGGCCGCGGGTCCTGCCGCTCCCGCCCCACAATGCGCATCAGCTTGTCCAGGCTGCCCTGCGAGGACTGGCCCGTCGCCGCCACCATGCGCCGCAGCTTGTCGTAACTCTTGCGCCGGTCGCCGGGACCCAGCAGCGAGCGCAGCGTGTCGAAGGGTCTGGCGGGGACGTGGCCTTGGGGCGGGTAAATCCAGGTGCTGCCGTAGACGGGCGGGGTGCGCGGCGGTGCCTCGGGCGCGAAGGCCACCAGGCGGCCGTAGGAGTGGTGGGAGCGGCGCGGCAGCTGGTTGGTGGAGGTGGCGCGCCGCGCCTCGCGTTTGCTCAGCCGCCACATCTCCCGCAGCTCCTCGCAGGACGGCTCGCCCCGCAGGCGGTACCCGGGCACGTACTGGTTGAATTCCAGGTCTCGCTTGGTGACATCACCCTCCGCCACCACCCCCGCCACCCCCACCCCCAGCAGCGCCACCACCGCCGCCGCCACCACCACCGCCACCATGCTGGCCCCCTCACTCCCGCCCCATCCACACACCTGCAACAAGACACAACACATCATTAACACACCTGCAGTTATAATATCATTGCACCACACCACCAACACCATAGGCCCACCTACCCGTTCACAACACCTGCTGTATACTCTGTTCACTTCAACAAGTCGTAAAGCTGCCATCTCTCCAGCTTGAATGATGACCTACAGCATAACAAGAGATTAACACTGGACTATGGTGGTAGTCACAAAGAAGTGCTGTGGGAGGGATGCAGGGCCGGAGCGTTGTCATCCTTCAACTAAGCTACGGGAAACAGGCGCAAAAGGACGAAAAGCTCCACCAACTTAACGTGAATAAACTGCAGCAAACTACTTCTCATGGCAAAATATTCTTTCAAAAAATTAATATGGGGGAAAAAGGGAGAAATAAAACCAATAAGCCACAAATAGAAAAAAAAAATCAGGAGTACATAGATAAGAAGCTAATGGAAGACGAAGGAGAAGGAGACCGAGGAGGAGACTAGTTATTAAAGTTTTCGCTCTTCCCACACGACTGGAATCGGATTATGGGACACCTATTCGGAGCTGGGGGGGGGGGTTAGCTGTGGCCTTCAATACAACTAATATAAGAGTCGTTCCTACGCTGAATAAAATCGTCTGGAGGTAAAATCAATACAGGTGACGTCCTCTCCATCTCCAAATCAAATCAAAGAAAAATAAATAAATCAAAATAAATAAAGGAAATAAATCAAAATAAATTAAGGAAATAAATCAAAATAAATAATAAAAATAAAATCGTTAGCAGGTAAAATTAATACAGGTGACGTCCTCTCCATTTCCAAATCAAATAAAAATAAAAATAAATAAAAATAAATAAAGTAAATCAAAATAAATACAATAAATAAAATCAAAAATAAAATCGTCTACAGGTAAAATTACTACAGGTGACGTCCTCCCCATAAACGGGTTAAATATTCCACTGATGACATTATTTATTTATTTATTTATCTATTTATTATTATTATTATTCTTCGCCTCATTCTTACTGCCCTCAGACGATTTTATTCAGCATGAGAGAGACTTTTCCAGGGGGGGGGGGTTGAGGGAGGGGTTTGATACAGCGTCCGTCAAACACCCGTCCAGAGCGAGGAGACTCCCTGACACCTCTTCTTTAGCGATTTATTTTCCAAACTACCCATTAATATTCTCTCTCTCTCAGTCTGCCTGTCTGTCTCTCTCTCTCTGTCTGTCTGTCTGTCTGTCTGTCTGTCTCTCTCTCTCTCTCACTCTCTCTCTTACATCTTCTCAATATCGACTCATGCATAAATAACACACAAGATTACGGTAACGGAATCAGAATAAATCGGTAAGGAAGAGGTGTTTGTGAGTTTCCTAATGGCACGGGAATACCGCTCCTTCCCTTAAGCTGAATAAAATCGTCTGGAGGCAGCAAGAATTGAAAAAAAAAATCGGATTGAAAGGGTTAATAATGGCCGTATTGCACGTGGCTCCGGGGGCTTCGTGAGAGAGAGAGAGAGAGAGAGAGAGAGAGAGAGGACATCAATGCTAAGCGCCCATGTTCTCGTCGGTCAAGGAAGTTCCCTAACACCTTTTCCTAAGCGATTCAGTTTGCTTATTACACCTTACTGTTTCTTCCGTAGCACAATCCCTCCAATATCACCAAACTCTGCATAAGTAACGTACAAGGGGATATCAACCAGCCATATCAAAAAATAAATCGTTTAGGAAAAGGTGTTACGGAGTTTCCTTAATACAGGCCTAGGTGTAATGTTAAGGCGTAACAGGCAAAATAAATCGCTTAGAGAAGGGTGTTAGGGAGCTTCCTTGATACAGACCAAGGTGTTTAAGGTGTAACAAGCAAAATAAATCGCTTGGAGAAAGGTGTTAGGGAGCTTCGTTAATACAGGTCAAGGTGTTTAAAGTGTAAGTCAAAATAAATCGCTTAGAGAATGGTGTTAAGGAGCTTCAACACAGACTCACCGTAAATACAGGTGTGTAGGGAGTAATTAGGTTCACCTTTCCCATTGTCATTTATTTATTTATTTATTTATAAGTTTGTGAAGTCTTTAATTAACTGTGCTTAGCTCTTATCAACTGTCACCTTTTGTTTTTTCTTTCTTTCTCTCTCTCTCTCTCTTTTTGTTTTTGAGTGGTTCAGTTCCTTAAAAATTGTTACATAAATTTCCTAACTGTGTATTTTTTCTTTCTGTTTTTTTCCTTTTTCTTTCTTTTTTTCTTTCTCTTTTTTCCTTTCTTTCTTTTTTGGTTTTGAAATTCAGTCACAAATGAGTTACGGCAAATTTTCACTCTACTGACGTCTCGATATAAAGGTCACATTTCCGTCACTTCAATATCAACCGCTTATTTTCCTTTTTGTAGCGACCCCTCAACTTCTCCACCGCAGTCACCTTTAATTAGCGGTCAAGGTGTACTGCGGTCACCCTTATATAACGGTCAAGGAGGCGGTCACCCCTATATAACGCCCTTGGTATACTGCGGTCACCCTTATATAACGGCCTTGGTATACTGCGGTCACCCCTATTTATCGGTCAATCTTGTTACCGCGGTCACCTTGAAATTACGGTCAATCATGCGGTCACCTTTCTCACCCAGACCAGTTTCTTTATTTTCGGTCAGTTTTTCGGTATATTTCGCTCACTTTCAATCCTGTCAATTTATTTTCTATTATTTAATATTTCTTTTCCTTTCACTTTGTTTTTATTTCAAGTTCGCGATTTTCAGAATGATCACTATATAGCGATTAGGATCATCTCTTCTCATTTTCCTTCAACAAAAACATTATTATTATTATTATTATTATTATGTCATTTTCTAGGTATTTTTGTCCCTTAGTTCTTGTCAGTTTTTTCCCCTGATTTCTTCGTCTGACTGAAAATGAAAAAAATAGCAAATATGATTTTTTGGCGCTGCTTTTACGTGGTGTGTGTGTGTGTGTGTGTGTGTGTGTGTGTGTGTGTGTGTGTGTGTGTGTGTGTGTGTTTCATGTGTGCGTGCGTACTGTATCTCGTTCATGGTAATATGAATAGTATAATTTCCATGAATAATCGCGCGCGCGTGCGTGCGTGTGTGTGTGTGTGTGTGTGTGTGTGTGTGTGTGTGTGTGTGTGTGTGTAAGGTACCGTATACACTAAATAATAAGAACATTTTGCAACTGTGTGTGACCGTATGTATGGAAGTCAGTATTTATGCAAGTGTGTACATGAGAGCGTGACTAATGTATTGTACATGTGGGCGTTACTGTGGACTGACGTGTACGTAATTGTGTAGGTCGGCACTGGGACAGGTGTGGGGGAGTGGTGACGGGTGTGACACGTGTGGGCAGGTGTGGGCGAGTGATGATAGGTGACACGTGTGGGGGAGTGGCGATAGGTGTGACATGAGTAGGTCAGGTGTGGGATGTATGGAACTCAACATAGCAGGGGTACAGAACTGCAAAGGGTGTGTAGCAGGTGTGGAACTCAGAACTGAATGTGTATACAGCTGTAGTAGGTGGCTGGCAGGTGTGGGGCAGGTGCAGGCTGTAGGGATCTCAGTACAACAGGTGTATATAACTGTGACAGGTGTCTGGCAGGGGTGGAACTCATAACAAAGGTGTATACAGCTGTGGTAGGTGTTTGGCAGGTGTGGTGGAGGTGTGGGATGTAGGGATCTCAGTAGAGTAGGTGTATATAGCTGCGGCAGGTGTTTGACAGGCGTGGGGTAGGTGTGGAATTCAGGACAAAGTATGTGTAACTGCGACAGGTGTGGGCAAGGTTTGTGATGTATGGATGTATATAGCAGGTGTATATAAATGTACAGGTGTGTATGACAGTTGTGTATAAGTGTATTAAGTGTGGGGTAGGAATAGCAGGTGTATTTCTCGAAGTGACAGGCGTGCAAAAGGTGCAACAAGTTTATTTCTCATTGTAACATATGTGAGCGGGTGTACCATTTATTCTGATCTTGGTTATAGACGTGAGAAAGTGTAACAATTATCTTTATCTTTGTAGCGAATGTAACAAGTGTAACAAGTGTAAATGAGGTGTGGGGTGGTTGAGGGTGGTATGGTACAGGAAAATGGATGGGAAAAGATGTATATTTGTAACTGGAATCAAACATACTTGATCATTTAATTATACATACTTCCTTGTAACATCTGTGTCACCGTGTCTGTCTGTCTCTCTCTCTGTAACAGGTGTGTATTTCTATATGACAAGTATGACAGGTGTTAAAGGTGGAAAGGCGATATAACATGTGTAACTGGTATACTTTTCCTTATAACACCTGTCTGCGTAACTCCGCAAGGTAGGTGTGGTACATGTATAAAAGGTGTACCAGACAAGTGCTACGGGTATAACTCTCCTTGTAACACCTGTCTCCGTGTCACAGGTGTCTATTTCTCTATGGCAGGTGTGACGCGTGCTACACAAGTACAGAACGTAAGAAAAAGGTGTAATAGGCAGGTGTAAGTTATAAATTTCTCTGTAACTTCCTGTGTCACAAACATCTGTCTATCTGTAACAGGTGTGTATCTTCGAGTTAGGTGTGTACTAGAGGTGTAGCGAGAGCAGGCTACCCACACCCACGCCTGCACATGCACACGCACACACATATACACACACACGCGTACACTCAAAGAGGGATGGAGTCACACTAAGCTGAAGTCTAGGAAAAGCACTTACTGGCAACCCTTTCCCTCCTCCCTCCCTCCCTCCCTACCCTACCTTCTTCCTCCCCTTCCTCCATTCTCTCCCAACCTTCCTTTCCCTCCCTTTCATCCCCTTCTCTTGTTTCCTTCCTCTCTCCCCCTCTCCCAATCCCCTCCCTTCTTTCATCCCCTTCTCTTGTTTCCTTCCTCTCTCCCCTTCTCCCAATCCCCTCCCTTCTTTCATCCCCTTCTCTCCCTCTCCATCCTTTCTCTTCCTCTCTCTCTCTCCCTCCTATTCCTTCTCCTCCTCTGTCTCCCTCCAGCTCCCCCCATCCCCTCCCTTTCCTGCAACTATCCCTTCCCTCCCTCCCCCTCTTTCCTTCCCTACTTTCCCTTCCCTTCCTTCTTTCCCTACCTTCCCTTCCCTTCCCTTACCTTTCCCTCAGAAAAGATACCACAGTCATAACCTGCTATGGAACAAAGAACATCGGAAGCAAGTAGGCAGGTAAGTAAGCAGGTAGGGAATAAGTAGGGAGATAGGTAAGTTGGTGGGCAGGTAATACGCTAAGCAGGAGTAAAGTGGGAAGAGAATAGGTAAGAAGAGAGAGGCAGTGGGTAAGGGGGAAAGAGGAGAAGGGAGGGAGGGAGGGAGGAATGGAGGTAGAGAGGTAAAGAGGTAGGGAAAGAGAAGGCAGGAGGTAAAGAACAGTGTTAAGCAAAGGTGAGACAGATGGGAGGTGAGGCAGGTAACAGACATGGGGTACGGAAGGCACAGGGTAATGAAGGTGAGGAGGCAGGTAGGGAGAGGGGTAGATAGGTGAACAGTGAGGCACGTGAGAAGGCAGGCAAAGGGAGGGGTAGGTGGGTGAACAGTGAGGCACGTGAGAAGGGGTTGGCAAGGAGGGAGGCAGGAACACAAGAGATGAGACGTTAGGTAGGGTGAGAGGAAGGCAGAGAGATCAGGAAGGGTGGCAGGTGAAAAGATGGAAGAGACAAGGATAGGCAGGAGGGTGGTTAGGCAGAAAGAGAGGTAACGTAGGGAGGGTGAGGCAAAGGAATCAGGTGAGAGGTAAGGCAGGAAACAGGCAAAATAAAAGGGAGGAGGGGGAAGAAAGAGCAGACAGAATGAGGGAAGCACAGAAACAGCCGGGGGAGGAGGAGGAGGAAAGCAGGCACGTGAGGCAGAAGGGAGGAGGGTGAGGCAGGAGGGAGGAGGGTGAGGCGGGGAGGGGAGGCAGGGAAACAGGTGAGATAAGTGGCAGGAAACGGGCAAGGTGAAAGGGGGAAAAACATGAAAGGTGAGGGAGGGAGACAGGAAGGAGAGTGCAAAAAGACAGAGGGAGGAAGGGAGGAGAAGACAAGAGGGAGCGGGGTGGGGGAGGCAGGGAAGAGGGGGTGTGAGGGGAGGCAGAGAGGGGGGGGAGGGGTGACTTGGCAACAGTTCACACACTCCCAGAATGAATGAACGTGTGGAACCTTGCCAACACACACACACACACACACACACACACACACACACACACACACACACACACACGTCTCGAGTACATACGTAACAGGACGGACGTGGGTGTGTGGCATGAGGTGGTGTGACTGGTGTGGTGTGGTGTGGTGATGTATAAGTGCGGTGGAGTGTAGTGTGATGTGGTGTGGAGAGTAGTGGTGTGGTGTGGTAAGAACGAGTGGTATGGTGTTTGTGTAGGTGTGATGTATCGTGAATGTGGTGCATTGTGGTGTGATATGTGATGTGGTGTGTGGTGCTGTGATATGGTATGTGGTGTGGTGTTGTGTGTGGTGAGGTGAGATATGGTGTGTTGTGTGGTTGTGTGTGGTTAGTTGAGATATTGTGTGTGGTGTGGTGCAATGTATGGTGAGGTGATATAGTGTGTGGTGTGGTATAGTGTATGGTGTGCTGAGGTGTAGTGTGTGGTGTGGTGTGGTTCAACGTTCGGGTGTGAGTGTGGTGCGGTATGGAGTGATGTGCTGTGGTAGCCGGTGTGGTGTGGCAAGGTAGGGCACGGCAAAACAAAGTATGGCAGGGGAAGGGAAGGAAAGGGTATAGCAGGGCAGGGCAGGGCATGGCAGGGCAGGAGAAGGACACGGCAGGGAGGACAGGGGCAGGGCAGGGAAGGGCAGGGCGAGGTAAGGTAAGGGCAGGACAAGGGTAGGGCAGGGTAAAGGAAGGGAGAACAGGGGCAGGGCAGGGCAGGGCGAGGTAAGGTAAGGGCAGGACAAGGGTAGGGCAGGGTAAAGGAAGGGAGGACAGGGGCAGGGAAGGGCAGGGCGAGGTAAGGTAAGGGCAGGACAAGGGTAGGGCAGGGTAAAGGAAGGGAGGACAGGGGCAGGGCAGGGCAGGGCGGGTGCCAGATCGTAACCTGTATTTATAAGCGGAAGTGCGTCAGTCGGGGGGGGGGGGGTGTTCTTAGATCTGTTGGGGTACGGGGTATTTCGGTAGAGGTAAACCCTGCAGGCGTATCTCTCTCTCTCTCTCTCTCTCTCTCTCTCTCTCTCTCTCTCACACAGTTACACCATGTTCTTTCTCATTTCATTCTTGCATCCGCCAAACGACTTTGTTCAGACCTCTTGAAGTGAAGGGGATAAGGGTTCGAAGAGAGAGAGAGAGAGAGAGAGAGAGAGAGAGTGTCGACAGGTGTGATGTTAAGGTGACTTCCTGCATGACGTCACTGGACCTATGCCAGTACATCATCCCACTCTGCCTCACACCACTAAGTTTCCCCTTATATTTTTTCAATTTTTTTCTTGCACTTCTTTACTCATATACGCTTACCCCCCCCCCCCGCCCTCTCTCCCTCTCTCAAAGGTAAATTATCATTCCTATTAATAGTATTAATCTGAAGTTCAGTAATACTCATAATAATAATAATAATAATAATAATAATAATAATAGTAATAATAACACATGATGATGGAAAAAATACATAAAACACAAGCAATGATACCTCTCACTGAGGACACAAACATATCTCAATCTGGATATATATATATTCAACTCACCCCCTCCTTCATATGTCTCTCCACCCCATCCTTCCATCTCATTCCCGGTCTCCCCCTCCACTAAAAAAAAAACTGAAGCAATAAATGTCCCAGTGATGTGATTTTCCAAGTTTAAAAATGAAAATCACGAATATAGAGAAAACCAAAAATCCATCCGAACCGACATTTTGAAACCCTCCACCCTTGCCAAAAAGTAAAAAGCAAAGCAAAATAAATAAAAAGCTGAAATTAAAAAAAAAAAATTCAAATTGCCATTGGTAATATTCTCTCCCCCTCCCTCAAACTTTTCCAAAATCTCTCACTATATATGATTTTTTTTTTTTTTTTTTTTTTTTTTTTTTTTACATATAACTGATGAGGCTTCGTACGTGTCAGGGTTTGATCATGGAAGCATTTTTGGGGATACTGCCAATGGGGTGCACTTTTTCCCATAATTTTTTCTATATATACCATTTCTCTTTTTAATTCTCTCTTTTTTTTTTTTTTACTGTGTGACTGTAGGTCGCTGTAAACGAGATGGAAGTGAAGGGGTGATCTTTTAATGGCGAGGGGGAGACCGAGGATGAGATGGAGGGATGGGGTGTGGGCTGGAGAAAGGGCGGTCTGATGGCGGGAGACGGGGTGACATGGAGGCGATTTGTTAGAGAGAGAGAGAGAGAGAGAGAGAGAGCAATCTGAATATATAAAAAGACGCCTACACAAACAGCAAAATTCTCATCAAGTTTCACTCAAAATTTTCACCAAACATTCTTCCCAAGTTTCACCGAAGGGAGGATGGCCGGGAATCACACCTGGCGAGCGCCTTGACGGAAACTCTTACTGCTGGCAGGGAGGAAAAGAAGTGTGTGTGTGTGTGTGTGTGTGTGTGTGTGTGTGTGTGTGGGAAGAAACATGCTTCAAACTCCTTCCTAACGCCTCCTCCATAGCGATTTATTCTGGATATTATAAGAAGAAACATGCTTCAAAATCGTTCGTAATGCTTCTTCCTCAGCGATTTACTCTGGACATTACTTGGAAGACACATGCTTCAAAATCTTTCTTAATGCTTCTTCCTTAGCGATTTATTCTGCACATTATAGGAAGAAACATGCTTCAAATCTTTCTTGATGCTTATTCCTCAGCGATTTATTCTGCATGTTACTGGAAGAAACACGCTTCAAAATCTTGCTTAATGATTCTTCCTTAGCGATTTATTCTGGACATTACAGGAAGAAACATGCCTCAGAATCTTTCCTAATACCTCTTCCTTAGCGATTTATTCTGCACATTACACACAAATATTCACTTTGCACACCACGTCGATATGTAAACCCTATAAACATCTATGAAAAGGTTTATCAGAAAAATCCGTCACAAAAATAAAAACCACTCAAAAATAAAAACCAAAAATAAAAACCACTCTCAAAAATAAAAACCACTCAAAAATAAAAACCACTCTCAAATATAAAAACCACTCTCAGAAAAATAAAAACCACTCACAATATAAAAACCATTCAGAAAATTAGAAACCACTCAAAAATAAAAACCACTCGCAAAAATAAAAACCACAAAAATAAAAACCTCAAAAATAAAAACCACTCGCAAAAATAAAAACCACTCGCAAAAATAAAAACCACTATCAAAAATAAAAACCACTCTCAAAAATAAAAACCACTCGCAAAACCCACGTCACAAAAACCTAACATTACAAACCTCACCAAGACCACCACAAAACCCACATAAAACCACACCTAAACCGGCATAAACCCACACAAAACCACATCAAGAACCACACCAAAAACCCACACAATACCACACCACAGACACCGCCTAAAACCTCCCGGATATCCATCAAAACCTCACTACACTCCACCATCAAACACCATAAAACCAAACACACACACACACACACACACACACACACACACACACACACACACACCGGGTCTCCAAATTGCAAGCCCATCCGAAGGCCACTTATAACCGGAAGCCGATAGACGGAAGTGCGGAGGTGTCGCTTCCCCTCTTAACCCCTTCACATCGAGCACCTCTTGGGGGGATTTCTTGCTCTCTCTCTCTAGCAGACGATTTTGGGGGGCACCTGGGCTCCTATGACTCACTCCCAGCTGAATAAAATTGTCTTCTCTCTCTCTCCCTTTCCCTCTCTCTTTCTCTCTCTCTCTCTCCAGCAAGACGATTTTTGGGGGGCACCTGGCCTCCTTTGACTCACTCCCGGCTGAATAAAATCGTCTCTTAGATGGAATACAGTACTTTACGGACACGATTTTTGCCAATGAAGCTGCTATGAGTCACTCCAAGCTGAATGAAATCGTCCCGCATGGGTTGCAATAGGGTACTGGATTCTTTCTATACCTGGACGATTTTTATGACTCAGGTTACTATGATTTATTCTCTGCGGACCAAATAACAACAGAGGTGGTGACAGGACGATTTTTCAACCCCTTCGCCACGAGGACTCTAGCTATCACCAGACGATTTTATTCCGCTTGAGGCCTTCATATAAGAGGGCTGTTTCTTTTTTATGGGTTTCTAGGTTGGGGCCTAAACCATTAAAAATCTCTCCCTTTCTCTCTCTCTCTCTCTCTCTCACACACACACACACACTCTTAGCAAATCACTTTCTCTCTCCCTTCTTTTCAACCTCTCACTCCCTGTCATTTTCTTCCACCTCCTCTCCCAATTCCTCCTTCACTCCCACTCCCTCCCACTCCAATGAAACCAATATAACGGTGGTCTTTCATACCCTCCCCCCACACACACACATTCATTCTCTCTCCATGACAACTCTGAGTGGGTGAGAGATATGATGGAAAACTGTTGTTACCACGACTACTACCACCACCACCACCACTACAACTACTACTATTATTATTATTACTATTATTATTATGTATGGATTGGTTACTGGACCGGGCTGCAAGTCGAAGTCGCTGTGGGGTATCAACTGACAATTTCAGGGTTACCGAACTAGACATTGCTGATGATAGTTATTCTAGCGGAGTTGCTGGAGATACTACTGCGTGTCCTCGAGGAATTTCAGGAGAATACGAAGCCCTTCGGATTACTCTTCGGCCAAGACCGAGGTTCAGGCAATTGGTGGCTTGTTGGATGAAGCAGTTCAGTCTGTCCAAGCATGTGGTGAGGATATACAAGTCCTGGAAAGATTCACTTATCTTGGTAGTGTGGTCCATAACAACGGTAGATGAGATCTCTCGCCGCATTGGTCTGGCCTACGGGGTTATGGACTCACTCAATTCGGGTATTTGGCGCTGTTATTTGTGTAGATGGACGAAAGTATGCATCTTCAAGGCGCTGCTGCTCCCTGTCTTACTTTATGGCTGTGAGACATGGACACTAAACAGTGACCTGAGGCGGCGAATTGACTCCTTTGGTATTAATCTTTATAGGATCATGGGATATCGCTGGTACAACCGGGTGAGTTACAAACAACTACGCCGTGAGACTGAATCGAGGCCTATTACTCACAATACGTCACCGCCAACTCCAGCTATTTGGGCACGTGGTCAGCTTTCCTGAGGCTGATCCTGCTCATAGGGTGATCTCTGAACAAGTTAACCCAGGGTAGAGGAGGCCAAGGGGAAGGCCACGCAGCTCATGACTGGAGCAGGTCGATCACTCCTGTCGGGAGATACTTAGAGGGGGAAGAGTCGTTGCCTGGAGGGTTGCACAAAGGGCCCCGCGTAGGTGGAGTCGGAGTGAGGCTATGCACCCAGCGGCGTTTTCCCCTCTTGACTGATTTATTATTATTATTATTATTATTATTATTATTATCATTATTATTATTGTTATTATTATCATCACTGCTTTACAATTCCACTCCTACATCTTGTCCTTGAGTCCATTCTTTTCGTCCACCCAGTTCCGTCTCTTCCTCTTTTCTCTTCTCCGGCTGCTGCTCGATCTCTATCTTTTCTTTAACAGCTCTTTAAGTATGGAGCCTGTGGTCTTCAAAAATCTGGTCTGCGGTCTAAAAGCTTTTGATCTATAAAAGTGGTCTTCTTTTTAAATGCCATAAGTGGTCATTTAACATCTGGTCTGAGGCTTATAAACTTCTGCTTCGTGACCTTTAAATATTATCTGTGGTCTTTAAAAATGTTAATTGTGTTCCTGAAATATCAGATTTGTGGTCTTTAAACATCTGAACTGTGATTTTTAAAAATTTGGTCTACATCTGAACTGTGGTCCGTAAATATTTAATCTTTAAACTGAACCGGTCTTTAAATATTTAGCCTTTAAACATCTGAACTGTGATCTTTAAGTGTTTGGTCTTTAAACATCTGATCTGTGCTTTAAATATTTGGCCTATAAACATCTGAAGTGATCTTTAAATATCAGGTCTTTAAACATCTGAACCGTAGTCTTTAAATATTTGGTCTTTAAACATCTGAACTCTGATCTTTAGGTATTTGGTCTTTAAACATCTGAATTGTGCTTTAAATATTTGGTCTTTAAATATCTGGTCTGTGATCTTTAAATAACCTGGTCTATGGTATTTAAACATTCCAACTATGGTCTTTAAACATCTGGACTGCGGTCTTTAAAAACCTGCCTGTTTAACATCGTCACTTTTCAAATTAACTCGAACGATTTTCACCAATAATACTCAAGCGACGAAGATGCACCGTTACCCTTTAAATATCGCTCACCTTCCATATTTTATTATTCAGACGGAGAAATATTATATCGTTTACCGGGAATAAATTGGCGTGTTGAAATAGATTCGCTCAATTTCACATAAATTCGCTCACATGCATTGTCATTTAAGGAGATTCACTGGGTCTCAAAATTCTTCGTCTGAGCCATAAATATGCGTATTCCGTTCCTCCCCAGCCATTCGTTCAATTGCCCAATATTCTCTTGCATTTCTCTTCTAATATTATCGCTCAAACTTTCTCCATTTACCTCTCTCTCTCTCTCCCCATTATCCCTTCCACCCACTCTCTCCCTTTCTCTCCCTCCTATGCTTCTCTCCTGCTATCTCCCCCTACTTGTATCCCCCCATCTCTCTCTCTCTCTCTCTCCTTCCCTCCCACGCACCCTCCACCTTCTCTCCCATCCCCCAATTAAAGATACTCTCTCCCTCTGTCTGTCTCTATCTTCTTCCCCACCCCCCTCTCTCTCTCTTGTCTAGCTATCTCTCCCTTCCTCCCACGCAATCTCGGGCTTCCTGTCCTTCCCTCATTCAGTGTTTCTCTCTCTCTCTCTCTCTCTCTCTCTCTCTCTCTCTCTTGTCTAGCTATCTCTCCCTTCCTCCCACGCAATCTCGGGCTTCCTGTCCTTCCTTCCTTTAAAGTTATTCTCTCTCTCTCCCTGCTTTGCTATCCTTGTCTTATCTTAATACAATAGTTACACACAATCAGCCCATGCTGTGACAAACGGTCTGGAATGGATCAATAGCTCCTCTCTCTCTCATTATCCCCTTCCTTTCCTTCCTCCCTCTTTCCATCTCTCTCACACACCTCTCATAATCCCCTTCCTCCTCTCTCTCTCTCTCTCTCTCCTTCCCGCTTTGCTATCTTTATCTGTCGCAAAAAATTACATATCACAGTCATGGTCTTCCCTGTAACAAGGAACATCGGGAAGAACATGGGGTCTTTTGTTGTTTGCTTCCTTTGTAATTCATTGTGGTTGTCTCTTTCTCTCTCTCTCTCCCCGCCACCCACATCCACATTTTCTCTCCTGCTCTATCCCTCCATCCGTCTCACTCTTTCTTTATCCTTCCCTTCATCCTTCATTCCCACGTTCCCTTCTCTATCTGTCTCTCTCTCCCTCTCTCTCTCATCTCTCACCTTTTCCCTCCTTCCCATCTGACTCCCAAATTACCCTCTCCCTCCCTCTTTCCCTCCCTCGCTAGAATATTGAACACTGGAGCGCCCCCCCCCTCCCTCCCTCGGCCCATTCATGCTGTACCTTCATTCTGACCCTGTGACGTAGCTGTGACGTCACTGCCTCACTCACACAGAGGACACTACTACGACGAATACTATCACTGCATCACAAAGGTTTCCATGCCCTCTGCCTGGACTATTGTCAATGAATGTACCGTGAATTACTGTGAATGGTTAAACGTACTATTTGGCTGGACTACTGTTATTACCCCTTCTATTACTATCATTCATTCAAGAAGGTTTATATGCCAGTTAGATGTGAGAATGGATGTATCTGTCTACTACTACGACTACAATTACTACTACTTCTACTATTACTGCTGCTGCAATTACTACTATAACTTTTACTATCATTACTGCTGATGCTATTACTATTTCTAGCACCACCACTACTACTACTACTATAACACTCCTCCTCCTCCTCTTACTACTACTACTCCCCCTGACTCCAAACAACTTGACTATTCCGCACTAAGTATACCAGAAACGGCAACTACTGGCACCAAAAGTACTATCAATTAACATAATCGTATTCTCCAATTCACCTGACTCCCTGTTGACTCTTAGCAGCGTCAATGATGATAGTTAGATCTTTATCCTTCGTGACTTGAATCGGTTTTACTTGAGATTGGGTGAAAGACGAGGTTATTTAGAGGGATTACGTACACACACACACACACACACACACACACACACACACACACACACACACACACAGGCACCCTTTCTCCCTCCCCCACCCACATACATTCAGTCGCATAAACCACACACACTCATCAAAAAAACACCCACACACCCACGCAAACACACACACACACACACACTTAAATTCACGCAAAGTTTTAAACAGCCATTACGAGAAAGTAAAAGAGTAATTATGTGATTGTTAGTCTTAATGGATTACAAGAGAGAGAGAGAGAGAGTCAGTTGTATTTCTATCCAGGATCATTCCACGAATGTAACGCTCGCTCTCTCTCTTTCTCATTTTCTTTTGACAAAAGAGAGAGAGAGAGAGAGAGAGAGAGGAATATATCCAAATGGATGCAAATTTCATTCATTCTCTTCTTCCTTTGAGTAAGGTTGTGTGGGAGGAGGAGGAGGAGGAGGAGGAGGAGGAGGAGGAGGACTGACGATGATGATGATGATGATGATGATGATGATGACGATGATGATGACGATGATGATGATGACGATGATGATGGGGAGGAGGAGGAGGGACAGGGATGGAGGCAATAGGAAGACAAAAGGTAGATAGAAAACAAACGCAAAATGGAGGGAGGGAAGGAGGGAAAAAAGGGGGAGGGGACGACGGAACGGGAGGTGGAGGAGGGAGAGATGAAGTGGAGGGAGGAAAAGAGGGGGACGGAGATAAGAAAGGTGAATGGAGGGAGGGAGAAAAGGAGAGGGGGAAGGGAGTGGATGGGAAGAAAGGTAGAGGTGGTGGAAGAGATGGGGGGAGGGAAAGCTGAGGGAGGGGAGTGTAAGAGGGGGAGAGGGAGGGGGAGAGGGGAGGAAGGGGTATAGTGGTGGACAGGATATTAAGTGTCAAATGGAAGAGAGGTAGAGAAGTGATGAAGGAGAGAGGGAGGGAAGCAGGGAAGAGGGAGAGAAAGATGAACGTGTGTGTGTGTGTGTGTGTGTGTGTGTGTGTGTGTGTGTGTGTGTGAGAGAGAGAGAGAGAGAGAGAGAGGAAAGAAGCCATGACGAAGATGGTGATGATGATGTTGCTCCATTTTCCCCAGATCTTCCGTTCCCCCCTTCTCTCTCTCTCTCTCTCTCTCTCTCATTACCAAGAGATATTAGAGATATTGGGAACTTTGTAATGTTGTCTATTACTGGAGAGAGAGAGAGAGAGAGAGAGAGAGACCCGACCTCCTCCTTTCCTCCCTCTCTGCCTTTCACCATCACTCCTCCTTCTACCACTAGTCATCTCTCTCTCTCTCTCTCTCTCTCTCTCTCTCTCTCTCTCTCTCTCTCTCTCTCTCTCTCTCTCTCTCTCTCAATCCGGTAGGGTGTTTCTGTATTAAATGGACATATCCTGTTGACCCATATACTCATTCTGTGTGTGTGTGTGTGTGTGTGTGTGTGTGTGTGTGTGTGTGTGTGTGTGTGTGTGTGTGTGTGTGTGTGTGAAAGGAAAAGAGAGAGAGAGAGAGAGAGAGAACTACGAGTATTCCCAGAACGTTTTCAGATATAAATACAATTGACTCTCTCTCTCTCTCTCTCTCTCTCTCTCTCTCTCTCACACACAGACACACATTTTTTTTTTAGCTCAATCCATTTATCAATTTTCTTTCCCTCCCCCCCTTCTTCCTTTCAATTTTGTCTTCCTCTTCAGCTCTCTCCTTGCATATACTTCCTTCCATTTCTCTCTCTCTCTCTCTCTCTCTCTCCCTCTCTTTAATCACAAGATATCTAATCCAATATGGTTCACTTTATCCTCTTTACTTCGATGCCTTTGTCAGAGAGAGAAAGAGAGAGAGAGAGAGAGAGAGAGAGAGAGAGAGAGAGAGAGAGAGAGAGAGAGAGAGAACGTGTAAGTTTATGTGAGATAAGCCTGTCTTTATGATGTGTGTGTGTATGTGTGTGGGTGTATGTACGACTGTGTGTGTTTGAGATAAGTATATTATGTTTATGTCTGTGTGCATGTAAGTAAATGCATGTGTGTATAGTGTGTGTATGTCTGTATATGAATATGTGGACGTATGTATGTACTTATGAATGTATGCATGTATGTATGTATGTATGTATGTATGTATGCATGTATGTATGTAAGTGTATCTAACCATAACCACTCGTCTCCCCCTCCCAAACAACCTCCTTCGCTAATCACCCCCACAATTACTCTTAACTACATCAAACTACCCCTACACTTTTAACCCCGCCTCCCCTAACACACCTAAACTACCCTACTAATTGCCTAGTTACCTCGTTGTCGTTATCCCTCTCAGTACGAGTTTCAATTAATCTTACAATCTGGTTTACAGGGAGGCCTTCATGGGGTGGCACCGGTTTTTTTTTTTCTTTTTTTTTAATGCAAGGAAGAAGGAACCCAAGGCCAGGGGTGGTGGAGTTCCCCTATTACATAAACTTCCCTCAACTCCCTCCCCCTTTCCTCCCCCCAGCCTGCACTCCACCGGGTTCACGTTCAGATGAGGCTGGGGTTGTAACTACTACTACAGCTACCGTACTACTACTACTGCTACAGCTACCGTACTACTACTACTACTACTACTACTGCTGCTACAGCTACCGTACTACTACTACTACTACTACTACAGCTACCGTACTACTACTACTACTACAGCTACCGTACTACTACTACTACTGCTGCTACAGCTACCGTACTACTACTACTACTACCACGACCACCACCACCACCACCACCATGACTACTACGCCTACTACTACTATTTATACTACCACCACCACCACCACCACCACTACTTTTACTACTACGGGTACCACCACCACCACCACCACTACCTCTACTGTTACTCTTTCAATTACCAGAAGATATTTTTCAGCTTTGGAGACCCTAACTATACTCTCTTCACTTTAACTTGGCCTAAAACTACCACCTCTCTACCTTGAATGCTGAGCTGTCACGGAAGATTAGCACTAGATTATGGTGCTAGTCACGAAGAAGTGCCATGGAAAGGATGCACCGCCGCAGTACCGTCTTATTCTGAACTACGTGAAGAGGACGAAAATCTGGGCCAAGTTAAGGTGAAAGAACCATAGCAGAAAAGAATAAAGGAACGAAGGGCTTTATCTCTCCTCTCCCCCGTTCCCAAGGTCTCTCTCAAGCTGAATAAAATCGTCTGGAGGTAAAGAAGTACGTCCTCGTGTTGAAGTGGTTAACCTCTTCAGTACGAGGAGTCTTTCTTAACCCCATAACTACCCCGAGTATTGATAATTCTAATCCTGACTGACAATGATCATCTCTGCAGTAACACAGCGACGTGTTTTGCATGAAGAACATAACAGGAAATACTGCCTTCACGCACTTTAGGCAGACACAGATAACAGACAGACAGATCTCTACCTGTCTATTTATCTATCAATCAATCAATCTAACTATCTATAAAGACATACAGAGAGAGGAACAGACAGATCGGATCCTCTAAGCATAATAAACCGTAGTTCGAGCCCATTAACTGATGATTACCTCTAATTACTATAAGGGCAGTTAGCGGTAATCACGCGGGGAAGCTGATACTACAGTGGGCGGTAATTTAGTAACATTATTTATTTTCAGTTACGTAATCGCTTTAGTAATATTTCTGGCTCATAACTCCTTTCTAACTTTCCTATGTAATTACCTTTCTGAGTAATTTTAGTTATAAGGTTTCTATTTTTTCTCTCTGTTCCCCTAGCGTTGTCCCTCTCTCTCTCTCTCTCTCTCTCTCTCTCTCTCTCTCTCTCTCTCTCACACACACACACACACACACACACACACACACACACACACACAAACTTATCTGTAAAAAAAGCTTCTATCTATCTACCCAGAGAGAGAGAGAGAGAGAGAGAGAGAGAGAGAGGCTGCTAGGAAAAAAAGGCTGTTTGCTCAAGAGGTGACTATGCCTCCCCCTCCCCTTCTCACCCCTCCTACCCCTCCCCCCTCCCCTCCCCACCCCTCCTTCCCTCCTACCTCCCCTCCCCTCCCCTCTCCATCCCTCTACCTCTTCTCCCTCCCCTCCCCTCCGGTAGCGTTTAAGTGACCTCTTCAAAAATCGATTTCTCTTCCCCTCCTCCGGCTCTTTCCCTTCCTCCTCCTCCCATCTTCCTTCTTTCCCATCCTCTCCTTCCTCCTCCTTCTTTCCTCCCTCTTCTTCTTTCTCGTACATACCTCCTTCCTTCTACATCTCTCTTTCTTCCCCAGTTTTCTTCCTCTTTCCTCCTTTACCCCTCCTCTTCTAACTCTTCGTCATTTTTTTTCTTCTTATCACCAGCTTCTTCTCTTCTTCCTAAATCTTTTCTACCTTCCCTTCTTCTCCTCCTTTCATATATCGTCTTCTTCTTCCGTTTCCTCATTCAACATGTATTTTTCCTCCTCTAACCCCTCCTCTTCTTCTTCCCCCTCCTCCTCCTCCTCCTCTTCCTCCTTCCCTTTCTTCCCCTTCCTTGAAGCCATTAAGTGCTTTCTCAAAATCCCAGGAAGAGAGGAATACATGATGATGCTGATAAAACAGGAAAAATGATGGCGAGAATACTACGAAGAAAGATTAAGGAGGAGGAGGAGGAGGAGGAAGGGGGAAGAAACACAACGAAAAGAACAAATCAACACAAACAAAAGAAGAAGAAGAACAACAACAACAACAACAACAAGAGTACAAACAAAATCAAAACTCTATCACCAACACGAACAAGAGAGAGAGAGAGAGAGAGAGAGAGAGAGAGAGAGAGAGAGAGAGTAAACTTCAATTAACAAAAATCTTAATTAGTCTCACTTAGTCTTTTATTTTTCACTTATTAACCCCGCAATTAGGAAGGAGGGGAGAGTGGCAATTGTTTGTTTGTTTTTCTGTTTGTTTTTCTTGTCACTTGGGTCTCCGTTTCGATGTATGTTGACTTGGCTTGGTCTTTCTCTCTCTCTCTCTTTTCGCGTTACTGTTCCACTGTAAATTCTCCACCCTCCTTTCTCTCTCTCTCTCTCTCTCTCTCTCTCTCCACTTGCTCCTCAATTATCTCTCTCACTCTCCTCCCCTTTGTCTACTTCCCTCCCTCTCCTTAACCACTCTCTCCCTCCCCTCTTCACTCTTTCTCTCTCTCTCAATTTTCCTCTCCATCTCCTCACTTTCCCTCCCTCCCAAACTCTCTCTCTCTCAAACTTCCTCGTCCCTTCTCTTTTCGCTCGTTCAACTTCTCTCTCTCTCTCTCTCTCTCTCTCGCGTATATTCCCTCTTTTCCTCTCCTCTCACCCATTCTACTTCCCTCCTTCTTTCTCCCTTTCCCTCCTCATCTCTTCCTCCCTCTCGCCTCCCTCCCTTACCCCTCCCCCCGTATCCCTTCCTCCCTCCTACTCCCTTGGCTTTCCTCTTATATTCCTTCCCTCCTCCTCCTCCTCCTCCTCCTCCCCTCCTCCTCCTCCTCCATAACGCCTCACATCCCTCACTCTCTCTCCACCCTCTCTCTTTTTCCACCTCACCTCCTTTCCTCCTCCCTCTCTCCCTGTCCTTACCTCGCCCCTACCCTCCCTCCCTACTGTCACTCACTCTACGCTTCAATATTCTCTCCCTCTTCCCTCTCTCTCTCTCTCTTTCATTTCCCCTCCCCCTCATTCTCTTCTCCCTCCCTTCTCCTCACTCACACCCTACTTTCTCTTAATTTCACTCTTTCTCCCCCTTCCTCCATCACTTCTCCACTTCCACCTCCCCCTCTTCCCCTCCACTTTCTCTTACTCCCTCCCTCCTCCTCTTCCCCCCTCCCTCTCCTTTTCTACCCCTCATCTTTCCACTCCCTCCCTTTCTACCCCTCCTCTTCCCTCTCCCTCCCTTTCTACCCCTCATCTTTCCACTCCCTCCCTTTCTACTCCTCCTCTTCCCTCTCCCTCCCTCCCTTCCACCCCCTCTTCCCCTTCACTATCCCACATTTCTCCTCTCCCTAGCACCTACTGCTTTGTGATTTATTTTTGGATATAGCTGGTTAATATTCCTTTGTACGTTATTTAAGCGGAGTATGGCAATAATGGAAGGATTTATGTAACAGAATAGGGCAGTAACGTGTAATAAACAAAATAAATCGCAAAGGAAAAGGTGTTATGGATCTTCCTTAACAGACTGGAATACTGGCCCTCGTCTTCCCCCCACCCTCCAAAAGCAAAGAAAGTGTACAAAATAAATCGCTTCGGAAAGGGTGTTAGGGAGCTTCCTTAACCGACGGGAATACGGATCCTCGTCTTCCTCTCCCCTCCCTCCCCCCCTCCAAGAAAAGCAGAGTCGCTACTCTCCCTCTCTCCTTCACTCGCCCCCTTCTACCCCTCCTTCTCCTCCCTCCCCCCTCCCCCTCACTCCTCTTCCTCTCTACTTCCTCTTAGTTCCCCCCTCCCCCTCACTCCTCTTCCTCTTAGTTCCCCCACCCCTCTCCTCCCTCCCCCCTTCCGTCTCACTCCTCTTCCTCTCTACTTCCTCTTAATTCCCCCTCCCCTCTCCTCCTTCCCCCTCATTCCTCTTCCTCTCTACTTCCTCTTAATTCCCCCTCCCCTCTCCTCCCTCCCTCATTCCCCCTCACTCCTCTTCCACCCTTCCTCTTCCTCTCTACTTCCTCTTAATTCCCCCTCTCCCCCCCCCCGGTGAGAGGGGGCCGGGGGGAATAACCTAATTAATGACAACTATTTTCATCTGGAGTGACACCCGGGGCAGTGAGGGGAGGGGAGGGGAGGGGAGAGGAGGGGAGGGGAGGGGAGTGGAGGGGAGGGGGGAGAGGTAGGGAGGGAAAGGTGAAGGGAGGGGGAAGAGGAAGGGGAAGAGACGAGGGAACGGCCAAGGGAGAAATGAGGAAGAGGTCCAAAGAGGGGGATGGAGGGAGGAGACAGGGGGGAAGGGGAGAAGGGAAGAGGAGATGGGGGGAGAAGGAAGATGACAGAAGGGGGAGGAGGAAGATGAGATATGGGGAGGGGGAGGAGAGGAGCTATTTGAAGGAGGTCGCGGGGCAGAGAGACGTGGTAAAAAAAAAAAAAATGGGAGAGTGATAATGATACCATAAATAAAAACATGTGGATGATGATGATGATGATGATGATGATGATGATGATGAGGATGATGATAAGGAGGAGGAGGAGGAGGAAATGAAAACGGAAGAGGGGAGAGAAACCGGAAAGCAGCCATGAAAGGAAGAGACTAAGACGGTGAAGAAGAGAAACAGAAGAACGAAGATAAAAGAAGAAATGGAGAAGAAAAATAAAACTGTTACTTTCCATTAGCTGTAAAGTAAGCCAGTAACATGCCAAATAGTTTTCGATAATCCATATTTTTTCCTACGCTGGGTGGTAATCATAACACGAATCAGTGGGCGCCTGGTGGTCTAGTGGGTCCAGGCGTACTAATCAGCTGAGCACCGGGCCCCTACGCTCGTGATAGGCCAGGACAGGACGGGATGATGGATGGATGTGGATGATGGATGGATGGACCGAAGAGGAGAAAAATGAGAGTGGAGAGGAGGGGACACAAACCAGGAAGAAAACGAGGAAGACAACGGAAGAAAACAGGAAGTGAAAATGGGTAAATACAGACGGAAGAGAGAGAGAGAGAGAGAGAGAGAGGTAGCACACTATCTCTCAGCAGCATCTTAATTGAGTGCAGGTGGTTATAATGAGTGCTGTATTGTCCGCTGGTTAATAGGGTGGTTGGCTTGTTTGTGTGTTCATAATTGCGCCATCTGATACGCCTGTAGTAGTGAGCTATCTTTAATTGGCTCTTTTCTCTCACCGTCTCTCTCTCTCTCGATCAAAACATACATAACACCAATTTCATTCTCTCCCTCATTACCAGTCTCTTCATTTAACCGTAATAGACAGATAGATAGACACAGACAGATAGATAGATAGACAGATAGATAGATAGACCCCTACACAATAAGTACACCCAGATCCCTAAGAACAGGGTCGTGTCCTCTTTGTAAATTTCACAAAGTCGTTTTTATGCATATTTATTTCACTTTTTGGAAGTAATTCGAGTAAAAATAAACATAATTCAAACTATCTATCTACCTATCTATTCCCAGTTGTCACAATCCCAGAGGTGGCCACAAAATGCATCGCTTCCACTGCATCCCGCCCTCCTACATCACGCTGCACTATCTCCAACTCATAACCGAACTATACTACTTGAATATTTAGAGAGAGAGAGAGAGAGAGATCAAGTGACAGGCATAAGCAGACAGACAGGATGAGGCAGGACGTTTGACAGACAGACAGACATAGGTAGACAGACAGGTAAACACTTGGCCAGGTAGAGAGACTGACAAAGATAGAGTAAGAGACAGGTAATGAGGTAGATAGATAAAGATAGATAGACATGTACAGATAGACAAACAGATAGATAGACAGACCAAAGGACAGATAGATAGAGGAACTGATAGACAGGTAATTAGGAAGATAGATAAATACACAGGTAAATAGATAAACAGTATATGGGTAGAAAGATAAAGATGGATAGATAGCCATGCACCGATAGATAGACAAAAAGGCACCCAGATAGACAGACAGACAAAAAGGCACCCAGATAGATAGACACGTAGATAGATGCATTCAAGCCACATTCCATTCTGACGCTGGAGGCTTTCCGTTGTATTGGGAAAATGTCAGTGTAGTCTCTCTCTCTCTCTCTCTCTCTCTCTCTCTCTCTCTCTCTCTCTCTCTCTCAGGAGTTTCAATACGGGCATCTGAATCCACCTTAGAGCCAGGGAACGTGAGAGAGTGAGAGAGTTATTTCTGGGAGGGGAACCGGAGTGAGAGAGAGAGAGAGAGAGAGAGAGAGACAAAAGACCTAATGCATTCCTTGTCTCACACCCTCTCACTCCGACGAGGGAAAAAAAAAAAAAAAAAAAAAAAAAAAAAAAAAAACTACATGACCTGGACCATCGCCGCCATTTTGCATTCAGCCGCAGGTCAACTTTGGCGAGAGAGAGAGAGAGAGAGAGAGAGAGAGAGAGATCACATCAAACACCCACATTCACAAAACCTTAAAAAAGAGAAAAAAATCCTTTCCATCCGAGTATGTGGAATCAAAGAAAAAGTGACGAAAACTCATTAAAAAGGCTGAGCGAAAGTTTGTGGGAAAATGAGGCTGGTTTAGAGAGAGAGAGAGAGAGAGAGAGAGAACATACAGATGGCCATAATTATATATACTGACACAGACAGAGATAGATAGATAGACGGATAGATTGACCTAGAAAATGAAAGGTATTGGTAGATAATAAAAAGACAGATAGATAGACATGGAGATAGACAGACAGACAGACGGACAATGATAGACATATAGATATATAATTAGACAAATAGATAAACCAACAGAATGACAGTCAGAATTAAATACATATATAGACAGACAGACAGACACGTAGACAGACAGAATGATATACAGACAGAATCACAGATAAATAAACACAGGCAGAATAGATAGCAATTCAGCACACGAACTACACAAAATACAGGTAATGAGACAGACAGACAGACACAGAAAGAGACTGACAGATATACAAACACTGAAAGAGACAGACAGAAAGACTGAAAGAAAAGCACCCCGGAGCCGAATGCTAATCGCCCGCCAGAATATGCTGCTGGCCAAGTCTTAAGATTTTGACAATTTCTTGATCCCCTGAAGGTTTCATGTGCATAGCTCAAGCCGTTCACGAGATTCAATGGGAACACACACACACACACACACACACACACACACACAGAGGCAGGCAAAAACATTATCGCTCCGCCTCGTATAGACAGAGAGAAAAAGAGAGAGGCATGCAGGTATGTCAAGTCTAAAGGAAGAAGAAAATGAAAAAAATCAAATGGGAAGGCAAGAAGTATGTGGAAGAAAGAGAGGAAGGAAAAAATTTAGTCCCTACAACTTCCACCATCACGCCAATTAACTCTCTCTCTCTCTCTCTCTCTGAAAACCACAAAGTTGCTAATTTGTGTTTCTCTCTTTCTCCCCTTCTCTCTCTCTCTCTCTCTCTCTCTCTCTCTCTCTCTGAAAGCCACAAAGTTGCTAATTTGTGTTCTCTCTCTCTCTCTCTCTCTCTCTCTCTCTCTCTCTCTCTCTCTCTCTCTCTCTCTCTCTCTCTCTCCCCCTCTCTCTCTGAAAATCACAAAGTTGCAAATTTGTGTTTCTCTCTTTCTCCCCTTCTCTCTCTCTCTCTCTCTCTCTCTCTCTCTCTCTGACCCCCCAATAGCTTTGTAAGTCATATGTTGTCTAGGTGAGGGTAATGGAGGGAGGGAGAGAAGGGGAAGGAGGGAAGGTAGAGACAGGGGAGGAGGGAGGAAAAAGTAAGGAGAGAGGGAGGGACAGGGGAGGAGGGAGGAAATGTAGGGAGAGAGGGAGGAAATGTAGGGAGAGAGGGAGGGAGTAGAGAAAGAAGGTATGAGAATAAGAGGAGGGGTGGGGAAAGAGGCGAAAAGTGGAGGAGAAAATAATGAAGGAAAGAGGGAGCTGGAGGGAAGGAAAGAGGGAGGGAGAAAGAAGTGGTGAAGGAAGGAGAGTGGAAAGAAGAGAAGAGAGAGAGAGAAAAGATAGAGGGAGAAAAAGTAGGGAAAGGAGGAAGGAAGAGAGAAGGAGGGAGGTAAGGAAGAGATGGGGAAGGAAAGGGGAAGGAAACTACTGGTAAGGAAGCAGGGACGGAAGGAAGGAAGGAAGGAAGAAGGAAGGAACAAAGCAAGGAAGGAAGGAAAGGCAGAAAATGAGAAGGAGACGAGAGACGGAAGGACAAAGTAGGGAGGAAAGGAAGAAGGAAGTGAAAGAGGGGGAGGGAGAGAAGAAGGAAAGATGGAGGCAAAATCAAGGAAATAAGATGAGGAGGAGGAAAAGGTAAGAGGGAAAAGAGACAGGGAACGTTATTATCAATGTAGTAAATAGTTTTCCAAGTTATTCTGCGTAGTCACCAAATTCTGCGCTACATCGAGTGAGTGGATGGCTACTGCTAAACCATAATATTAATAGTGATGGTATAAGTAATTGAAGTACCACTATTAATAGCAGTAGAAGTAGTAGTAGACGTAGTAGTAGTAGTAGTAACAATGAAAGAACAATATATTAGTATAGTAGTAAGGTAACAGCAGCAGAAACAGAAGTAGCAGCAGTAGTACGGTGGTGGTGGTAGTGGTAGTAGTAGTAGTAGTATTATTTGGGTAACAACAGCGGTAGTGATAGTACCCGTAACAGTAGCAACAATGAAAAAATCACCACCACTACTAACAAACAAGGACGAAGAAAAACACAAAACAAAAGCACAACTCAGAAAGCCAACAAAAACAAAATCCCTCATAGCCAAGCAAATTACTGTTTTCTTTGTCTATTCTCTACCTTGTCAAGAAAAATACAAGTAACGGTGAATGAAGTAACGCTAGTAACGATGTGCCGGGGTGCTGGGGTGGTCACTATGGCAACCAAGGGCGACTATATTGATGTAACTTGTCATTTAAAGGTGTTGGCGTACGCTCCTCACTGTACCGCCTCTGTAATGAATGTACTCTCTTTGTAATGCCTGTACTTTCACTGTAACGCCCGAAGTGTTACTGTAATGAATGAACTCTGTATGTAATGCCTAGACGGTTGCTGTAATGCCTGTACCACCACTGTAATGAATGTACTCTGTATGTAATGCCTGGTCTGTTGTTGTAATGCCTGTACTTTCACTGTAACGCCTGGTGTGTTACTGTAATGATTGTACTCTCTCTGTAACGATTATATGATCACTGTAATACCTGTATTCTCATTGCAACACCTTTACCCTAACCAACTCTTGTACTATCACTGTAACGCCTGTCGCTGTAAGACCTGTACTCCCAATGTAACACTTGTACTCCCACTGTAACACCTGTACTCTCAGCGTAACACATGTACTTTCACTATCATTGTAACGCCTGTACTTCATTATCTGAAATGTATTTATCTGACTTGTTTTTTTCCCTGTAACATTATTATTATTTTTATTATTATCATTATTATTATTATTATTATTATCACTACTACTACAACTACCAACTGTATTTATCATCATCAATTATCATCATTATTATTACTATCATCATCATCATCAATTATCATCATCATTATTATCATCATCATTATCATCAATCATCATCATCATCACAATTTTACATGCATAATATTGTGTGTTACGTGAATTGTGGTTTTACGCGACACTATCATGACTGTCTGTATGTCCGTATGGAAAGTATACATGTATGAATGCATGTATGTATGTATGTAAGTATTCATGCTATTGTTCTTGTGGCGTAATTAAATAGTTGGCCTCGTTGTCATACTGTTGGAGCTGTCAGTAGATAGATAGATAGATAGATAGATAGATAGATGGGTGATGGATAGATTGACAGAAAATGAGGTAAAAATATAGAATGAAACTGACGTAGATTTAGGTAATGATTATTAATATTATTATTATTAATATTATATTGTGGTAGTAGTAGTAGATACAGCTAATAATAGTTGTAGTAGTGGTAGTGATGGTGGTGGTGGTGGTTGTATTATTATTATTATTATTAGTGGGGGTGGTGTTAACAGTACTGGTATTAAGCAACTGCGGTATAAATTCCTGTTAATTGCAGTAATAATCGTAATTCTACTGCGTGATCAGAAATACTTTTTTAATTAACGGCCACGTGGCATTCATGATTCACGAGATAACTAGAGTTGCAATGAAATGAATAACGTGGCGAATCAGTGGCTGGTGTTGTTGTTTATCGGTGTTGTTTATTTGTTTACACGTCATTAGTTTACATAATTTTTTTACATACTATTTCTGTACCTCATGTTTTTACTTATTTTCTACTTGCTTACATGATTAATTTTTTACATACTGCTGTTTACCTTTACCTGCTTCTGTGTACCTGTATTTTTTTTACCTGTCTCGGTGTTTATTCAGTACACCTGTCGATTTTCTACCTCTTACTGTGACACCTGCTTTACCCTCCCCATCAACACAGGTGGGTGCTGCTTCTCCACGGCCTCCCATCTAAAACGCGGTCCATACACCTTTCTCCCCCTCATCTCCTCTCTCTTCCCTCCCCTCCCTCCTCTTCATCTGCCTCCCCCCCCTCCCCTCCCTTCCTTCCCTCCAGTCTTGTGTGTTGCAAGGATGGATCAGTCTGCTGGTGAGGGCTGCGAAGACAATTTTGGGCTACTCCAAGAAATACACAATCAATCGTACAATTATACTTCATTCCTTCAACCAGGCGGAGGTTTGTGTTCATTTCCAGCTTATTCCAGGCAGCTCTATGGCAGAATAAGACAGTACTACAGCTCTACATGCTTTCCACGGCACTTCTTCGTGATCAGCATATTGACTAGCGTATATCTCCACGGCTCTACATTCTGTTCATACCACTTCTTCGTGACTAGCACCATATTCTAGCGTATATCTCCACGGCTCTACATTCTGTTCATACCACTTCTTCGTGACTAGCACCATATATTTTTAGTGTATATCTCCAAGGCTCTACATTCTGTTCATACCACTTCTTCGTGACTAGCACCATATATTTTTAGTGTATATCTCCACGGCTCTACATTCTATTCATACCACTTCTTCGTGACTAGCACCATATATTTTTAGTGTATATCTCCACGACTCTACATTCTATTCATACCACTTCTTCGTGACTAGCATCATATTCAAGTATATATCTCTTGCTTTAGCTTACCATTCAAAAAAGAACATGTGGCAATTTTATGATTAAAGTGAATACAGAATATATGACAAAAAATATTAAAATAAAATGAAATGAAAGGGGTTACGGCAAACAGAAAACGATGTAGGGGAGAGGAAGAAAACAATACAGGGGAGATATAGAAAACGATGTAGGGGAGATATTGAAAACGATGTAGGGGAGATACAGAAAACGATGTAGGGGAGATATAGAAAACGATGTAGGGGATATAGAAAACGATGCAGGGGAGATATAGAAAACGATGCAGGGGAGATATAGAAAACGATGCAGGGGAGATATAGAAAACGATGTAGGGGAGATATAGAAAACGATGTAGGGGAGATATAGAAAACGATGCAGGGGAGATATAGAAAACGATGTAGGGGAGATATAGAAAACGATGTAGGGGAGATATAGAATACGGTGTAGGGGAGATACAGAAAACGGTGTAAGGGATATAGAAAACGGTGTAAGGGATATAGAAAACGGTGTAGAGGATATAAAAAACGGTGCTGGGGAGATACAGAAAACGATGTAAGGGAGATACAGAAATATATGCAGGGGAGATACAGAAAACGATGTAGGGGAGATATAGAAAACGGTGCTGGGGAGAAAGTGGCACCCCCAACTGAGCCGTCCCACCACCACGCGAGCTGTGTGTGTGGCGTGTTATATGGAGAAGCATGAATTTATGGCTGGGGTGAAAAGAAAGATTGGTGACTCAATTACTGTGGAAATATTTGTCCAATTTAATTACTGGCGATGTTTATGGTGTCATTTTCTCTCTCTCTCTCTCTCAATATAAATAACATGCATGAGAATACCAAGGCATTGCATAAGTAAAATGGGCCTAAGGAATAGCTTTGAGTGAGAGAGAGAGAGAGAGAGAGAGAGAGAGAGAGAATGTGGAGGAGGGAAGGAGAAGGCATGAGGGTGAGATTAAGATAAGATGGAGGAAATGTGTGGAAGAATTGGTTTCTCTCTCTCTCCTTTGTCGGTCACTAACCTTCAACCTCTCTCTCTCTCTCTCTCTCTCTCTCTCTCTCTCCTTTGTCGGTCACTAACCTTCAACTTCTCTCTCTCTCTCTCTCCTTTGTCATTCACTAACACCTCTCTCTCTCTCTCTCT
>NC_137010.1:5168600-5188600 GCF_032717465.1 Coenobita brevimanus
TGATGATGATGATGATTATGATGATGATGAGGAGGAGGGGGAGGAGGAGGGTGGTGGTGGTGATGATGATGATGATGATGATGATTATGATGAGGATGAGAAAGAGGAAAAGGAGGGTGATGATGATGATGATGATGAGTGATGATGACGACAAGGATGATGATGATGATGATGATGATGATGATGATGATGATGATGATGACGATGATGACTGATGATGATGAGGAGCAGAAGGAGGAAAAATAAAAGGGACAGAGGGAGGAAGGGAAAGTGAAGAAGGAGAAAAGAGGAGGAGGAAGATGATGGGCAGACGAAGGAGGAAGAAAGCGAGATGGAAGAGGAGAGGAAGGAGGATAAGATAGAATAACACGAGGAATAAGGAAAGACGGAGGAGGAGGAGGAGGAGTTGGAGGAAGAAGGAGGAGGAGGAGGAGGAGGAGGAGGAGGAGTTGGAGGAAGAAGAAGGAGGAGGAGTTGGAGAAGGAAGGACGGAGGAGGAGGAGGAGGAGGAGCATTGTTGCATCTTCTTATCCTTTAATCTCCTGATGTGAATACCATGTCTGATCAACTAAAAGAGGAGGAGGAGGAGGAGGAGGAAAGAAAAAGAACTGAATAGAAGGAATGAAGGGCACTACCGACGAAAGAAAGAAGGACGGACGGAAGGAAGGAAGGAAGGTAGGAAGGGCACCACGAAGAAAGGAAGGAAGGAAAGAAGGAAGGGCATCAAAGAAAAGGAAGAAGGAAGGAAGGAAAGAAGGAAGGGCATCAAAGAAACAGAAAGAAGGAAGGAAGGACGGAAGGAAGAGGAAAAAAAAGGAAGATTACACACAATACTCATCGCAATCAGGGGGACGAATCTCCTTGGTTACTAGTCAAATGTACCCTCCACTCTGACTAGAATACTTCTTCCCGTTGCCTCAGAAAGCAAAATTACGGATAATAGATTCAGCTCATCCCACCTACCAAATGCATGTTGCGGGTGTCGAGGGAAGGGAGGTAAAGGCAGGAGGAGGGGGAGAAGGAAGGAGAGTGGAAGGGAAAGGGGACAAGAAGGAAGAAGAGAGAGAGAGAGAGACAGAGGGAAGAGGAGGAGAAGAAGGATAAAGAGGAGGAATGGAGGTAAACGCAGGAGGAGGGGGAGAAGGACGGAGAGTGGAAGGGAGAGAAGAGGAGGACAAGAAGGAAGAAGAGTGGGAGGGAAGAGGAGGACAAGAATGAAGAACAGTGAGAGAGAGAGAAGAGGAGGAGAAGAAGGAAGAGGAGGAATGGAGGGATGCGTAGGAGGAGTGGAGGAGGCAGCTTTCCATGAGTGATCTCTCTAATGGCCTGGACAAGATATTTCCAGACACACAAAAAATTACCAACAGAAGAGATAGGATTGGAGAGGGAGGAGGGAGAGAAGGAGGGAAGGAAGGAGAGAAGGAGGGAAGGAAGGAGAGAAGGAGGGATGGAAGGAGAGAAAGGAGGGAAGGAATGAAGGAGAAAGTTAATGAGGTATGAAAAGATGTGAGAGAGAGAGAGAGACAGAGAGAGGAAAAAAGAGGAAAGAAGACAGGCGAAGAAGAAAATGAGAGGAAAAAGAGAGGAAACGTAGGAGGAGAAAGAAGGAAGGGAGGAGGAAAGAGAGAAGGATGATGATGGGGAAATATGAGAAAAGAGCAGAAACAAGCGAAGAAAAAGAGGGAAGGAAGGAGAGAACAGGGAAGGAAAGAAAGGACTGTGTGAGAAGAGGAGGGAATAGGGCAGCGAAGAAGGGGGGGGGGAAGGAGAGTGTAGGAAGGAAGGGAGAGAAGAAAGAAGGAAGGGAGAGAAGGAGAGAGGAAAGGAGCGGATAAAATGAGGAAGTAAGGAAGAAAGATGGGAGTGAGAAACGAAGGAAAGAAAAGAGAGTGTGAAGGAGAGAGAGAGAAAGAAGGAGACAGTGAATGAAAAAGAGAAAAAGAGGAGAAAACAGGAGTGATGGAGAGGGAGGGAGAGAAAGAGGCGGGGAAGGAGGGAGGGAGAGAAAATGAAGAGGAAAAAGGAATAGGGGAGAGAGAGAGAGAGAGAGGATAATATGGCAAAAAAATTATACTTATCACCATTCCACTATACTAATTACCACATTTTTTCACCATTTACTATTCTTGTTCCTATGACTTCCTCTCAGCTGAATAAAATCGTCTGGAGATAACTAGAAGAGGATACAAGAGCTGTCCTGACTATGAGAGGGGTTACATATCTTCCTTTCTAACAATAACAAAAAGAGAAACGCTATCAATTATTTTTTTTTGGCCATAATACTGCCATACTTTTTTTTTTTTTTAACAATGTCTGCATCATACACCTTCACACAAATACCTTCCTCATTCCGTCCTTCGTGTCGACTGTAATGCCTCTCAATACGACCTGTTCCTCACTTTAGACGTACATTACTGAGGTTTTCATGGAAGGGATTAGACACACACGCACGCACACACACACACACACACACACACACACACACACACACACCAAACAGAAAGTAAACAGATGACGACATTACACACCAAAGAGTAAACAAAATATTACATGGTGAGGCAGAACGTTACAAGACACAACAATAATTCAATGTGGGAGCAGGGGTTGGTAAAAAGTGACAAAAATATTTATATAAGGGATGACGCAAAACACACACACACACACACACACACACACACACACACACACACACATACGAGACTGCACATGTAGAGCAATGAAGCTTCCAAAAATATAAATAAAAAAATTGAGTGAGAGATGACGCCCAAAAGAGAGAGAGAGAGAGAGAGAGAGAGAGAGAGAGAGAGAGAGAGAGAGAGAGAAAGAGAGAGAGAGAGACGAAATACAAAGCAAGGACGTCAAAAAAAGAAAGCAGAAAATATACAACGGGGATGACACTTGTAAAAAAAACACACACACTCCAAACAAACAGAAATTGTGAAGGACGACGCTTGTAAAAAAAAACTAAAAAATAAATATAAGTACTGGAGGCTAGGTTAAAAAAAAAAAAAAAAAAAAAAAAGGTGGGAAATTTAGTATGTAAAAAGATGAGCCAAAAACAGAAATGAAAAAATACATGACAGGTGTAAAAAAAAAAAATGAAAATAAATATAAACTGTGTGGGGGCGAAACTTAATAAAATTTTCAAAAGACAAATATAAAAACAGAAAATATAAAAGATAGGAAGTCTGAAGAAAAAACAAAATACGGAACAGAAAAACAAATATGATGTGGGACTGAACCATACCGAAAAGAAAAATATCCAGGAGCAGAGTCCACAAAAGGGATGGGGAAAAACAGCTGGGGCTGATGCGCCCACTGTAATATATCTATCTATTTATCTATCTATAACATATCTATATATATATATATATATATATATATATATATATATATATATATATATATATATATATATATATATATAAACTAAAATTGTGAAATCTAAACTGCACAGAATCACTTATAACTCCTGGGACCTGGGAGGTATCTCTTGTGAAATTGTCTGGAATTGGATAGCGCGCGCGCACACACACACACACACACACACACACACACACACACACACACACACACACACACACACACACACTGAATCAAGCACATCATGATCCCTCCAATCACCACCTCCAACGTCATAACAAATAAACCACTACAACCAACTCACTCAAAACTTCTCAAGGTTCACACAAGAAAATATAAAGAAGCCCACAAAAAGTAGAGTTAAATCCCATCAATCCCCCTAAAACGCAGTAGAGATAAATCCATTCACTCCCCCCCTCCCCTCCACTGACACCCCGAAGCCCTCAGCAGCTTGGAGTTAATGGTCTGTGTGTTTCTGTGTCTGGGGCCCCTCTAGGTGCTCCACGGGCCCCCTCCTGTCTACCTGGCCAAACACAAACTTGCGCCTAATGGATCTCACCTGTGCTTGAGACGATGCGGACGGGCAGGCAGGTGAGAGGCAAGGTAAACAGGTGGGAGGGTGCGTGGGAAGACGAGGAGGAAGGTGAGTGTGGGTGGGTGGGTAGGAAGGAAGGTTGGCAGGAAGGTGGGTGGGTGTGTGAGGTAGGGAGGTAGGAAGGTGGGTAGGTGAGAAAGAAATGAAGTGGGTGGGTGGGTGGGTGGGCAGTGAGACATGTGACAAGGCAGGTAAGGTGGGTAGATATAGAGGAAGTGAGACAGGCAGCTGGAACAGTACGTAGTTTGGGAAGGAGGTAGGCAGGCAGGAGGATGAGGGGAAAACAAACAGGGAAGAAGACAGGAAAGTAGATAGGCAGGTGGAAGGAAAGGTAGATAGGTAGAGATTGATTGGTAGGAAGAGTGGTAAAGAAGCCAGTCGGTAAGAAGGTAAATAGGTAGGAAGGTAAGCTGATGGGTAAATATACTTACATAAATACGTACGGATATGAAAGAGAGAGAGAGAGAGAGAGAGAGAGAGAGAGATGCAATAACAAGGAGAGCGGGGCAAAACAACGACAAAACACCATTATCACATTCTCTCTTCTTCTCTCCTTTTACTTGTATTATTATTATTATTATTATTATTATTATTATTATATGGGAATCAGGGGGAAATACTACTACTACTGCTACTAATGATAATAATAACGATAATAATAATAATAGTAACGATAACGACTATGATAATGAAGATACACAAATACAATCCAAAAACAAACTTAAACATCAATATTTTATCCATTTTCAACATAAAAAGGTTAGAAAATAAATCTATGGTAATCACACGCCACGTTTCACTACATCCGCCAAACCCTTCACCCCGAGGACGTTACAAATGCTTCAGTCCCGCTACCGACCGGCGATTTTCTCAGCTATGAAGGGGATTTACGAATTTGGGGGGATTAGCTAAAGCCCTCCTTAATTCCCTTCAATATGAGAGATGTTTACAAGGCTTTAAAAATAATAATAGAGAGAGAGAGAGAGAGAGAGAGAGAGGAGACAAATCTTTAAGTATTACAAAAATAACATGGAGGGGAAAGAGGAAAAGAAAGAGAGGAAGAGGGATAGGCAAAAAACAGGCAGTGTTAGGATTGGATGGAACAGGGCTAGGTGGGATGGGGGCGAGGGCTGCAATGAGAAGGCTTGTTATCCCCGCCTCGCCATAAACAACACAATGACCTGGTTGGGGGTTGTTTGGCGGAGGAGGAGGAGGAGGAGGAGGAGAAAAAGACTACGATAAAGAAAAACAAGAAATGGGAGAAAAACAGATATACGGTATTATGAGAAGAAAAAAAAGGAAATATAAATGAAGAGGAAGCACTAAGAGAGAGAAAGAGAGAGAGAGAGAGAAGCGAGGAAGGCCGAAATAAGGAGGAATTTATTTTTCCCTGGTGAGCTGTGTGTGTGTGTGTGTGTGTGTGTGTGTGTGTGTGTGTGTGTGTGTGTATCTATCTACTTGTCTATCTCCCTATTTTCAGTTAATTTACCTCCTTATCAATTTGTTTCTATTATTATATCTATCTAATTATATTTATCTACCTGCTAACTAACCTATCTATCTTCAAATCGATTCTGTTTATCTATTTTTAATATATCTATCAATCTACCCATAAATTTCTATGTTAACTTCCCCTAAACTCCTCCTCTCTCTCTCTCTCTCTCTCTCTTAATTACTCGCTGAGCGGGGATGATGGATGGCTCTACTCTCTGTCCTTTCCTCTCTCTGATTTCCTCTCTCTCTCTCTCTCTCTCTCTCTCATTTCCTTGCCCCCTCTTTCACCTTGCCCCTCGACCCCATTCTCTCTCTCTCTCTCTCATTTCCCTGCCCCCTCTTTCGTCTTCCTCCTCGCCCCCATTCTCTCTCTCTCTCTCTTCACTGACAAGCTGCCACAATTATCGTAGTCAGAGTTTCGTAAAATCCTCTTTCTTGGGAGGGAAGGAAGGAGGGAGGGAAGAAGGGAGGGAGGGAGGGAAGGGAGAAGAGAAGGAAGGAGGGAGGGAGGGAGGAAGAAAAGGAGGGGAAGAGAGAGAGGGGGAGGAAGAGGAAGGAAAAGCAGGAATGGAGGAGAAAGTGGAGGACTGGAGGGAGGGTGGTGGGAAATGAGAAAGGAGGAAGGTAAAGGAGGAGGAGGAGGAGGAGGAGGAGGAGGAGGAGGGAGGGAGGGAGGGAGGGAGGGAGGGAGGGAGGGAGAGAAGTAGTAGTAGGGATGAAGAAGAAAGAGAAACTAGAGGAAGGAAAGGAGCGAGAGGGCAGGAGGAGGCCGGGAAAGGGTGGAGGAGGGAGTGAGAGAAGGAGGAAAATTATAAATGGGAAGGAGGGAAGGGAGGAGGACGTGTGGGATATAAGGAGGAATGGAGAGAGAGAGAGAGTCCTACCCCCAGACTATCGTAATAATAATGGGACAGTCAGAGAGAGCAGTAATGAATCTCTCTCTCTCTCTCTTTCTCTCTCTCCCTCTCTCAATCAGAAGAAATTGACATGGGATGACACTGAAAGGCATCTGACACTTAAAGGCTCACTCTCTTTAAGAATGAGAGAGAGAGAGAGAGAGAGAGAGAGAGAGAGAGAGAGAGAGAGAGAGAGAGAGAGAGAGAGAGAGAGATTTTCCATTTCCTTTCTTTCTTTACAAAGGGTCTATCAGTTAAAAATCATCCTTCCTTTATGTAATCATTAAGTCTATATTCCCTCACAACAGATGCAGTTTTAGGTCTTATTAACTGTCCTCATATTACACACACACACACACACACACAATCATCACCACTCACCATCACCACACACCACCACCATCTTCACCACACACCATCACCATCTTCACCACACACCATCACCATCATCATCACCACCACCACCACCACCACCACACACCATCTTCACCACACACCATCACCATCTTCACCCCCACACACCATCTTCATCACCACCACACACCATCACCACCACCATACACCATCATCACCACACACCATCTTCATCACCACCACACACCATCTTCATCACCACCACAAGTCAACACCACACACGCAATAACATCCATCCTTCTATAATTCTCTCTAATTCTATCTTATTCTCTCTAATTCGATCTTCTACACGGCCAATGATGCCTGTGGGAAGCCTTTGAAAGCACTAATGAGCTCAAATATAATCCACTCTACATATAATTCCACCATGACCCTCCACACACTTACTTGGTGGTGGAGGTGGAGAGGAAGGATGAGGTGGAGGTGGATTTTTTTTTTATTGAAGGAAGAAGGAACTAAAGGCCGGATGGGTGTGAGCTGGAGAAAAGGCAGTTTGATGGAGTGACACGGAGGTGATTTGTTTGTGGCTACCCCTTCCGGATTAAGGCATCTGACTATAGACAAAACAGACAGAGATATACCGTGGACAGATAGATGGATAGACAGACACACACACACACATACACAGATAGATAGATAGACAGATAGACAGACAGATGAAGATAGACAGGAAGAAAAATAATGACAGACAGACAGACAGATAGATAAACAGACACCCGATAACTTTACTGGAAACTTTAACATGATATTTCCAATCTCTTTAAGTTTAGTGGATGGCCATGTGTAGTTAGACTGGAGGGTAATTCTGACTAGTGACCAAGGAGACTCATTCCAAACCAAGGCTCGTCTAATTTCACACAACCTCGAATTAGCGTTCAGGTACGAGGTCCAGTTCCGTCAGATGAAAATCGAAAAAAGAAACGAAAACAAACGAAAAAAGGTAAACAAAAACAAAAGAAAAACAAAGGAACAGAAAAAAGAAAATTAAAAAGAAAAAGAATCGAAAGAAAAGAAAATGAAAAAATACTAAAAAAAAAGAAAACGGAAAACAAGGAAAAGAGAAGCCCCACATAAAAACTCACAGATTAATAATTATCTATATAAAGTAGGTATAATTACGGGGCGATAATTCATGGGTATAATTAGGACTTTACTGCCAATAATTAGGGATAAAAAATAACCAACAATACCCCCGCACTTGGCCAATTATTTAGGCTCTCCGGGACCAATCACACAGAGACGCAATAACCCCATGCTGAGACTAATAACTCTCTCTCTCTCTCTCTCTCTCTCTCTCTCTCTCTCTCTCGCAAATCCCCTACTCTATCTCTTGCTCCCGTCTCTCTCTCTCTCTCTCTCTCTCTCTCTCTCTCTCTCTCTCTCTCTCAGCAAATCCCCTACTCTATCTCTTGCTCCCGTGTCACCCCATCTCTCTCTCTCTCTCTCTCTCTCTGGTTTGTTGACATACGCCTTTCTATACTCGATATTATCCAGGTTCTGTGATATTATTGCCCTTTTCATTATTATTTTTATTACTATTATAATCATAATTATAATTAGTAGTAGTAGTAGTATTGGCCATCTCTATGCTACCCTTATTGTCAGTCGCGTTTTCTTTCTTTCTTGTAGTGTTGTTTAACTGTGGCCGGCACTTCTACCCTTCAGAATTAACCGATTCCGACCAAACCTGGACACAATGACCAGCCTACGACCTGGTTGTGTCCGCAAGGTTTTGGATGCCAGGCAACTACTCGCTGCCTAGCAACCGCCCTCTTAGCCCCTCCGTGGCCGTGGGTCCGACAATTGACGGGACCCTGTGGCCGGCCTCGGCACTACTTTTTAAAATTTCGAAAACTGATTTTTTTTTTTACCTAATTGGAGAGAAACGTCTGCCGCACCTGGTACTGTAAGTTTAGCTTCCGAAACCCACCTTGTGCTGCGCAGTGACGCGTGAAAAATATTGCAAAATGCACACCGGTGAAAAATAAGCAGAGAGAAAAAACATCACACTAAGAAATATCCACATTTTCACCCCCGCCCAAAATATATATATATATATATATATTCAATGGAGCTGAAATTATTTGAAATGACTAGATATGAGTATTACGAACAAAATCAGTACATAATATGGGAGGTTTCATTAAAAAAATATGAATCTTTTTCAATTTTTTGGATGTTTATTTTGTTTATGTATCGAGTTATTTCTGTTGTCTAGGTGGTTTAATTTGTGTCCAGGGAGGGGCGAGAGATGGTATTTTTAGACTCAACCAGATAAGGGTCATCCTTTGTGTGTACAGGATGAACAGCAGCCGCTCAAATTAGATAGGACCGCTTAGAGCTGGCCATCGTCGTCTACCGGTGTATTATTAATATTACTATGATAAGGAGGAGGAGGGAGATGATTACGATAATACTGATGATGCTGACGACAACGATGATGATGATGATGAGGAGGAGGAGGAGGAGGAGGAGGAGACGTCAATGATGGTGATGATGATGTAGAGGGACTTACAAATAATCTCCATCAGCTCCCTTCACTCTTAGTATTTTTTTTTCCTTATTAGATGACTTATTTTGCTTCTCACCTCCTCGTACTAAAGAGGTTAAGACGCCATTAGTGATCTGATACTAGACTCCCCTTTGGCCTCGAGGTGGGAGGGATATAGCTCTCTCTCTCTCTCTCTCTCGGCCACTGTCATCAGCCTCTCTAATTACGGCTCTCAGACACCACCAGCTTCTAACATTAATGATCTCTCTCTCACTCTCTCTCTCTCTCTCTCTCTCAACCTCGTTCGTTTCCTCCCTTTCTCTCTCACTCTCCTCAACTTCCTTCCTCCTGATTCTCTCCACCTCCTTCCCTCCTTTGCTCTCACTCCACCTCCTCTCGCCCTCTCCACCTTCACTCCCTCACATTCCATCTCTCCTTTCTCCCTCCCTCCTTCCACCTTCACTCTCCTTCTCTCCATCTCTGCACCTCCCTCCCTCCCTTTCTCAACCTTCCCTCCTTTGCTCACTTCCTCCTCCCTCCCTCCCTCCCTCTCCACTTTCCCTCCTTCACTCTTCATCCCTCCTTCCCTCCACCTTCCCTTCCTCACTCTCCATCTCTCTTTCCCTCCCTCGCTCCTTCGTTTCCTCCACTCTGCACTAAGGACAGCCATTGTATATTAAAAGCAAAGCAGGTTAGTGTCGTGCTCTCTCTCTCTCTCTCTCCGGGGTGTTAGGAGTTAATTCTATCACTGCCTCAATTCTCCTCCCTGAATTTATCTACCAATCAATCTATCTATCTCTTTGATCTGTAAGAAAATGCCACTGCCTCAACTCTCTCTCTCTCTCTCTCTCTCTCTGCTTAATTTTACGACCTTTATTTACAGGTTTAACAAAATCTCTTCCATTGGGATTTACTGTAGTTTCACCTCTAGTTCTTTCACCTTAACTTGGCCCAGATTTTCGTCCTTTTGCAACTTATTTCAATTTGTTTCCGCGGCAGACGACAACACTACGGGCTTACCTCCTTCCCACAGCACTTCTTCGTGACCAGCATTATATTCTAGTGTGTGTGTGTGTGTGTGTGTGTGTGTGTGTGTGTGAGAGAGAGAGAGAGAGAGAGAGAGAGAGAGAGAACCATTTTCGAATTTCATAGCCAACCAAGAACCACCCCAATACAAAAAAAAAGTCATAAATCAAAAAAAAAAAACTCACCCCCACCCGCCCCCCCCCCAAAAAAAAAAAAAGAAAATAAATTAGCTCTTGGAATTTGCAAAGGGAGTCATAATGGAATCCTTGAAGGTGGTCCATAGGCGAATGATGAGGCTTCTTCTCAAAATTTCGGTGATTCATGGCCGGGAGTTTTTGAAAATTGGCGAGTGGCAGTAAAAAAAAAAAAAAAAAAAAAAAAGAGAGAGAGAGAGACAGAGAGAGAGAGAGAGAGAGACAGAGACCGAAATTGACTATGCTTAATTGTCGGTGAAAAAAAATGGTAATAGGATTTTTTAATGTTCTTAGTTAACGCATACATATATCTATCTATCTATCTGTATGTCTGTCTGCCCGTCTGTCTATCTATCTATCTATATCGCCAGACGCCTTAATACACATCTATCTATTTTTGTCTATAAAACTATCTACTTTCCTGTCGGCCCATGTCTGTCTATCTATCTACCTATCTATCTGTCTGTGTCTGTCTGTCTGTCCGTCTATCTATCTATCTATCTATCTGTCTGTCTACCTATCTATCCCCAGACGCGTTAATCCAGTACGGGGTGGTCACAAACGAATCGCCTCCACGTCACCCTCTCTCCTCTACCACCTGGCTGTCCTCTCTCCACCCCGTCCCCCATCACTTCCTCAGTGTCCTCCTCCCCCCCCCCTATCTACAGCTGTTAAATAAATATATAAACTTTTCCTCTCAATAAAGATTAGGAATTTTGTAGCGTTCTTATATAGCTAGGCGAAGGAGAGACAGACCAAGACAGACCTATTTATCTATCTATCTACCTATCTATCTATCTTATATATATGCCTCTCTGTTAGTCTATAAGTATCTATTAGCCAGTCTATCCACCTATCCATGTGCACCCTCTTATAGTCTCTCTCTCTCTCTCTCTCTCTCTCTCTCTCTCTCTCTCTCTCACACACACACACACACACACACACACACACACACACACACACACACACACACACACACACACACACACTGATAGAACGGAAGCAATCAGAGAAGGTGGGCTTGCCAGGAATCAGATATCAGGATAGAAGAAATCAGGATGGAGGAAATAAGGAAGAAATCAGGATGGAGGAAATGAGGAGGAAATCAGGATGGAGGAAATAAGGAAGAAATCAGGATGGAGGAAATGAGGAAGAAATCAGGATGGAGGAATTAAGGAGGAAATCAGGATGGAGAAAATGGGAATGGAGGAAAAATAACGATGAGGAAAATAAGGAATATGAAAAATGAAAATAAGGGAGAAAATAAGGATGGAGGAGAACAACACGGAGGGGGAAATCAGGACGGAGGAAAAATCAGGATGGAGGGAAAATCAGGAAGGAGGGAAAATCAGGAAGGAGGAAATAAGATACCGGTATAAAGTCAAATGGCGGAAAATCAGGAAATAAGTGTCTCGAACAACTTAAACATGAAAAATCAGGAAATACGAAAGAAAAGTAGCCAGAAACGGAACTCCGGAACACAGAATCGAAAATACGTGAATACAGAAATACGGGAAAATAAAAATACGGAACTGGGGATGTCCACTGATTTACTCCGAGAAACTTATTTTTTTTATACAAGGAAGAAGGAACCCAAGGCCAGAAGAAGAAATCAGTAAAAACAAAATAACAGAGAGCCTAATTCAGGATCCGATCATTTCGAGAGGCCTGGACACACTGCGATTAAGAAAGACTGGAGATCGTAGGCAGTGGGAAATACAGACAGAGGCAGACAGTTCCAGAGTTAACCTGCTGCCTACATGAAGGACTGGGAGTAATGGTTTAACTCTTCCATAGTCCTTTCACCTTAACCTGGACCATCCTTTCCTTTGCACTTCTTCGTGACTAGCATCATGTTCTAGAGTCAAGCTATCGTTACAACTCAGTATTCAAGATGGAGAGGTGGCGATTTTAGGTCAAGAGAGAGAGAGAGAGAGAGAGAGAGAGAGAGAGGGAGAGAGAGAGAGAGAGAGAGAGAGAGAGAGAGAGAGGCAACTATGGTATTCTGCACTAAAAATACGGGAATCGGGAATAAAAGAACCGAAAATAAGCATACCCACAATCGCTCCAAAATACGGAACTCAGATATATGGGAAATTAAAATAAGGAAATTTAAGTAGTGTTTAAATATACGGGAGACAAAATACGAGAAATCAGAAATACGACTCGGGAAAACTACAAAATCCTTTACCGTAATTATAGGACTAGAAACACACACACACACACACACACACACACACACACACACATACACACACACACAAAGGGGGATACCTTCACATTATATAACTAGAAAAATACACACACACACACACACACACACACACACACACACACACACTAACATGGGTACCTTCACAATTATATACCTAGAAAAATACACACACACACACACACACACACACACACACACACACAAAAGGAGATATTTCAAAACCCGTGGAATCAGAACTAAAAACCTGAGCCATAAACTGTCTCAAAAATACGCGTAAATAAAAAAAATACGGGAACTCTGAAAATACGGAACATAAGAAATACGGAATACGGGACCTTGCATATACGTAAACCCAAAATATGCATCCTTCAGAAATACGCCTGATTTCAAATAAACGGGAAACCAAAATACTGAAAATAAGACCCGATAATACGGAAGCTCAAAATATACACAGCTAAAATACACAAAAATAGACGCAAAAATATTCACAACTAATAATACGGAACTGAAAAAATACGCAACTCAGAAAATACAATTAATAACATACGCACTAAGAATAAGGACTCAAAATACGGAAAAAATACGGACTAAAATATACGGAAACTCAAAAATACGCAAGCTCAAAAAGGAGACACAAAAAGAACTAAAAAAATACGCACCCAAAAATACGCAACTCAAAAAATTTCCCACCCGAAAATACGCGACTGAAAACAAAAATGCGTAAAACCCCAAAAATACGGCGGACTCAGAAATACGGGTTCCTGAGAAATACGGACCCGAGGAGAATTGCAAGTCTTGACAATTATACGGCGAAAAACTTTGATTCGGCACAACTTCGGTATTCCACATACTTTTTTGGGGTTGTTCCGGTTTATTGAAGTTCCCCCCCCCCCCGCGGTGAAATTAGCGACCTAGTTTTGGACCTGTTGCGACCTGGGATGGGAGGGGGGGGGTGACCTGGGATACTGAGACAGGGTATATAAGCTCAAAGGGGTCATTTTAGGTCAATTAAAGTCAGAGGTCATTTTAGGTTAGATGGGTCAGTTTAGGTTAGAGGTCAATTTAGGTTACAGGGGTCAGTTTAGGTCATAGGGGTCAATTTAGGTTAAAGGAGTCAGTTTAGTCATAGTGGTCAATTTAGGTTATAGGGGTTAGTTAGGTCCTAGGGGTCAGTTTAGGTTATAGGGGTCAGTTTAGGTTATAAGGGTCAGTTTAGGTCCTAGGGGTCAGTTTAAGTCCTAGGGGTCAGTTTAGGTTACAGGGATCAGTTTCGGTCATAGGGGTCAATTTCACATGGTTAGGGGTCATTTACGTTAGAGGTCAAAAAAGGTATTATACATCAGTGGCCAAATTAGGTCATTACAGGGTCAAATTAAGTCATTTATATATTACAGGAGTCAAATAAGGTCAATTATATATTACAAGAGTCAAATAAGGTCAATTATATATTACAGGGGTCAAAAAAAGGTCAATTACAAAAGGTCACGGAGATCACACAGGTCAATTATCTAAAGTTACGGGAGTCAAGTAACGTCAATTATATTTTGGGTCAGATCAGGTTATATAAGCCTGGGGAAGGTGGTGGCTGAGAGGTGAGAGAAGTTATCTGCTGTCGTACAAGACGCAACATCGACCTCAGGCAGGGGTAGGGTACGGTTAGGTGATTTCTGTTCCGAGATTAGTAAAATTCTCAGTATGATCCATTACGATAGGCCTGAATGAGACAGCCCTAGCATGTTTTCAGTATGGACGGTGGGTATTAGCGCCGATGTGGTGACATATGAAGGTGGATTGCATGTAGAAGGAATAATGGATCTTTAGGAAACAATAGAGAGAGAGAGAGAGAACATCTCGTAATTAAGAGGTCATCAAGATCTCACAATACAGAATTAATCACTTCCACCAATACACCAACCCCGAAAGTGATACACCTGCACTTACACCACTACACCAGCGATATACCAGCACTTACACCACTACACCAGCGATATACCAGCACTTACACCACTACACCAGCGATATACCAGCACTTACACCACTACACCAGCGATATACCAGCACTTACACCACTACATCAACGATATACCAGCACTTACACCACTACATCAACGATATACCAGCACTTACACCACTACATCAACGATATACCAGCACTTACACCACTACATCAACGATATACCAGCACTTACACCACTACATCAACGATATACCAGCACTTACACCACTACATCAACGATATACCAGCACTTACACCACTACACCAGCGATATACCAGCACTTACACCACTACACCAGACCGGAAAGCGATATACCAGCACCTTTCCAACACAGGCGAGTGGTATTATGGCCATATGCTCAGAATTCAAGAGCGAGGGAGAAGGTAACGCTCTCGATTTTTTTTATATTATTTTTGGGATGCTTAGAAAATTAATATTATCAGCCCCCATCTCGAGAGAGAGAGAGAGAGAGAGAGAGAGAGAGAGAGAGAGATTCTTTGTCTCTTGTAACAACATAACTGAAACACCGGTAACAGTAGCAGTGATGGTGGTGGTAGTAGTAGTAGTAATAGTAGTAGTAGTAGTAGTAATAAATAATAATAAAAATAATAACAATAATAATAAGAACCATCATCATCATCATCATAATACCACTACCACCAAAATAATACTATATTAATCCATAAAGAAAACGGTGTGCGTGAGGGAGGGCAGACTAAAATGGTGCAGGGCGGGCCAGACTGGGAATCACCTCGACCTTAAAATGTAAAAATTGGAGAAGCGAGCCACTGAATGGAGGGAGGGAGGGTGGGAGAGAAAGGAAGGGAGGCAGGGAGGGAGAGAAAGGACGGGAGGGTGAGAGGGAAAGGGAGAGGGTGGGAGGGGGAAGAGAGGAGGAGGGAGAGAGTTATAAAAGGGAAACAGATGGAGAAAAGGGAAAACGGGATGAGGGAGGGAGAGGGGAAAGGAGGGAATGTTGGGAGGGTGTTACAGAAGGGAGAAGGAGGGAGAGGAAAAAGAGGAGGGAGGGTGTTACAGAAGGGAGAGGGAGGGAGAGGAAAAAGAGGAGGGAGGGTGTTACAGAAGGGAGAGGGAGGGAGAGGAAAAAGAGGAGGAAGGATGAAGGAGAGGGGAAAGGGAGATGAAGATGAGGGGGAAGGAGAGAGGAAAGGAAGGTGAAGATGAGGGGAAGGAGGGAGAGGATATCAGAGGAGAGAATGAAAGGGGGAAGGCAGGAAGGAGTGAAAGAGAGGAAGAGGAAGGGAGACTAGATGGTTAGAGAGAAGGAGGGAAGAGAAAGACAGAGAGACAGAGGGAGTGAGAGACGGAGGGAGGGAAAGCGAAAAGAAGAGGTAGAGCGAGAAAGGGAGAGAGAAAGAGAATATGAAAGAGGAAAAAAAAGAGACAGGTATGGGAAAAAGAGGGTGTATGTGAGGGAGAAAGAGAGGAAACAATAAAAAAAGATGGAAGAGAGAGAGAAAAATGGAATGGAGCGAGGAAAAGAGAAAAACGAGGAGGAGAGGGAGAGAAGGGAGGAGGAGGAGAGAAAAGAAGGGAGAGAAGGTGAACAAAGAAGACAAAGAAAAGAGTGAGAGCAGAAGAGGGAGGAGAGAGAGGAGGGAGAGATTTGGACAGGGTGGGTGAACTGCGGGGGGAGAGAGAGAGAGAGAGAGAGAGAGAGAGAGAGAGAGGACCGATCGCCGATAAGATAAAAACAGAATGACCTCTCTTTCCCTCCCTTCTCTCCCTCTCTCTCTCTCTCTCTCTCTCATTCTATTTTTTACTCTATATAACACCCCTCCCCTCTCTCATTTATCCTTCCCTCACTTTCTTCCTCCCCTCCACCCTCTTCCCTCTCTCTCTCTCTCTCTCTCTCTCTCTCTCTCTCTTTCCAAAAACCTATATCGAGGACTTTCAGAATTTTTCATCTAAACAAAGGGAGGGTTGGAGAGAAAAAAGACAGGAAAAAAGATCACTATCGAAGCTTACGTGAGAGAGAGAGAGAGAGAGAGAGAGAGAGAGAATTTATCTTACTCTCATTTTTTGTACCATGCCTACACCGATTCCATTTCTCTCTCTCTCTCTCTCTCTCTCTCTCTCTGCAATAACACACTAACACACACTCATGTACATCTATTACTTATATCGGTCTTAGTATCTATACGCGCTTTCGATCCATCAACACACAATTCGTTACTGAGGTGTAAAGTGCAGAATGAATCACAAAGGAAGAAGTGTTACGACATTTCCGAGTTTTTAATATATATATAGATTCGATTCCCAGATTTTGACTGAGGATTCACGTAAAATTTTGGCTGAGGATTCACGTAAAATTTTGGCTGAGGATTCACGTAAAATTTTGGCTGAGGATTCACGTGAAATTTTGGCAGAGGATTCACGTGAAATTTTGGCAGAGGATTCACGTGAAATTTTGGCTGATTCACGTAAAATTTTGGCTGAGGATTCACGTAAAATTTTGGCTGAGGATTCACGTAAAATTCGGAGTTGATAATGTAACAAAGAGGATGGGATTCTTGGTGGCATATGAAGCTTCGTAACAACTCCTCTTTAGCGACTCATCTGGCCGTTACACCTTGCTCTTCTCTTGCAGGTAGGTAGGTAGGTAGGAAGGTAGGTAGACAGGTAGGTACTCAAGAAGCAAAGTTGGTGGGAAGGTAGGAGGTAGGTAATCAAGAAACTAAAAAGGTGGGCAGGTATGCAGACAGGTCATTCGATAAGTGAGTGGGCAGGAGGTAAGGTAAATAGGTAGACAGGTGCGTAGGTAGGTAGGTAGGGAGGGAGGGAGGTACGTAGGTAGGTAAGTAGATGGATACTTAGGCAGGAAAACAAGGAAAGTAGATGAGTAGATAGGTAACCGTAAGCAATAGGTAGGTAGGCAGGAAGGCAAGGACAGTAGTTGAGTAGATAGGTATGTAGTAGGTAGGTAGGTAGGTAAGTAGGCAGGTAGGTAGGTAAGTAGGCAGGTAAGTAGGCAGGTAGGTAGGTAGGTAGGTAAGTAGGTAGATCATTTGACCGACTTCTTATCTAACTCAAAATTTTCAGCCATTATCCTCAGTTTCTTTACTTGAGGAGTTTTATGGCTTCCTTAATGGGCCTCTCTCTCTCTCTCTCTCTCTCTCTCTCTCTCTCTCTCTCTCTCTCTCTCTCTCTCTCTCCTCCTGTCCACCACCACTCTGTATGTAAATAAGATGCCTAGAGTATTTTTCACCACCCTGTTGCTTCTTTCTCTCTCTCTCTCACCTTTCCTTTCTATCTTTTGAAGCTTCTGGTGATATTTCTTTCGTTACGAGTAATTCTCTCTCTCTCTCTCTCTCTCTCTCTCTCTCTCTCTCTCTCTCTCTCCCCACCACAATGTAATCTCAGCATCTCAATATCTTTCTAATCTATCTCTCATCTCTTTAACAGTAATTTTTTGTCTTCGATACTATCTCTAATCTTTAATCTCCCTTCACTTCTCTATTTCCCTTTATCTTTCGTTATTTTTATCCCCCTTCTCTCTCTCTCTCTCTCTCTCTCTCTCTCTCTCTCTCTCTCTCTCTCTCTCTCTCTCTCTCTCTCATACACACACATACAGCCACTCCCCCATTCTCCCTCTCTCTCTCACTGAAATTTCCTATATCGAACATTCTCTCCCCTTTTAAACTCTCTCTCTCTCTCTCTCATACACACACATACAGCCACTCCCCCATCCCCCCCTCTCTCTCTCACTGAAATTTCCTATATCGAACATTCTCTCCCCTTTTAAACTCTCTCTCTCTCTCTCTCTCTCTCTCTCTCTCTCTCTCTCTCTTACTGAACTGTTGTGCTCAGATTTAATTGTAATTTTCTTCACTTTCATGTACTTAATATACGCCTATGGACTTGCGTATGAGGTGTGTGTGTGTGTGTGTGTGTGTGTGTGTGTGTGTGTGTGTGTGTGTGTGTGTGTGTGTGTGTGTGTGTGTGTGTGTGTGTGTGTGCGCGTCTGGTCACCCACACACTCGTTACACATTGATCGCTTCCAAATATAAACATTCCCCCCCCCCCCAGGCTGTGGCTTACGTCCTTTGTCTAGGGTAGTTAGCGGGGAGAGAGAGAGAGAGAGAGAGAGAGAGAGAGAGAGAGAGAGAATCTGGGATACAAGACTAAAGACAAATTGATAGGCTGATGCAGATTTACAGAGAGAGAGAGAGAGAGAGAGAGAGAGAGAGAGAGAGAGAGTATATATATAAAAAAGACCATTATTCCATCAACCTAAAAATAGCCACCGCATCAAGTACCTTCAATAAATGATAAAAAAATTAATTACAGAGCCAGAGTTATTAGTGGGGTGTAGGTGGTTATTTGCAGGGGTAATGAGGGGAAATTATTCAGTTATCCATTACCTTTATCACCATTATTATCATCATCATAATTTTTTTCATTATCATTTTTTATCATTTTCATTTTTATCATAATTATCTTCATTTTTATCATTATCATCATCATTATTTTCATCATGAATTTTATCGCCATCATTATCATTTACATCATCATTTATATCACAATCATCATCATCATTATCATCTTTTTTGTCATCACCATCATCATCATCACCGGTATCAACGTCATCATCATCACATCAACGTCATCATCAGTATCACCGGCATCCACGTCATCATCGTCATCATCATCAACATCACCAGCATCCACACCATCATCATCATCACCAATATCACCACCATTATGATCATCAATATCACCACCATCTTCGTCATCATCATCAATATCACCACTATCATCATCACTATAGCCTTTTCTTTTTCAGCTACGGATGTTGTATATCTACGCATCTATCTCATACTAATACAAATATACACAAAACATACATCCATCTCTTAATGCAAGAATATAACTCAGCAAATGCCTCTCCTCTTCCTCCCTAGCCACCGGAAGGAGGATAGGGGGACTGCAGGGGAGGGGGGGGAGATCAGCCTGCAGTCTACCGGGTTCACGTTCAAGCCAACAACAACAGAAAACAACAACGTGTATACCTATTATATTTTAAGTTCGATTTTTCTTTTTTTATTGGAGATTATAATGTGTATGGCCTTAACGGTGAGCGAATGGATATGGGAATCATTTTATTGGTGCTTCTGGTGATAGTCCCCCCTCCCATCTCTCTCTCTCATACAATTTTCATCCTATATTCCTCATTATCTTCCTTCTCCCTCATCCTCTCTTAAACTTCCCTCTTTCTTCCTTCTCCCTCTCTCTCTCTCTAAATCCTCCTCTCCTCCTGCCTCTCTCAAATTGTTAAAACAGCCCTCAGTGTC
>NC_137010.1:5193600-5208600 GCF_032717465.1 Coenobita brevimanus
CTCTCTCTCTCTCTCTCACACACATATCTTCACCACTACTCTCAACATACTCTCCAAATTCCACCCTCCACCTATGTAAATATATATATAATTATAAACAAACGTCTCATTTATTTCCTTATTTATCTTTATTAACGAAAAGCTTCTGAGTTACCGTATTTTTATCGTTTCATTCCTTTGCTGTCTCCTGACGATTTGCCTCACGATTATCTACCGAAACTGAAGGGGTCGACGCTAATCTTATTTAACTCCTCCATAATACAGGTCTGTCCTACGCTGAGTAATATGGAGGGGGGGAGCAAAAAAAATAAATAAATAAATAAATGAAAATAAATAAAGTCGTCGGCTCCAGAGGGTTAAGGTATCCATCAGCATCATTAATATAGATACTCCTTTTTAATCTATCTGCCCATGTGCATCTATCTATGCCTGTTTATCTATCTGTGTACGTATTAAGTGTGCATGTACGTATAAATCTGTCTCTATATCTCTATATTCATATTTCCATTCTCTTTTATGTCACTTTTATTTTTCAACATCCATTTCTGTTTTTGATATTCTCTCTCTCTCTCTCTCTCTCTCTCTCTCTCTCCAGTTCATAACCTGGACTTAGGAGGTGTCAGGCTGAGATGAAACCTTTGCACCTATATTCTCCAGGGAGGGAAGGAAGGAAGGAAGGAAGGAAGGATGGAAGGAGGAGAATGGATGGATGGATGAAAGGAAGGAAGGAAGGAAGGATGGAAGGAGGAGAATGGATGGATGGATGAAAGGAAGGAAGGAAGGAAGGAAAGACGGAAGGAAGGAAGGAAAGAAGGAAGGAAGGAAGGAAGGAAAGAAGGAAGGAAGAATGGATGGATGAAAGATGGACAGAAGGAAGGAGGGAGAGTGGAAGAAGGAAGGAGATAATATGGAGAGAGGGAAGGAGGGAGAACAGAGGAAGAAAGTAAGCAGATGGATGGAAGGAAGAAAGGAAAGAAGAAGCGGGAAGGTAGGAAGAAAAGAGGTAAGGAAGGAATGAAGAATGATAAAAGAATATAAGGGAGGAAAGACAGGAGGAAGTGAAAACGAAGCAGAATGGAGGAAGAAAGATGGAGAGGAAGGAGAAGGGAAGGAAGAATGATGGAAGAATGGAAGGAAGAATGGAAGGACAGAAGGAAGGAAGAATGAAAGGACAGAAGGACGGAAGGAACGATGGAATGAACGAACGAACGAAAATGGATGAGCGAAAGAAGAAATGTATGAAAAAAAAAATTGAAGAAAAAAGAATAAAGTGAGAAATATGCAGGTAAAAAAGGATGATAAAGAAAAATAATGATACAACAGAAGAAGAAAAGGAGTGAAAAGATGGAGGAAAAAAACTGAATGGAGAGAGGGACGGAGGGAGGGAGGTGTTTTATGGAGAGAAGGAGGAATTTTATGGAGGTAAGATGGCATGATGGGAGGAAATATGAGAGAGAGAGAGAGAGAGAGAATATTACTAATCTCATTTCTCCATCCATTTATCTATTCATCTGTCACTATCTATCATGTCTCATCTTTGTATCTTCATCAAACTCTCTCTCTCTCTCTCTCTCTCTCTCTCTCTCTCTCTCTCTCGTGTATGTGTGTGCGTGTGTGTACCGATCGGAGCGTGTGTGTATGAATATTGATATGTGAATGTATGCATGTAGTCACCTCCGACCTACACACACACACACACACACACACACACACACACACACACACACACGATCGAATGCTACACATGGAAATACAACAGGAAAAGGAGAAAGGAAGAAAGAGGAAGGGGAAGAAGAAAGGAATAAAGAGGGGTGAAAGAAAGAAAAAGGGAGCAAGGAAGAAAGAAAGGGAGGAAGAAAGAAGCAAAGGTGAAGGAAAGAGGAAGAAAGGGAGGAAGGAAGGCAAACGAAAGGGACGAAGGAAGGGAAAAGAATGGAAGGAGGGAAAAAGAAAGGAAGGAAAGAAGGAAGAATGGGAGGAAGGAGGAAGAAAAAAAGGGAGGAAAGAAAACGAAAGGATGGAAGGAAGGAAGGAAGGAAGAAAGAATGGTAGGAAGGAAGAATGGTAGGAAGACGAAAGAAAGGAAGTAGGACAAAAGGGGAAGGGGAGAAAGGAAGAAATGATGAATGCAGGAAAGACAAGAGATAAAGGGGGAGGGAAGAAATAAGAAGGATGAGATGGAAGAAATATCAGAAAGTAAGGATGGTGAGAAAGGGCATATAAAAAGGGAAGGAGGAAAAATAAGGAAAAAAAGAAGAAGAAAGGAAGAAAAGAGGGAGGAAGGAAGGAATAAGGAAGAAAGAAGGAAGAAATGTAAGAAAAATTGGTCCTGTCTTAAGAATTATTTTGGTCTTCCCAGAGAGTGACACATCAAGCCTTAATATCAGAGTTTCCCCTTAAACAAGAAAATGGGGAAAACCGTGCTTGTCCTGTGTCTTGCATCATGAGAGAGAGAGAGAGAGAGAGAGAGAGAGAGAGAGAGAGAGAGAGATAAACTCGTTAACATTAATCCTTTCTGACTCACTGCACTTGTACAGACTTTCTCTCTCTCTCTCTCTCTCTCTCTCTCTCTCCAAAAGATCAATCCTCTCTGACTCACACCCTCCGCCACACACTGAATCATACTTCTACCTCTGATATTCTCTCCCTCTCTCTTTCCCCTCCTACATCCTCTCCTACTGAGTGAGTCACCGTTCCGTCTGTGACCTTTACACACACACACACACACACACACACACACACACACACACACACACACACATACACACACACACACACACACTACAGCCCGTATTTTGTCCTTTAACGTCACAAGCAATATTTTTTACCTTATACTCCAAAAAAAAATCTCAAAATTCACCTTCCCTTCCCTATGCGCGTTCACTCCCACGGCGCCATTTATTAACTTATTTTGATGTCAATACACGATTTTATTTAATTTAGAAGGAAACTGTACATCAAGCCTTTCATATGATGGTATTACTATTATTGCTACTACTACTACTACTACGACTACTACTACTATTACTCTTTTTTATCCTCCCTACCACTTACAAAACTCTCCAAGTGGTTCATTCTCTTAGCTCTATATGTATGAGTCTATCTATCTATCTGCCTAAATTTACGAGTCTATCTATCTATCTATCTGCCTAAATTTACGGGTTTATCTCTACATTTACAAGTCTATATATCTATCTGCCTAAATTTAGGAGTCTATCTATCTATCTGCCTAAATTTACGAGTCTATCTATCTATCTGCCCAAATTTACGAGTCTATCTATCTATCTGCCCAAATTTACAAGTCTATCTATCTATCTGCCCAAATTTACAAGTCTATCTATCTACGTAAATTTACGAGTCTACCTATCTGCCTAAATTTACGAGTCTATCTGTCTGCCTAAATTTACGAGTCTGTCTGCCTAAATTTACGAGTCTATCTATCTGCCTAAATTTACGAGTCTACCTGTCTGCCTAAATTTACGAGTCTATCTGTCTGCCTAAATTTACGAGTCTATCTATTTTTATCTATCTGCCCAAATTTACGAGTTTATCTATCACAAGTCTACCTATCTATCTGCCTAAATTTCCGAGTCTATCTGCCTAAATTTACAAGTCTATCTATCTACCCATCTATCTACTCTCGCAGACAGGTAAATAGCGCGCTCCCTCCTCCCACAGGTGCTCTTCTGCGTACTCGTCTGGCGTCACCTCCACCGTGTATAATAAACCAAACGTCAGGAGATGCTCACCACTTCTCCCCCACCTTTATCTACTGTTCACATCTACCCAGTGATTTATTTTGAACACCTGTGAACCCTCCGTTGAACTGTGAGGCTGTGTTCAAGCCATCTCCGGTAATTACCTGTTAAACCCTTCAATCCCATCAGCTGTTTTTTTTTTGTTTTTTTTTTGCCGTTTTTGTTTAGTTTTCTTTTTTTGTGTTTTTTTGTGTTTTTAGGTTTTTCTTTTTTGAGTTCTTTTTTCATTTTCTTGTTTTTTTCTTTTTGGTTTATTTTCTTTTTCCAGCTTATTTTTTTTCACCCGCTTTTTTGTTTTTTATTTCCGTTTTTCCGGTTTATTTGTTCGTTTATCGATTTATTTTTCTTTTTCTGTGGTTTATTTTTGCCAATCCGCGTTTTTTATGCAATCTGGAAAAAAAAAACCCATCAAAGTAAAGGTGTCACTAATAGCTATGCTCGTGTCTTCTCCCTATATTTCCCCAACTCTCTCCAAAACTGAATATAATTTTGTAATGGTAACTTACCCTAAATCAAAAGCACATCGTTGGCCTGAATTGGTTAATCTGTTTCGTTTGCATGAATTAACACTCTCTCTCTCTCTCTCTCTCTCTCTCTCTCTCTCTCTCTCTCTCTCTCTCATCTAACTCCTACACACTTTCTCATTTTATTCTTCCAAAAATTCTCTGACTTCCTTTTTATTCCTCCCCCAAAATGTCTTAGCTTTACACTTACAATGTTATCCTATCTCTTTGCTCTTCATTATCATCATCATCACATCTCTCTCAACTTTATTGCTTCTGTATACTCTCTTTCACTCCTCTCCCTCCTCTCTTTTAAAAATTTTGCGCTCTCTCATCGTCTCAATCTTTTCATTTCTGCCTAGTTTTTTTCTTTCTTCTCTCTCCTCTTTTACTACTTTTATACTCTCTCTCTCTCTCTCTCTCACTTACTCCCCTCCTCCCACACCCTCCTACACTTCCTTCGTTATCTGACCTTTCCAAGCACGAAAATACGCTGTAACCCCCAACACGGACCTTGCCTCACGAACACACGAATTCACAAAGCATATTACCCTTTATAATCCATCCCTATTTATACTATAATCCATCCCCATTTTTAATCCTAATCCATCCCTAATTTTTATCATAATCCATCCGTAATTTACCATAATCCATCCACATTATTCATCACTGTCCATCCCTATTTTGTTATAATCCATCCCTATTTTGTTATAATCCATCCCTATTTCATTTATTAACTTTCATTCCAGTCATTGCATAATCCACCGAAATATATATACATACACACACTCACCTGTACAGTCAAAGAACTATCTATCTATCTATCTATCTACAGCCCGACGCCCTAATCCCGCAAAGGGTGGCCGCAGACAAAACGCCTCCAAGTCGCTCTGTCACTCACCATTTGACTGCCCTCCTCCTAACTCACTCCCCCCTCCCTCATATACCTCTCAACTCCATCCCTCCACCTCATCCTCGGTCTCTTCCACCCTCTCCCTCCCTCCACTTCACCTACATACACCCTCTTAGCCAGGTCCATTCTCATCATATATCCAAACCACCTCAGTGTATTTCTCCTAATTTTCTCAACCAAATCCACATCCACCCCACAACGTTCTTTAACTTTTTCATTCGTCAACCTGTCCCTCCATGTCACTCCACATGCTCCTCTCAGGTAACTCATTTCCACTGCTCTCACTCTTGACTTGTTCCCCTCAAAGAACTACCATAACTATATTCCCAGTTCCGTCTGAAGACAATTTACACCTGGTGAAGTACAGTGAAAACCTTATCTCCATTCGTGCGTTTTTCAGATGGTTTCGATTCTTCCGCCACGTATTCGTCACACTTTGGGAAAATATTTTTTGCGTCTCTATAAACACTCCTGCTGACACACAAATCATCCTAAGTTTTTAAATATTTCCCTCTAATAATGTGTACCCAAAATTTTAATCATCCTTCCAGATTCATGAATATATTAACTCAAAACACACACACACACACACACACACACACACACACTCACTCTCTCTCTCTCTCTCTCACGTCCTGAATAAAAAACAAAACACATAGACCACCACATTTCGCCCTTCCCTAAAATATTTCTCAACTTCACATTCTCCCACAAACAAACACGTAATTCTTAAAACTCATCCCTTCCCTCTAAAAAAAAAACATGATCATCTCCACCATCGTTGCTTGGGAGATGAAGAAATGAGCTCAAAACTAATATTACACACGAAGTATCACCCCTTATTCAAATATTTCTCGTCACAAAATACTTCCAATAACATGTTAAATTCTAAGAGCAGTTTTAGACTCCAGAATCGTATCAGGTATGATTCCACACCTACACTTTGAGAGAGAGAGAGAGAGAGAGAATCATAAAAAAGGTAAGCTGGATGAAAAGTACAGGTGACAACTGAGAAAGTGAGAGAGAGAGAATCATAAAAAAGGTAAAATGGATGAAAAGTATAGGTGACAACTGAGAAAGTGTGTGTGTGTGTGTGTGTGTGTGTGTGTGTGTGTGTGTGTGTGTGTGTGTGAGAGAGAGAGAGAGAGAGAATCCCACTACAGTTCAGATATAATCCCTTCCTAATCATTTCCAACCCACACATCCTCTCACAATAGATGAACGACAGAATATGATGCTAGACACAAAGAAGTGCTATGGATTGGACGTAGAGCCTTAGTACTTCCTCTGCCAATGAACTACGAGAAACAAGCCGCAGTCATAAAAATTTGGACCAAGTTAGCGTAAAAAGAGTATAGTTTACCCAGCATAGATCATTTTCTTTACTGATATAATTCCACACCAACGCAATCTCCTTCACGCCTACAAAATACACGCTTCCATTATTACCACATTATTTCGTCTTTTGCTAATATAATTCCATAGCAACACACCCTCCCAGAAGCTCAAACACAATTTACCACACCCTAATACATGAATATATTAAAAAAAAGAATCATACTACGCACATACACCATCTCCTGCAAATCTATTTTTAACTCTTCTAACCTCCACACGGCTAAGCATAATTCTAACTATCTAGGACTGTATATATCAACTCCTCTAAGCTGGGTATAACATTGCTGATCTATCCTTTTATTTTCACTCAGTTACCAAATGCTTTTCCATCAACTTAGGATCAATATAAACTGACAAAAGTCGAAAAATTAAAAACCCGTGATAAAGGTAAGTGCATGGAGATAGTTCATTTTCTATATTAATCGGAATAATTTTTTTTTTTCCATATTTACCAGCCGTCCTTTCCTTTCAATCAGGTCCACAGAAAATTACTAAGAGATTCCCAATTAAATTTCCATTGTTATCTACTGACACATTTTCCACATTTTGCAGTGAACGTTGCAAGAGAGAAATTATGGTTCCTTGCAACATGCCTGATATGCAACATGGATTTATTGGATTACATGTGGCCTAAACTTGCCTAAAGATCTTGAGTTTTTAATAGTTTTCCCTCAAGCACCATTTTCTTTATCCTCTGGGACCAATTCTAAGCTTCTGGTGAATCCGTAAAGCCTGCGCATCAGCGATTTACTCCACAAATTACACCACAATATCCTTTTTGTAGATTACTGAACTTATCTCTGTACTAAAAATAAACAAAAACAGAATTTGTGGGGGTAATGGGAAAATAAATCGCTAAGCAGAAGGAGCTAGGAAACATATAAAAAGGTTCTTAGATGCTCTTCCCTCACACGCCTCCTCCCACACCTTTCCTCATTAGCCTTTGTATCTGACCTTTGAGAGAGAGAGAGAGAGACACACACACACACACACACACACACACACACACACACACACACACACACACACACACGTTTTCCCACTCATTTCACCTACATTACTCACTCTAATCATTTCCTCTGATACATTTCTCCCCAGCGCTCATAATTTTAAAGTCTCTCCTTCTCTACATCATCATCATCATCATTATCACCATTCTCTTTCTCCTCTTACTCCTCCATCCCCTCTTTCTCCTCCTCCAACAAAGAAAAAGGTGAGGTGGTAACAATGCGTGTACAAAATGATAATTTGTAAATATATAAACAAGAAGCGGTGTCAAGGCACAGCAAACCCGTTCCCGGCAGTCATTTTAGTGGTATCGTATAAACACAACAGGATACCTAGTCAAAGATGTCACATATCAAATTTGAAGTAAATCGGGTGAAAATTGACGATTTTATGACCATATGAAAGTTTAGGTCCGACCCACCTGACACTACCCCCCTACAGCTAACTGGGGGTGACCCCCCCTGATGTAATGAGGCATGTTATAAGATGCAGATTTGAAACATACACCTTTAGGTTTTGGTTTAATGTCGATATGAAGAATTTCAAAACAGTTACATTTGGGGGGCTATAGCCTGGGCCTTGGCCCAATTTGGCCTAAAATTTAATCAGGTGATCAGGTCATCGCCAATCATCCCTGTAATTTTAGTCATAATCGCACCAGTAGATTTCGCGCAAAGTTGCTGACAGACACACTGACAGACAGACAGAGACAGAGACAAATCGAGTGAAAACAATACCCGTCCCCGAGCCCCTCCGGGGCGGGGACGGGTAATAAGCAAATCTACCAAATTACACCTTCCTAGAGAAACAAAGTAAATAAATTCCTCTCCTTCAGCAACAAGATGTCGGTATTAATTTTCTCAGTATCAACTTCACTACAAATTCTGGTGAAAAATAATGGCGAAAAAAAATGCAGAATATAGATCAGGAGAAAGCGTCTTCAAAGAATTTCTTTTTTTTTATGATTCTTGCTTTCATACTTGGGGCCAAAATTAGATATTCCCTGAAGCTGTGTCCTGGAAATACAATGATGGTACAACTTTACTTCATTAATGATTAGGTACTCTTTGAACTCTCAGGTATAAACATAATTACTTCCTCTTATCCATCCACATCTCTCTCTCTCTCTCTCTCTCTCTCTCTCTCGTCACTTTAGTTCCTCAACATATATAATTCTCTCTGTTCTCCACCCACATCTCTCTCTCTCTGTACATATAATTAAAATTTCTGTTCACTCACATCTCTCTCTCTCTCTCAGTGTATAATATATTTCTGTTCACCCACATCTCTCTCTCTCTCTCTCTCTCTCTCTGTATGTACAATTTCTGTTCACTCACATTCTCTCTCTCTCTCTCTCTCAGTGTATATATAATTTCTGTTCACCCACATCTCTCTCTCTCTCTCTCTCTCTCTCTCTCTCTCTCTCAGTGTATATATAATTTCTGTTCACCCACATCTCTCTCTCTCTCTCTCTCTCTCTCTCAGTGTATATATAATTTCTGTTCACCCACATCTCTCTCTCTCTCTCTCTCTCTCTCTCGTCACTAGTTCCTCAGCATATCCCACATAATCTCTCTCTCTCTCTCTCTCTCAGTGTATATATAATTTCTGTTCACCCACATCTCTCTCTCTCTCTCTCTCTCTCTCTCTCTCTCTCTCTCTCTCTCAGTGTATATATAATTTCTGTTCACCCACATCTCTCTCTCTCTCTCTCTCTCTCTCTCTCTCAGTGTATATATAATTTCTGTTCACCCACATCTCTCTCTCTCTCTCTCTCTCTCTCTCTCTCTCTCTCTCAGTGTATATATAATTTCTGTTCACCCACATCTCTCTCTCTCTCTCTCTCTCTCTCTCTCTCTCTCGTCACTAGTTCCTCAGCATATATATTTTCTGTTCTCCCACATAATCTCTCTCTCTCTCTCTCTCTCTCTCTCTCTCTCTCTCTCTCTCTCTCTCTCTCTCTCAGTGTATATATAATTTCTGTTCACCCACATCTCTCTCTCTCTCTCTCTCTCTCTCTCTCGTCACTAGTTCCTCAGCATATATATTTTCTGTTCTCCCACATCTCTCTCTCTCTCTCTCTCTCTCTCTCTCTCTCTCGTCACTAGTTCCTCAGCATATATATTTTCTGTTCTCCCACATCTCTCTCTCTCTCTCTCTCTCTCTCTCTCTCTCTCTCTCTCTCTCTCTCTCTCTCTCTCTCTCTCTCTCTCTCTCGTCACTAGTTCCTCAGCATATATATTTTCTGTTCTCTCTCTCTCTCTCTCTCTCTCTCTCGCCTTTTAGCCCGCCTCCCGGAGCTTTGTATCTCGGAAGACGACCAAATGCGGAACGAAGGCGATGGACCGGCACAGACCAAGACATTACTAAGGCGCTCTCCAGACGCTGACCACCCGAGCCAAAAGGTCAGGTGAGAGAGAGAGAGAGAGAGAGAGAGAGAGAGAGAGAGAGAGAGAGAGCAATTTTCCATGTTTTCCATTTTCAACTTTTTTTATTTTTGAGAAGAATTTCAAGAAAGTTATAAAACAGTGAGGACAGAGAGAGAACCATGTGGAATATGTATTGAAAAAGTCTCTCTCTCTCTCTCAATGTGTAGTGGGCTGCGTGGGTGGTGAGAGAGAGAGATGGAGAGAATTATAAGAGGTAAAGAAGTTTTAGAAGTGAGAGAAAACTGAGAGAGAGGAGGGGAAAAAAAAGTGAGAGGGAGATAAAATTGAGATAGGAAGAAGGGTGAGGTGTGAGGGTGAGATGTGAAGGTGAGGTGTGAGGGTGAGGTGTGAGGTGTGAGGGTGAGATGTGAGGTGTGAGGGTGAGGTGTGAGGGTGAGATGTGAAGGTGAGGTGTGAGGGTGAGATGTGAGGTGTGAGGGTGAGATGTGAGGTGTGAGGGTGAGAGAAGCTTGACCTTTCAGTAGCCCCCTTTCCCCAACCTTTGACCTTTTAAGATGTCCACAGCTTAGTGTGTGTGTGTGTGTGTGTGTGTGTGTGTGTGTGTGTGTGTGTGTGTGTGTGTGTGTGTGTGTTGGTTTGTTTTGAAAATGTAGATAAAAATGCACACTAAGAGAACAAATAACAATAATAATAATAATAATAATAATAATAATAAACCCTAAACGACAAACCAATATTTCCAAGTGAACGAAACTCAGAGCCAAATATAGACAAAATCCACGGAAATACCACACCAAAAATCGGCACCGAAACCGCTTCAATAGTTCCGAGAATGTCCGAAGCAGAACGAAATCTACCCGAAGCAAAAAGAAAAAGGAGGAATGACAGGAGGTTATTATATCTCTGAACGAAACAATATGAAAAAATACGATCCAGTTAATTCTTTGACTGGCTGGATATATTTGGAAAGAAAATGGTGTGGCCTTAGTGGTGCAGGAACCCGAGACAGCCCTGCAGCGCTTTTTCCTCAACTGACCAAGTTCCCTGACCCCTTTATGAGCAGTTGATGGCTAAGATGATGATGATGATGATAATAATAATAATAATAATAATAATGATGATGATGGTGGTAACGATGATGGTGGTGGTGGTGGTGGTGGCGGGGTGGTAGTGATGATAATGATGATGATGACTGTGATGAAGATGACGATGATGGTAATGATGACGGTGGTGGTGTTGGTGGTAGTGATGTTGATGATGATAACGCTGCTGGTGGTGGTGGTGGTGAAAATGATGATAAAGACTGAAAAAAAAAAAATCCAGGAAATGGTCAACCTCTTATCCTTGACGAAGCGTATTTTTCATTTTCATTCTGCCTCTACGATGTTATTCACTGGCGTTATTCATCTATGGGAAGGAATGAATCGGGGCTCCTTCTAAACCTCCCCCCCCCCTGTTCAAACTAGCTCTCCCAAGACTGAAGAAAAAACTGCCTGGAGAGCTACAGGAAAAATGAATAAGAAAATGAATGAAATGAATGAATACAGGGAGGAAAAAATGAGAGAGGTGAACTGGGGAATGAGAGAGAGAGAGAGAGAGAGAGAGAGAGAGAGAGAGAGAGAGAGAGAGAACCAACAGAAAGAGGGAAGTCTGCGGCTGAACGATAAATTCTGAGAGGAATTCTGAACAAACATCAAATATTAGAACGAATATATTTTTTCCCATAATGCATTGGCCGTTGACGTAAGAGTGACCTAAGCAATCTGAAACAACGGGAAAAATGAACGAAACTTTTAGGGGGCTGAAACGGCCAAACTTTTGCGGAGAGAAAACGTAGAATTCTAAATGGAATGTGTGTGTGTGTGTGTGTGTGTGTGTGTGTGTGTGTGTGTGTGTGTGTGTGTGTGTGTGTGTGTGTGTGTGTGTGTGTGTGTGTGTGTGTGTGTGAGAGAGAGAGAGAGAGAGAGAGAGAGAGAGAGAGAGAGAGAGAGAGAGAGAGAGAATCCTATAACAAAAAACGGGGAACAGATTTTCAAGAATTCTGATAGAAGACCATGAATTTCGAAACTTCATCACTTTTTTAAAAATTATTTCATCCTATTAAATAATACTTGAGATCACCACTATCATCATCATCATCATCATCACCATCGTCGTATCCTTCATCTTCATCATCAGCAACAACATTCATCATCATCACCATTGTTATATCCTTCATGTTCATCATCAGCAATATCATCATCATCATCATCACATCCATCATCATCAGAAGCAATTGCATTCATCATCATTGCCACCTTCACCCCCCCCTCTCCTCCTCCTCCTCATCATCATCATCATAAGCAATTGCATTCGTCATCATCGCCACCTTCTCCTCTTCCTCGTCGTCCTCCTCCTCCTCATCATCATCAGAAGCAATAGCATTCTTCTTTTTCTTCTTCCTCTTCCTCCTCCTCATCATCATCATCATCATCATCACCATCACCACCGCCTGTCATGACCCAGGACGAACTACACGAAGGAAGACGTAGGATTCCCTCTTTCCTTGATCATCCTCCAGAAAATAATTATAAGCGGCTGTAATTTTCGTGTCTTTGAGATTTATTTATTTACAACAGGACGAAGAGGGAGATTCCACAGCCTCCTTGTCCTTCCTGCAAATTAAAACTGGAGTTACGATGGGAATTTGATCGTAAGTGTCTCTGTGTATCCCGAGAGAGAGAGAGAGAGAGAGAGAGAGAGATCGGAACGTAAACTGGGTAGACTGCAGGCTGAAGAGTTATCCTTATTCCGCCATCTTCCTTTCGGGGGGGGGGGAGGACAGGTGAGCGACTAGGGGACGTTTGTATAACCAGGTAACTCCACCGCCGGGCCAAAGCAGTGCCACCACGTGAAGGCGCCCCTGTTCATCACCACAATTCCACAAAAAAAAAAAAAAAAACAATTATTTCCGAACTGAACGACAATTTCTGGAGCTGAGCGAAAGTTTCTGAATCGATAGCCAGAAAAACGCAGCGGCGATGGGGAGTCGTGGATCAGTTAATTTCGTCTTGTGTCAATACGTTTTCAACTTGACCCAAATAAAAATAAAAAATCCTGAGATATTACTTCGAAGCTGTGCAGAGAGAGAGAGAGAGAGAGAGAGAGAGAGTGGGGTGCGTGAGTAACAGAGGGTGGGAGTGGGTTAGGGTTGCAAGGGAGAGAGGGAGTGTGATAGGATGTGAGTTAGAGTGAGAGGAAGTGTGATGGGATGTGAGGGTGAGAGGGAGCGAAATTTAAACTGAGGGGGTGTGAGTGGTGTGGGAGGGAAAAGGGAGTGGGGCGAGTGAGTGAAAGTTAGAATAAGGAGAGAGAGAGAGAGAGAGAGAGAGAGAGAGAGAGAGAGAGAGAGAGAGAAAGAGAGAGAAATCTGGTGTGAAGAATTTGAGAGTGAGGTGAGAGAGGGAGTGAGAAAGTGAGATTTGAAGAGAAGCTAAAAAAAAAAAAGGGGGGGGGGAGAGAGGCAGTGAGAAGTGTGAAAATATTGGGATAATAATAATAATAATAATAATAATGATAAGATTACACCATCACCCTAATCACCACTTCCAACCACACCACAAATCTCCCCCAAGACAAAATCCAAAATTACCCCCCCCCCAAAAAAAAAAAAAAAAAAAAATCCAATCTTAACTTCGTATCAATATCCCATTTACCGTTTAATATATGCCGGCGAAAGAAACTCAAAATTTTTACCATGTTTACGCGCCTAATCCAAAATTTTGAGGCTTTTTTTTTTAATATATAATGGCTTGAGTGGCATTAGTGGAGTTTTCTTTTTAATGGGTAAATTTTTGGGTGAATTATCGAAGACCTGATTTGTTTTTTGTTTTTTGGGGGGAGGGGTTGATTATGATTTTGCGTTTTTCTTTAAGGTCTTTTTCTTAGTCGTCTTTTCCACCTTAATTAGTTCACTCTTCGTACTCTCTCTCTCTCTCTCTCTCTCTCTCTCTCTCTCTCTCTCTCTGACATCTCCCCTTCTCTCTCTCTCTCATTTGCTCATCCTTCTTTCTCTTTTCTCTCTCTCACCTTACCTTACCCAAATTCTCTCTCTCTCTCTCTCTCTCTCTCTCTCTCTCTCTCTCTCTCTCACACACACACACACATCCCTCCTCCCTTCCTCCTCCCACACACCCACCTTCCTCCTTCCCTCTTTTCCCATCCATTCAATCTCCCTCCCTCTCTCCCTCCCTCCTTCCCCTCCCTCCCTCCCTCCAGCATCAAAGGAGGTGTCAGAGGCATTATGGGAAGGAACACCCTGGGAGGAACAAGATGGCGGACACTTTATAGAGCTTCAAGGCCCTTTTTTAATATTAATAATTGCTAGATGTATAAAAGGATGTTTTTAGTGTTGAAAGGATGTGATTGATGAAGATTACTACTACTACTACTACTACTACTACTACTACTACTATTGCTACTATTTTTTTTTAATGCAAGGAACAAGGAACCAAAGGCCATGAGCCCGCAATAAAACAGTTCCCTCCACCCTCCGCATCCCTCACTCATGCTACTGTCTCCCCAATTCACTCTGGTGTGTGTGTGTGTGTGTGTGTGTGTGTGTGTGTGTGTGTGTGAGAGAGAGAGAGAGAGAGAGAGAGAGAGAGAGAGGGGGAGGGTAATTGATAATAACTCTACGGTAATCTCCACCCAAGTTTCACACATCCAAGTCTCGCCATATGAGATGCCTCTTTCAGACTCCTCACTAAGGCAAAATTAAACACTTGTTGCCATTTTGAAACAAGCGTGTATAAAAAAAATAATCTTAGATGTGAAGGCGACTGTAGTGAACAAATATATAAAGGAATAGTTGCACGGTTATATGCATCGGTTAAATATAAAAAACTTGAAAGAGCTCAGAGAGTGCTAGGTCTACCTCTGCCAATGCCATTACATAGGATCCGGAACCGGATCTGCTCCAAAATTTAATGAATTCCTTCTTGGTCTATGGTCCACCTTTCCAAAAAATTTCATTGCAATTCAGTGAGAAC
>NC_137010.1:5213600-5238600 GCF_032717465.1 Coenobita brevimanus
ACATCGTCGTTCATGCTTAACTAACTTACTGGACTTCTTCCATGATGTTTACAAATCATACGATGACTCAAGAGCAGTAGATATAATTTACCTCGACTTTCAGAAAGCATTTGACACTGTCCCTCACAAGCGTCTCATGAGAAAAATAGAAGCACATGGAATAAAAGGAAAGACGCAAAAATGGTTACAAGACTGGCTGTCAGACCGAAAACAGCGAGTTGTGATAAACGGAAAGGAATCCAAATGGCGTAATGTGATCAGCGGCGTTCCCAAGGCTCAGTACTTGGACCGATACTTTATTATCTATATAAATGACATTGATGAGGGTCTAAATTGTAAAGTATCCAAATTTGCAGATGATACTAAAATAACCAGTAAAGTCACTTCAAAATTACAGTGGCAGCAGTTACAAAATGACCTTAATACTTTAGCAAGCTGGGCAGAAAAATGGCAAATGAAATTCAACACAGAAAAATGTAAAGTACTTCATATTGGAAGTAACAATGTCCATGCAAATTACAAAATGAACAATATTCAGTTATCAAGTACAGACAGTGAAAAGGATCTTGGTGTGATAATATCAAAATGACCTAAAACCAAGCAAGCAGTGTACCGATGCGGTTAAAATTGCAAACAAGCTAGTGGGTTTTATTGGAAGAACCTTCGAGTTTAAATCGGAAAGTCATACTTGCCTTGTACAACTCGCTAGTGCGCCCCCATCTTGAGTATTGTGTGCAATTCTGGTCTCCGTACTACAGAAAGGACATTGAAAAATTAGAGAAAATTCAGCGAAGAATCACAAAAATGATTCCACGACTTAGAAACAAACCATATGAGGAACGCCTTGAAGAACTTAAATTATTTAGCCTAACGAAGCGCAGGTTAAGAGGGACCTTACTGAAGTTTTCAAAATCATGAAGGGATATGACAACTTAGACATGAATAAATATTTTGATATAGACCGGTCGAGTCAAACCAGAAGTAATGGCTGCAAAATCAAGGAAAGCGATTCCAATCCCACGAAGCAAAATACTTCTTCTTTAACAGAGTTGTAAATATCTGGAACAGATTACCCTCAGATACCGTGAACAGTATCTCAATTGAGACATTCAAAAACAAATTAGACAAGTATTTGCACGAAAATCCTCAGCTGACTCTTTTTCTGTCCGAATAACTTGCTTTTATAGCTACGGTACATGTAAGTTCATGCCCCTTAGTCTACAAGACACCCCGTAAACAATGTACCCGTACATAGTGTTGCGTCACGATATTATACATTTTCAATTTATTCGGTGCAAACAAAGCAATATAAGCACAGATTAGGATCTGCACAGATAACCCTGAGTTAACGGTCACTACTCTTACTTTCGACCTGTGATGGGCTGTGGATCACTGAGGGTCCCTGTTAGTCAAGTGACCACCATCGGGATTTTTTTAATGTACCAGGGGTCACTGCTTCAGGATGAAACTTGTGTACTGTCCCACATGGGAGAGTTCCTTGTCTCAGTGGAGGCAACGGAGCTATTGACTGAAAGACTGCTGCCTACCTAAAAAGCGCCAGGGAAGGTTGCCGCACCACCCCTAAACATCCACTCTGTGCATTGCACATCCACACTGTGCACTGTGCAGTCCCATTTTATCTAAGACACCTGTCCTATATACTTTTCAGTCTCCCCAGCGCAAAGAAAGCAATATAAGCACAGATTAGGAGCTGCACAGATAACCCTGAGTTAACGGTCACTACTCTTACTTTCGACCTGTGATGGGCTGTGGATCACTGAGGGTCCCTGTTAGTCAAGTGACCACCATCGGGATTTTTTAATGTACCAGGGGTCACTGCTTCAGGATGAAACTTGTGTACTTGTCCCACATGGGAGAGTTCCTTGTCTCAGTGGAGCAAACGGAGCTAGGGCCTGATTGACTGCTGCCTACCTTAAAAGCGCCAGGCAAGGCTGCTGCACCACCCCTAAACATCCACACTGTGCAGTGTGTAGCTTCCACGTTATGTCCACAGACTTCCCATTAACTCAATGTAACCGGTTTATAATGTCATGCCGTAACTATTATTTTATTTGTTTACTTTCTCTTTCAGGTTACTCTATCGGGTAGCTTATAGATAAAGTATTATAGAATGTGACTTTTCCTTTCCAGTGTTTCCTATAAAATTTCCATGTCAGTTTTTCCATGCTGCATGGTGGTTTTTCTCACTTTTTCCTGGAGGGTTTGGTGGTGGGGGGAGCCTTCTTGCTTTACTATCCTTATCCTTCAACATGTAGAGTTAGATCTTGTAGTCATAGTTTTCTCTAACAAGCAGCCCCGAAAGGACCATAAGGTCTGTTGCTGTTTGCTTTCCTGTGTAATCCTGTGTAATCCACCTCACAACCGTAAACACTTACTCGCCAAATGGAATAAAATCTAGGGGAGTCGCAACCCAGTTTTCACCGCCGACGCCACACACACACACACACACACACACACACACACACACACACACACACACACACACACACACACCAACATACACTGTACATAAACCAAACAATGCAAAATATGGTCTATATCTGAGGGTGAATTTTGTCGTATATACAAGAAGGAAAAGACATATTATCAGTTATAAATATATACCCAGTTTAAATATATATTCCACTGAAATTTCACGAATACCAACAGTAAAACAGCAACGACAGTAAGAACCCTCACTATAATAATAATTGTAATAATAATAATAATAGCAACAGTAATAATAATAAGAAAAAGAAGAAGAATAACAGTAGTAACAATAACAATGATGATGATAATAATAATAATAATAATAACAGTAGTAACAACACCAATGATGATGATAATAATAATAATAATAATAATAATAAATGAAAAAACAAATAGGCAGCCAACAACAATAACTGCAGGCTAAAATTCCTTCTTTGTTGGAGAGAAAAGAAAATCAGAGGAAAAAAAATTCATGTGTTGAAAATGGAGAAAAAGTGACTCCATCTAATGACCCCCTGGCCGGACTGAACTGGCTCTCGCGCTCTCTCTCTCTCTCTCTCTTTCTCTTTTTCACTTTCTCTCTGGTGTGTGTGTGTGTGTGTGTGTGTGTGTGTGTGTGTGAGAGAGAGAGAGAGAGAGAGAGAGAGAGAGAGAGAGAGAGAGAGAGAGAGAGAATGTACCTAATTGTGAGAGAAAAAGAGAGAGACCCGGGTGCAAAGAATCCTAAGATTAGATGTTTTGAGCCGGGAAAGGAAGGTAAAAAAAGGAGAGAGAGAGAGAAAGAGAGAGAGAGAGAGAGAGTAAGAGTGTGAAGACAAAGGAAGGAAGGAAGTGATGAAAGGAAGAGAATTAATGGATGGAGGAAAGGAATAGAAGGAAAAAATGAAGGAAAGGAGAGAGAAAAGCAGGGAGGAAAGACGCTAAAGAATGGGAAAGAAGGAAGAGAGAGAGGGAGAGAGGGAAACAGGAGAAAGACTGAAAGAAAGGACGGAGGGAGGAAGAGAGGGAAGTAAGGAAGAGGGAGGAAGAGAAGGACTGAATGAGGGAAAGAGAGCAAGGGATGAAGGGAGGGAGAGAAAATGGAAAGATTGAGGAAAGAAGAGAGGGCAGGAGGGGAGGGAACTGAACGAGGGACAAAGGTAAGAAGGAGGTGAGAGAAGGATAGAGGGAACGAGGGAGTAAGGAAGGAGGGAGAGAGCAAAGGGGAGGAGGTGGAGAGGGAAGAAGACGGGACGAGGGGGGTAAGAAGGAAAGGGGGAGGGATGGGAGGAGGGAGAGAGGAAGGGGAGGGGTGGGAGAGAGGAAGGGGAGGAGAGGGAGAGAGGAAGGGGAGGAGAGGAAGCGAGGGGGAGAGAAGGAAGGGGGTGGGATGGGAGGAGTGAGAGAAGAAGGGAGAGAGAAGAGCGGACGAGAGGGAGAGGAAGGAGAGAAGGATGGGAGGAGGGAGAGAGGAAAAGTGAGGAGACAGAAAGGAAAGAAGATAAGGAGGGAGGGAAGGAAGGAGAAAGTGAGGGAGGGAGGGAGGGAAGGAGAAAGGGAGGTAGGGAGGGAAGGAGAAAGGGAGGGAGGGAGGGAAAGAGCGGGGCGAACCGTTCATCAGAATAATGAAGGGGAGGAACTTAGGTAAGAGTTTGTGTTAGGATATTACTCCACTCATTTCTCCTCCTCCTCCTCCCTCTCACCCCGCTCCTTCAATCTCCCTACTTGTCCTCCTCCCCCTTTCTCCCTACTCTTCCTCCCTTTCAACCCCCTCCTTCCTCCTTCTTTCCTCCTCCTCATAAACTTAGTTACAAGTACACTTCTCCCTCACCCTTTCCTCCCTCTTTCCTCCCTCTCCCTTTCAGTCCTCTGTCTTGTCTCCCACTCCCTCTCCTCCCCTCTTTCCTCCCCACTCCCCCTTCCTCCCTCTCCCTACCACGGTGATCCTTCTTGCTTTTTCCTACCGGCTTCAGTGAGAAATATTTTGTTTGGGGAAGCCTTTCTGCAACGCTATCCTTGTCATATATTTTTCAGGCTCCATTCTCATCAGCGTGGGAGGCTTCGTTACACCTTTTCCTTAGCGATTTATTTTGCCTTTTTTACCTCCGCATCTTTCTAGCTTTACATCATATTCGTCTTTCCACTATTTCGGTCTTGTCATTTGCATCATCTCTCTCTCTCTCTCTCTCTGCCACTCCACTCCTACTCCTCTCTCCCCACTCCTTCACACTCTCTTTCTCCGTTTTGATGCAATTCTTATGCTTTCCCACTTACCAAATCCCCCCCCCTCTCTCTCTCTCTCTCTCTCTCACACACACACACACACACACACACACACACACACACACTCCCCCTCCACCCACACACGCTTTTCCCTTCCCTTTCAAATACATAAAAATGCACATGGTTAGATGGCAGAGATACGATGAAGAGATAGCCACTGAGAGAGAGAGAGAGAGAGAGAGAGAGAGAGAAAGGGGGGGGGGGATGAAGGTAAGCAGTGACAAAAAATAAGAAAATGTGATGATATAAAGATTTAATGAAAGATATATGAGAGAGAGAGAGAGAGAGAGAGAGAGAGAGAGAGAGAGAGAGAGAGAGAGAGAGAGAGAGGTAAGCAATGACAAAAATGAGAAGAGGTGATAATATGAAGATTTTAATGAAAGTTATCAGTGAATGAGAGAGAGAGAGAGAGAGAGAGAGAGAGAGAGAGTACTTATCAATATTCATCCATTACTTTTGCAGTTCCAGGTAAAGACATTTTTATTCTCCCTCTATAATTGGGTTAAGGGGACGTTCTCTCTCTCTCTCTCTCCCCTTGCATTAACCTGGGTACAATACAAAACTCTCTCTCTCTCTCTCTCTCTCTCTCTCTCTCTCTCTCTCTCCCCTTGCATTAACCTGGGTACAATACAAAACTCTCTCTCTCTCTCTCTCTCCCCTTGCATTAACCTGGGTACAATACAAAACTCTCTCTCTCTCTCTCTGTGGACAATCTCTCTCTCTCTATTAATGGGACAATCTCTCTCTCTCTCTCTCTCTCTCTCTCTCTCTCTCTCTCTCTCTCTCTCTCTCTCTCTCTCTCATCCAATCTTCCAGCCTATTAACCCAACTAATCCTTCTCCACTTAATCAACATTTTTAAGCCAATCTTACTCTCCCTCCACCAAATATTGCTCACTTAATATCTCTTACTCAATCTTCTTATCTCTGTCAATACCCTTATCTCTTAATCAGCCGTGTTATCTCTCAGTCAATCTTCTTATCTCTCGGTCAATTTCCCTACCTCGTACTCAATCTGTCTCTCAATCAAACTTCTTATCTCTCAATCTCCTTATCTCTCAATCAATCTCCTTATCTCTCAATCAATCCCATTATTTCTCAATCTCTTTTTCTCTCAATCAATCTCCTTATCTCTCAATCAATCTCCTTATCTCTCAATCAATCCCCTTATCTCCTAATCAATCCCCTTCTCTCTCAATCAATCTCCTTATCTCTCAGTCAATCCCCTTATCTCTCAATCAATCTCCTTATCTCTCAATCAATCCCCTTATCTCTCAATCAATCTCCTTATCTCTCAATCAATCTCCTTATCTCTCAATCAATCCCCTTATCTCTCAATCAATCTCCTTATCTCTCAATCAATCTCCTTATCTCTCAATCAATCTCCTTATCTCTCAATCAATCCCCTTATCTCTCAATCAATCTCCTTATCTCTCAATCAATCCCCTTATCTCTCAATCAATCTCTTCATCTCTTAATCAATCTTCATATCTCTCAACCAATTATCTCAACCAATTTTCTTATTTCCTACCCAATCTTCCTCAAATATTCCTCCTGTGTCACCTTCTGTCCTGTTCAGTACTGCTCTTTTCCATCAATATTCCTCTCCTAACCCCTCTAATGCTAGGGAGAACTCTAGCATAGATTCTAGATATTGCCAGACGATTTTATTCAGCTGGGATACTGCTCTTCCCATCCTGCTCCCACCCAATCTCCCTCGGTCAATATGCCTTTCGTTAATCTTACCCGTTCACTATTGTTACACTATTACCCGCTCTGGCCAATATTCCTCACTCGATATCACTCCTTTCCGATACTTATCACCTTATTCTCCCTCCCCAAACCGATATTGCTCACCTAATATTTCTCCCCCCCCCTCTCCCTCTCTCCGTCTCCCTCGCCCTGGTAACTTCATATTGCCAACTCAATATTCCTCCCGATATTAACACCACTGAATATTGCTCCTCTAATCTTCACTCAATATTGATCAGAAACACACCTCCGAATATTTCTCACATAGTCTTGTTCGTCTTATCTTCCTGCAGCCAATATTCTTCAAATGACATACCTCGAGACAGATATTGCTCACTTGCTATACTTCCCAGCCAATCTTGCATCTTCAATAATCCACTCACTAGTAATGCTTGCCCAATTTTCCTCACCCAATACTGCTCGCCTGATATTACTCCATCGACTATTGCTCCTGTAGCTATCTTTCCTTCAATACTTCTCACCTGCACTGTCACTCCCTCGAATATTCCTCATTTACTCTTCTTCACCCTGTATTACTCAGCTAATACATACTCCACCGAATATTGCTCCTCTGATGTCTTTCATTCAGTACTTCTCACCTACATTAACACTCCCTTGAATATTCCTCATTTGATCTTAACCAATACTTCTCACCTGATATTACTCTAATCTTTCTTTTAATACTTTTCACTTACATTATGACTCCCTCGAATATTCCTCATTTAATCTTAACCAATATTCTTTATTTTACTCCACCGAATATTGCTCCTCTCACCTCATTCAGTCAATCTTGCTCACCTGGTCCTCCATACCTACCCTTCCTGCAATCAATCTTCGTCACCTGATGTTCTCATACAATATCAGCCTTGTTCTAAAGCCAGACTAATCTTGCTCTGGTCAATCTTCCTCTCCAGCACTCTAACCACACCAATCATGCTGTTTCAATCCTAATACTGCCCTTCTACTACTAAATAATTCTTCCATATCAAACACACCTTGCTTCTGTGTGTGTGTGTGTGTGTGTGTGTGTGTGTGTGTTAGGAGGGGTACCCACCATCCACTCACTTGATGTAGTGGTTTTGGGGTGACTATACACCGAGTGACAAGCTAAATGGTTTCCTGCAAACCTGGAAACCATTTATCGCGCTGGGTGGTAACCATATAACAAAATGGCGCCTTGTGGTTTAGTAGGTTAAAGGGGCTCAAACGGGATGAAAACTTTGAAGGTTTATGTCTAAGGGCTGGTTGGAGTTTACTGACCACACAAAATGCCGCTCAGGGGCCAGTGAGGCTGGTCATCCTTGCCTTGAATGTCAGAACTGAGTAAAACGGTCCGTTCCTAAGCTCCTGATGGGGAAAAAAAAAAAAAAAAAAAACGGAAGATGGAAAAAATATTCTAATCAATCTTGCTCTCCTCATCCGATCTGTATCAAACCAATCTTGCCCTCATCAAAGCAGTCTTGATCTTATAACACCAATCTTGCCGCTCTAATCGCCCTAATCACTTGCTAATCGTCAGACTTATATTGCTCTACCTAGTCATCCCCATCTAATCTTGCTCAGTAAATCCGTGTCGAGTTGAGGGTGATATGGGAGGGATATCGAACCTGGAGCCCTCATTCCAATCTTGCTCTCCTACTACTAAACCAATCTTACTCCTATCAAATCAATCTTGCTCTAATCAGCCCTACTCCTCACATCTTGCCCTAATCAATCTCTCTACTCTGACCAATGTTGCCCCTCTCATCGCCCTGATCTTCTCCCTACTACAGTAATCTTCCTCACCTAATCTTGCTCTCCAATCCATCTTGCTCCTCTTCACTTACCCTAACCAATCCTTCCCCTAGTTTGTTGTTAATCATTCTGGTCTTCCTCTAATTCAACTTGCTCTCCTAATCTTTCCCTAATCCATCTTGCCCTCCTAATCACCCTAATCTTTCCCTAACCAATCTTGCTCTCCTAATCACCCTAGTCTTTCCCTAATCCATCTTGCCCTCCTAATCTCCCTAATCTTTCCCTAACCAATCTTGTTCTCCTAATCACCCTAATCTCTCCCTAATCCATCTTGTTCTCCTAATCACCCTAATCTCTCCCTAACCAATCTTGCTCTCCTAATCACCCTAATCTCTCCCTAATCCATCTTGGTCTCCTAATCGCCCTAATCCCTCGCTAATCCATCTTGCTCTCCTAATCGCCCTAATCTCTCCCTAATCAATCTTGCTCTCCTAATCAGCCTTATCTCTCCCTAACTAATCTTGCTCTCCTAATCGCCCTAATCTCTCCCTAATGTTGCTCTCCTAATCACCCTAATCTTTCCCTAATCCATCTTGCCCTCCTAATCACCCTAATCTTTCCCTAATCCATCTTGCTCTCCTAATCACCCTCATCTCTAACCAATCTTCCTCTCCTAATCACCCTAATCAATCTTCCTCTCCTAATCTCTCCCTAATCAATCTTCCTCTCCTAATCACCCTAATCTCTCCCTAACCAATCTTCCTCTCCTAATCACCCTAATCTCTCCCTAATCAATCTTCCTCTCCTAATCTCTCCCTAACCAATCTTCCTCTCCTAATCACCCTAATCTCTCTCTAACCAATCTTTCCCTAATCCAACTTGCTCAGTACATGTGCATGGAGGCGGGGGTGGTATGGGGGGGGGGGTGAGTCTTGAGCCTGGAGCCCGCACACTCCAGTTTGGCTGCTTAAAGCTCACTTGCCAACACACGCTCACCCTCCTACGCTCTCCCGCACGCCCGCACACGCACACACACACACACACACACACACACACGCACACACACTTATATACAGATACAGACGGACACATACATACGTACACACGGACACTTACATACACACGCACACACACACAGAAAGACACTAACATACATACACACACACACAGACGGATATACATATATACATCGCACAGTGACGATCACACACACACACACACACACACACACAACATGGGACGACACAGACAGACAGATAAACAGACAGACATACAGGTAGATAAACAGATAGATACACAGGTAAACAGAGAGATCAGCAGACGGATAGATTACTGAGAACAGCATTAAAAATAGACTTTGAAACACACACAAGCACACACACACACACACACACACACACACACACACACACACACACACACGCACAGATCGATAGCTATACTGGTGATTTATTGATATATCGACCATGGCTAGAACAGTTACCTTGCTTCAGTCTACACACACACACACACACACACACACACACACACGGAGAACTGAGGGTGAGAAAAGGTAGGGAAAGAATAGACAACGGAGAGAGAGAGAGAGAATATGGAATTTATTTGTTGTGTGACTAGGCGTAGGCTTAACCCGTTCCCTCAGATCCTCCAGCCACCTTCCCATATCACCACTTCGACACTAACACCCACCGTCCATACTGAATACAGGCTAGCTTTGTCTCATTCAAGGCACTAGCATTAACGGGGGTGTAGAATCATACCACCTGGTGTTATTAATCCGACTGGGCTCAAATTAACCCGGGGATCGAACACACGTCCCTTCAAACAGCTAACCACCTTTCAAATCGCGCTAGTGGCAGGCGATGAGGGTGAGCGGGTCAGAGGAGCCCGGGAAAAACAGAATGAAAAGGAGACGGAGAGATAAAGGGAGGGGTGGAGGGAAGGGCTGGAGGCAAAATATATATATGGAGGGAAGATGGAGACAAAAATAGTGGTGAAGGGTGGAGAGAATGTGGAGGAAATATACCGAGAGAGAGAGAGAGAGAGAGAGAGAGAGAGAGAGAGAGAGAGTGAGAGAGAGAGAGTGAGAGAGAGAGAGAGAGAGAGAGAATATGGATTAAAAATAGAGTATGAATCGATGGGGTGAAGAAGTAGAGAGGAATGGTAAATAGAGAGAGAGAGAGAGAGAGAGAGAGAGAGAGAGAGATCTGGGGACGGGAAGTGGAGAGAAAAGGCGGAGGAGGTATGAAGAAGTGAAGAGACAGTAGTGAAGCGATGGAGAAACGGAGTGGAGAAAAAGTGGAGAGATGAAGAGTGGTGGGGGGATGGAGAGAAGTGGTGGAGAGATGGAGAGAAGTGGTGGAGGGAAAGAATGAGGTGATGGAACGCGAGAAAGCGGTGGAGGGAAAGTGGTGGAGAGATGGAGAGAAACTGGAAAGGAAGGCTGGGGCTGGAAGATTAAAAGACAGCTCACGAAGGAACAAAGGAAAGAATGCCGGAGGGAAAGACGAGATAGATAGACAGACAGACTGATAGATAAGAGTAGCTAGATGGGTAGACAGAAAGATAGATTGAGAGAGATAGCGGAGAGAACACACACACACACACACACACGAAACCCCCACATACACGCAACCCCCCCTCACACACCCACACCCTCCCCCCCACACACACACACCCACAACCTCCCCACACACACACGCAATCCCCCCAAAGCAGGCAAAAACTCCCGATTCAGTGGAAATTGGGCCCAGCAAAATTCCATATATCACGGACCGCATTCAGAATTAGACGCCCGTGTTTCGCGAATTTTAAAAGCGGTAAAGTTTTTGCCGGAAGTTGCGGAGATCCGGTGGTATCGCGAAATTCGATGATCATTGATATTACCTGTGAATCGACTTTATTTTACTGGGTGTGGTGATGTTTATATTATTATTATTATTGTTGTTGTTGTTATCATTATTATTATTATTATTATTATTACTATTATTGTTGTTATCATTATTATTATTATTAGTGTTCTCTTTTACGATTATCACCACCACCACCACTACTACAACTACTACTACTACTACTATCACTACTATAACTACTACTTCTACTACTACTGTCACTACCACTACTACCACCACTATTACTACTGCTGCTGCCAATACTACCACTGCTACTACTTCTCTCTCTCTCTCTCAAAATTGAACTCAGGACCACAATATTTTTTAATCAGGGCATTCCGGAAGAGCTCCCTGGAAACGATAGATAGAGACAGACAGATAATATACGGATTGGTAGATAGATAGATACATAGACTGACAGACAGATAGATAGATAGGCAAAGAGACAGACTGATTGAGATAGAAATACAGATGGTTTGATGGAATGGCGAAGGAAGACGGATGAACACTGATAGATGCTGATAGATAGATAGAGAGAGAAAGAGAGAGAGAGAGAGAGAGAGAGAAAGAGTATAAGTCACAGATAGAAAATAGACAGATAGACAGACTGATAAACTGAAAGCTAAAATGACAGGGTGAAAGACGGGTGACTGACTGATAGATAGACAGCCATAGAGGTAAATGGGTTGGGAGACAGTACAGACAGACATATTTCTTTAGGTACGGAGAGAGAGAGAGAGAGAGAGAGAGAGAGAGAGAGAGAGACCGAGGACGAAGAGGCCAAACTTTAATTACACGACTAAGTAAACAGCAACATGGCGGCGAGAGAGAGAGAGAGAGAGAGAGAGAGAGAGAGAGAGAGAGAGAGAGAGAGGAGAGAGAGAGAGAGAGAGAGAGAATCACATTACACCTGGCCGTTAATTAAGCTGCAAGGGGTTACAGGTATTTGCCAGGTAAAAAGAAACCAATTAGCGAGCCTTACATTACCACCTTTCTCATTAACAATCCCTACCTGCCCTAATCCCTCCACCTACACTCCTGTCACTCTTACCTGGCCTAAAATTGCCATCTCTCCATCTTCAATACTGAGAGACTAACACAAGAATGATGCCAGTCACGAAGAAGTGCTATGGAAAGGGTGTCGCGGCATTGTATTTTATGTATTTACTGGTACTGTATTTATGGTTACCTTCAATCACTTAGGTCCTCCTCTTTACCTCCTTCCCTCCCTCCCCCCCCCGACTCCTCCATTTCCTACTTCCTGTCCTCCTACTTCTCCTTCCTCCCTCCCTCCCTCTTCCTTCCTTCGTTCATTCATTCTTTCCTTCCTTCGTCTAACTCCCGTCCCTACCCATTCCCATCTCCACCTCCTTCCCTCCCTTCCTCTCCTTTTCTAACCTCCTACCCTCCAACCTCTCTCTCTCTCTCTCTCTCTCTCCCTTATCTTTTTTCCAACCTCCCTCCCTCCCTCTCCCCCCCCTCTCTCAAACTCTCCCATCCCTATCTTTTCTCTAACCTCCCTCTCACTCCCTCCCTCCCCCGCTCTCTCCTTTCCTCCTCACCTTGCACCATCACGCTTTCCAAATCTGTCCAGGGGAGGGTCGCACGGGGGTAAGGGAATGCCAAAATCCCTTTATAAGAGGCGAGGGGCGAATCTCACACAGGAAGGCCTGGTTTTCTCGTAGTCTCTGTCAATACTTCTCTGGCTATTGTATTACTGAGGTTTTCTTCTGTATCTCTCTCCGACTACAAAAATTTACATAGACAGCAGTTAAAGGAATATTCTGTCTCAGTCTGTCTGTCTGTCTCTATCTATCTGTCTATTTATCTCTGCCTCTATCTATCTACCTACGGATCAGCTCAATCGTATTCCTCTCCCTCTCGTCCTCCACCTTCCCCCTCCCCTAACTCCTCCACCTCATTCACACACACACTCTCCTAGTCAAGCTTTTATTCTCCACTCTCTCCTCTTGGCTAAACCATCTCATTCTCGGTCTCCCCCTTCCCCCACCTCCTCCACCACACTCACATACACTCTCCTAGTCAATCTTTCATTCTCCGTTCTCTCCCCATAGCCAAACCATCTCATCCTCGGTCCCCCCCTTCCCCACCTCACTCACATACACTCCTAGCCAATCTTTCATTCTCAATTCACACTCTCCTAGTCACTCTTTCATTCTCCATTCACACTCGCCTAGTCACTCATTCATCCTCCATTCACACTCTCCTAGTCACTCTTTCATCCTCCATTCACATTCTCCTAGTCACTCTTTCATTCTCCATTCACACTCTCCTAGTCACTCTTTCATCCTCCATTCACACTCTCCTAGTCATTCTTTCATTCTCTATTCTTCCCCCATTGCCAAACTGTCTCCAGGTCCTTCCCCTAACGACTGCCACATCCACATCAACACAACCCTTCTCCACTTCCCAATTCACCATCAAAATATCTGATCATCCAACCCTATCTCTTCAGGTTTACACTGAGAAGGAAATCAGAAAAGGTAAAACATGAAAGGCAAGATCGTCAGGCTTGAACTATCCAATTGAACCTCCCTCACCACTTAAGCCTCTACTTCCAGGCTCTGCAGCGACACACACAACACACAACAGCAGTTTCGTGTGTGCCTGGAGGAGGAGGAGGAAGAGGATCAGAGGCAGAAGTTGCAGCAAGAGTAGTAGTTGTTGTAGTAGTTGTCATAGTAATAGTAATAGTAGGAGGAGGAGGAGGAGAGGGGGGAATCCTTTGTCCGAAGCCCCAAGCCTCATCCTTTCATTGGACATCAACCGGAGATGGGATGACCGCGAGACAAGGCATCAAGGGCCAGCTCTGGGGTTGGTGACAGTGTGTTTCCTGACAGATGGCTCGCCCTCCAAACCACCTAACTTTTGACATCTTTGGAGTGGCTGGTGTGGGGTTGATGTGTGGTATGGTGTTGATGGCTGGTGTGGGCTTGATGTGTGGTGTGGGGTTGATGAGTGGTGTGGTGTTGATGGCTGGTGTGGGGTTGATGGCTGGTGTGAGGTTGATAATAATAATAATAATAATAATAATAATAATAATAATAATGAATCAAAGCACAACCCAACATACGGGGTTTAGAGGGACGCCTTCACGTGGCAGCACCTACATTACCGAGCTGTTCGACTGCCTGGTTATACACACGACCCTCAACTCCCTATCCCCCGAAAATGGCACGGTGAGTTGCAGGAGGTGGGGAGCAAATTCATCCTGCAGTCCACTGAGTTCACGTTCAGATGAGCCTTGTGCCGCGATTACTGTTACTACCAGGAGTTAAATTTTGGCAAGTACCAGGGGGAGGCTTTGAGAGATGGCAATTCTGGACCAGAGCGAAGACAGTCTAAGAGCGGAAAATATGTGTCTAGACCTTTCATGTCGGTATTACCCCTCACAGGATGCAGCGTCAGACAGCAGATGGACACAGTAGACGGACACACACACACACACACACACACACACACACACACACACACACACACACACACACACACACAAAACCAGGAATAATTCTACCATCAAAGGGTACAAATTAAGCTCCGTGAGTGGAAAATGAAGTGTGAGACGGCTCAAAAAGAAAATGGGAAACAGCTTTAACACTCTCTCTCTCCCTCTCTCTCTCTCTCTCCTTCTTTCCCTCTTTTTCCGCCAGTCAGTTCAGCATGTCGGATTAGTTGGTAAAGAAATTGGGATTTTTACACCAACATCGTATGATGTGTGTGTGAATCATGAACTAAAAATAAAAAAGTCTGGTTATATATTTTTTAGATATCCACGCACTTTTTCAGGTAATTTATTTAAACATTTTTTTACACGACTTGTTCAAAAAAAAAAAAGTGCTGATATTCCAAAAAGTTATTAAAGGGTTTTACTTTCGCCTGTCACTTCCTCTAAATTTGATTCTCTATTAATCTCTCTCTTCACTTCCATCCTCAACTCCTTATTCATTATTTTTGCCGTGACTCTCTCTCTCTCTTCTTTCGGTTTTCCTTACCTACACTCCTTCCTCCCCCTTCTGCTCTCTCTCTCCCTCTCTCTCTCTCTCTCTCTCTCTCTCTCTCTCTCCAACAGCTATTCCTTCGCTCCTGCTGTCGTTCTGCTCCTGCTACATCCTTCATATATCTTTCCCCCTTTCCTTTCCCTTTCATACCTTCTTCCTTTCTTTTATTTCCTTTTATGTTGCTATTTCCTCTTATTCCTTCATACCTCCAAGATATATTCCTTCCTTCCTTCCCTCCTTTACGTCCAATTTCCTTCTTATTACGTTGTTCCACCTTCCTTCATTCTCCTACAATTTTTCTTCCTTCCCTCCTTGTCCCTTCCTTCCATATGTCTCAGTCTTTCCTCCCTCCCTCCCTTTCTTTCTTTCTTTCTCACTTCCATCCATCCTTTCTTTCTTCTTTCCTTCCTTTCTTCTCTTTAATTCCTCCAATCATTTTTACTTCCCTCCGTCTTACCCTCTGATCTCTTCAATCTTTCTTTCTTTCCTTCTTTTTTCTTCCTCATCTCTTCCAATTTCATCTTTCATTATTTCTTTGTCGCGTCTTTTCTACTGTTTTATTCCAGCTTACGCCAGACGATTTTATTCAGCTGAGAGAGAGAGAGAGAGAGAGAGAGAGAGAGAGAGAGAGAGAGAGAGAGAGAGAGAGTCCTAACCTGACAACTGTACAAGAATTACAAGACTCGTGGGAGGGAGTCTCCTAGACCCAAGACACCATGGCCCCCCCCATCTCTCTCTCTCTCTCTCACACACACACACACACACACACACACACACACACACACACATGGATCATTAGTTTCTGCACCCCTAGTAATTACCTCTGACCCAAATAAAGTACAATGTATTAGGGTTATATTTCTTCTACCTGGAATTACCATGCAAAGTTACATGCATACATACACACATTCCTGACCCAACAGCATCCATCCATACATACATATATACATACATACATTGCCTACATAATACATTCTTGACCCAACGCATCCATCTATACATACATACAAAATACATTCTTGACCCAACAGCATCCATCCATACATACATACATATATACATACACAGCCTACATAATACATTCTTGACCCAACGCATACACACACACATATATACATACATACATAATACATTCTTGACTCAACAGCATCCATCAACACATACATACATACATCCATACATACATAATATATTTTTGAACCAACGCATCCATTCATCCATCCACCCATATATACATAAAACATCCATCCATACAAACATATACATCATATACATACATACATACATTTCTGACCCAACAGCAGCCATCCATCCATAATACATTTTTCACCTAACAGCATCCATCTATCTATACATATATACATCCATCCATACATTATACATTACTGACCCAAAAGCATCCATACACCCATCCATCCATAAGACTGACAGACAGACAGACGGACAGAGAGACAGACATCATTTTGCCCCATTGCAATAAATTGCCTTTGACCCTAACAGCATCAACCTTACATCATTCTACTTGGAGAGGGAGAGAGAGAGAGAGAGAGAGAGAGGCAAAATTTCAATAAGAACATAATATAAAAAACAAAAAATGCACAGATAATGGTAACTCTGACAACTTAAAAAATTAACTCTCTCTCTCTCTCTATCTATCTATCTATCTATCTCTCAGTGACTGTATTATAATGGAGATGAAAGTGAAACTGAAAAAAAAAAAGGCAGGCTTAGGAGACAGTGAAACGGTAATAGCGAGAGAAAGTGTACGTAAGTGATATTCCTTCACAGTCGATGGTAACGCTGCAAGGAATAGACACAGTACTTCACTATCTATCTACCTATCTATCTATCTATCTCTATTTAATAATGACTAATATCGCATCTATTCCTTACAGCTGATGATCGTAACAGCTGTAGACACACTTCACACTTATCTATCTATCTATATATCTACCTATCTATCTATCTAAAATATTCTATCTATTCCTTACAGCTGATAACCGTAACAGCTGTAACAGTGCGGCAAGGCGTTACATAACAGTGACGTGGATAAAGGCAGAGATTAAGGTGCAATATACACACTTAAATACTACGGTGAAATTATACACGGGCGGAAACAGGTAGTATATATGGAAGTAGAAAATACGGTGAGATATAGCGTAGATAAATACGGTGAGGTATAGTGAGTAGATTAATACGGTGAACTGTGTAGGGGTAGAATATACGGTGAAAGACGTAGTGTGGATTATACGGTGATGTATGTAGGGTAGATAATACGGTGAGATACAGTGAGTAGTTAAATACGGTGAGTTATGTAAGGGCAGATAATACGGTGAGATATAATGAATAGTTAAATACGGGTAGATAATACGGTGAAATACGTAGATGTGGACTTTACGGTGATGTATGCAGGGCAGATAATACGGTGAAATATTTGACGGTGAAAATACGGTGACGTACAGGGGGCTGTAAAAATACGGTGCCACTGGGGCTACAAAATACGGTGACATTAATACGGATGCATAATACAGTTAATACGGTGATGCAGAGATCTTGATATACATTTATAGGGGCAGGAAATACGGTGAAATACGATGAAATTTATAGGGGCAAAAATACGGTTAAAGAATACGGTGACACTTAAGGGGTAGAAAATACGGCTAAATAATAATGCAAAGGATAGTAAATACGGTGATAATACGGTGACACTTAAGGGGCAGAAATTAAGTTGAAATATAAAGGATACAAAGGAGAGTGAATTTATCTGAGAATTTTAACGATACGGTGAAAGACAGAGGCTACGGTGAAAATCATGAAGGATGGGAAACAGAGCAAGAGGATTACATAATACAGTGAGAGGAGAATACAGGATACAGTGAAGAGTATAACTGTAACCAGGAGAGTAAAAAGGTAGGATTACAGTTAGAGAGAGAGAGAGAGAGAGAGAGAGGAAAACAAGATATAACCATGCTGTGTAAAGAAAAGAAAAAAAATAGGACGTTAAAAATTGTTACAAAGAGGTTACAAAATAAATCAACTGTAAATAAAACCATTACAAAATAAAGATATATAAGTAAATAAACAGGAGCTGAATATCATAGTTACAGGAAGCGTTACAAAAGAGTTACCAGGAGCGTTACAAAGCATATTCACTTGTAACCAATTAGTAAGTTACAGAGAGCGTTACAAACTTCAGTATCAGTGTAATTGGGTGTTAGCAGAGACACCCAATATTACAAAATACAAAAATTAATACAGGGGACTTTATGGATTTCCGTGACGCTGGAGATGTTACAAAATTATGCGTTACAAAACACAATATCGATACATTTGACGTTATTAAATTTCGTGACAATGAAGACGGGCGTTACAAAATACAGGAGGGGATACAAGGGACGTTATTCCATTCTGTAACAATGAAATTCTACGTTACAAAATAAGTTACAAAAATAAAGTGATGGATACACGGAAGGGCATGACTCTCAGTGTAGTGAAGAATAGTTACAAAATACAGAGAGGGATACAGAGGACGTTATGAAATTTAGTGACAGTGAAAACGGGGGTTACAAAATAGGACAAGTTACAAAGGGATGGTGGAAATAATAATAATAATAATAATAATAGTAATAATAATAATATTAACAATAATACTAATAATAACAATAGCAGTAGTAGCAGTAATAGTAGTAGCAGTAGCAGAAGTAGTAGTAGCAGTAGTAGCAATAATAATAATAATAATAATAATAATAACAACAGAAGTGCAAGGCCGATTACAAGACTGTCAAGGGGTATTACAAAAAGTTACAAAATACAGGAAGACTTAGCACGGGATTACAAAACAGGATTACAGTTTAACCCTTTCAGTACGATGACGCCTTGGTATTCAGCTTAAAGAGAGAGAGAGAGAGAGAGAGAGAGAGAGAGAGAGAGAGAGAGAGAGAGACTCCTTTCACCTTAACTTGGCCCAGATTTTCGTCCATTTGCAGCTCAGTGGCAGAAGACAATAATATGGCTCTACATCATATTCATAGCACTTCTTCGTGACTAGCGGCATATTCTACTGTTTTATTATGCCACGCCCCTCCATCACCCCCGTAGCACATCTTCGTGACTAGCTCCATATTCTAGTGCTAATCTACTGCTAGAGATCAGCATTCATGACGGAGAGAGAGCAATTTGGGGGGCCAGATTTAAAAAAAAAAAAAAAAAAAAAAAAGGCTATAGCAGAGAATCCCATCATCTCAAGGGCATTTTTGGCTTTATATTCTCTCTCTCTCTCTCATGTTTAACTCTTTCCTGTACTATGTAACTAAATCCTTCTGTATTTTGTAACTCTGCGTAATCTCTCTCTCTCTCTCTCGGCGAACTTTCAGGGAGGAATTGGGGGAAAATTTGGGGTTTGAGGACAGGTTAGACAAAGTATATTAATTTTACCCCATCAGCCCGAGTACTTTTTTTTATTTTTCCCTTTCCTTTCCGTTTTTTTTAATCTGTGCACTGGACGTGATTTTAATATAGTACAGTATGCCTAATGAATCCTGCTAACCTCTCCTTTTCTTTTTTATCTTTTTTCTTTATTTCATTTACTTATTTATTTATTGTTTGCATTGGAGGTGATTTTTATATTTTACAGTAAGCTTAATGAAAATTCCTGCTAACCTTTTCAGTACGAATATTCCCTAGAGATACATGCCACCCTCCATAGTTTGTTTTCCTATGAGGGAACTGGTCAACTCTCACATATTTAATACTAATGTCGTGGTTAGGTGAAATTTAATGAGCCTTTGTTAGGAGGTTAGAATGAGTCTCCTTGGTTACTAGTCAAATCAACCCAACAATCTGACATAAACTAAGCTGAAAGGTGCTCGAGATCTTTGTCCTTGGTTACTAGTCAAATCAACCCTTCAATCTAACAACATCTGACCATAAAACTAAGCTGAAAGGGTTAGGGATCTCCTTGGTTACTAGTCAAATCACACCTCCAGTCAAATTACAGGACCATCAACTAAGCTGAAAGGGTTTGGGATCTCCTTGGTTACTAGTCAAATCAACCCTACAGTCTAACTACACCTGACTATCAAATGACCTGAAAGGGGCTAGAAATCTCCTTGGTTACTAGTCAAATTATCCTTACGGCATGATTACACCTGACGTTTAAGTGTGTTGAAAAGGGTTAGGGGTCTCTGCCAAGTAAAAACGATAGTATAGACGGGGAGAGAGAGAGAGAGAGAGAGAGAGAGGAGTAGTGAAGAAAAGGCTCTTATAAAGGGTAGTTAAGAAATTACAAAATAGAGGAGTAGGTGGGATCCTTATAACACACAGAGGTCGGCAGAAACGTTACAAAATACTGTACAAAGGTGGGTACGATGGGTACAAAATAGAGTAGGTGGGTACATTACAAAATACAAAGGTGCGTAGAAAGGATACAAAATAGAGAAAGTAGATAGGAACGATACAAAATACAGGTTTAGAAACGTTACAAAATACATGGGTGGTTAGTAAGGGTACAAAAACCAAGGAGAAAGCAGAAACGTTAAGGAGGAACGTTACAAAATGAATGTAGGAGGAAGTTACAAAATACAACAGAAAGTAGAAACGTTACAAAATACAGAAAAAAACATCAACGATACAAAATACAGGAGACAGCAGTAACGGTGCAAGATACAGAAGGCAGTAACGTTACAAAATAAGCAGAAAGCAGGAACGATACAAAATACAGAGGAAAGCAGTAACGTTAAAGAGTAAGCAGAAAACAGGAAAGTTACAAAATAAAAGGGGAAAGCTAGATTACAAAATGCAATAAGAATACAGCAAGATACTTTCAAAATGAGACTGGTAATTAAGAAGGGAGAGAAAAAGTACTCAGACGCATTACAAAACACGGATCGTTTGTCGGTACAATAAATGTTACAGGAAGAGGCAAGTACGGAGCAGGACAGCGAATTAGATAGTACAGGAAGCTACAAAAAAAGTAAAAGGAGATTGTGTAATAAACTGGATACAAAATACAGGACGACAAAGGTAATCCAGCAAGAATTACACGCAAAAATACAGCAATTAGTGAGTACGGTGTCAGGTACAGTGAAGAGATCGACCTGGTGAGATGGTACAGGAAGGTTACATACAGATTACAGTCTAAATATGTTGGTACACAGAGATAATACAGAAAGAGCCTGGTACAAAATACATGAGGGATTAATAAGCAGAGGCTGTGTACTTCAAGACAACAGTGGATGGGTTACAGTTAGAATACAAAGAGGAGTCTGATGGTAAAGACAATGAAACCTGGGTACAGAACACAGAAGGATTTAGTTGTGTAATCCTGGAGAGAGAGAGAGAGAGAGAGAGAGAGAGAGAGAGAGAGAGAGAGAGAGAGTTATCATGAGCATCACCTAATCCTGTGTTGCCCCATGCGGAGCGTAGGAGCCCGGGGTTAGACAAATTGGTCCTGAGATTTAAGATGAGAATGACCAGCCTCACTCATCCGTGAGTGGCGTTACAGAGCAATAAACCCCAACCATCCCTTGGATATAAACCTACACAGGCTCAATCGGGCTGGAGCGCCTTAATTACCCACTAAAACACCAGGCGCCATAGTCTGGTTATATGGTTACCACTCAGCGTAGTAAATGGCTTCCTGGTGTACAGGAAACCATTTGGCCTGCCACTCAGTGTAGAGTCATCCGCAGACTGAAGGAAGAGGAAAGAAAGAAGGAAAGAAAGACAGAAGAGGAAGCAAGGAAAGAAAGACAGAAGAGGAAGGAAGGAAAGAAAGACAGAAGAGGAAGCAAGGAAAGAAAGACAGAAGAGGAAGCAAGGAAAGAAAGACAGAAGAGGAAGCAAGGAAAGAAGGACGAGAGGGAAGGACAGTCACCCAAGAGCAGCGCTACATCAAGTGAGTGGATGGTAAGCGCCCTCACCTACCACTAGAGAGAGAAGTACATTTAAAATTACGCATAGAGTAGCGTACAGAAAACAAGAGAAACATATTACAGGAAATTACAAAAGCACAAGAAGAATTAGTATACAGTGTACCGGTACTGTATATCTGCTTAACACCCAGAGTGTATTACGAATAAGATACAGAAATTACACAGAATATATGGGGTTACACAGAAAATACAAGAAAGATTATTACAAAGAACAACAGTTAGTAGAGAATGGAATGTATACTCCAAACGACCTAGAATTACACAGAAAATACAAGGAAAACATCAAGGAGACATGGTACAAAATACAAGAAGGTTCCATACAAAAGACATGGGTTACACAGAAAATACAAAAATACATGGGGTTACTGGGGTGATGGTTGTTATGTACTTACGTGTATTATCGAGGACGAGTCGGAAGCGGGAAGGGTGAGTGCGAGACGCCGCGATGCCCAGGTGCTGTTGTTGTTGTTGGTGCTAAGGCGATGAGATGAGGTAGGTGGGTGATGAAGAGGGGCGGGGGGCGTTGAGAGAGAAAGTGAGAGAGTGTGTGAGATAAGAGAGAGAGGGGTGAAAAAGCGGTAGTAGTAGGCAGACGCTGAGATTGAGAGAGTGAGAGAGAGAGAGAGAGAGAGGCGAGAGCTAGTTTCACAGGTGGGTTGTGTGAGTAGCCTGTGCGAGAGAGAGGGACGTGGTTGTCTGACGGAGGGCTTCTGCTGGCTTAGTGGGTAGGCACGTCGGAGGGAAGCTAAAAAGGGAAGACTTCGGGGTGGGTGTGTGTGTGTTATGTGGAAGACGCGGGCCAGGGGTTCAACTCCCCAAGCATGCACTGACTCTACTGAACCTCGATGCGCCGTCACCATTGGCACACACACGAGCCCCGCCCACCACCCGCCCACGCACTCCTCATCTCCTCATCGCATGCGCCGGCTTCATTGATAAGTTGGACCAGGCTTCCCCGCCCGAGAGTGAGCGAGCCTGTCTTTCTCGGCCGCTCCCTAGGCACCCAGCCGGTCTGAGGCAGTGCTGGGTGAGGGTGGGTGTGGGTGGGTGGGTGGGCGGGAGGGGGTGTGGGCAGGTGAGGGTGTGGCCGCCATAACCCCGCCCACAGGACCCCACCCACCGGAGGCTAATCGAGAGGTATGGCCGCGCCCACAGGAGACAAGGTTGCTGGCAAGACCCCGCCCTCACGGTTGGGTGCGGTTCCCTTCCCCCACCCATCTCCCCCCCCCCACACACACGCCTCATCTCCCTCATTTCCATCGCTCATTTCTCCCTCTCTCTCATCTCCCCCGATCCTATCATTTATACCTCTTCCTACCTCCTCATAAATCCCTTCCCCCTCTCCCTCACCTCTCATTTCTCCCCCTTCCAACAGCTCTCATTCATGGCTTTCTCCTCTCACCCAACTCTCCTCTCACTCATCTCTCTCCCCCCTTCTCCAACTCACCCTTCTTCTCCCTCCCTCACTACTTCCTCATCCCCCGTCTTCTTCCTCCCTCACTACTTCCTCATCCCTCTCCCCCCTCCCCCACCTTTCATTCAATCTCCCCCTTTCCCTCACACGTCTCTCATCCCTCTCCCTCTTCTTTTCCTACCATTCATCCCTTTCCCTTTCTTTCCCCTCTCACTCATCCCTCTCTCTCTCTCTCCTTTCTCTCCCCTCCTCAAACATTCTTTTCCCCCTTTCCCTCTCATCCCCACCTCTCTCTCTCTCTCTCTCTCTCCATCCCTCCCTCACCCCACCTCACAGTGCCATTTTGCAAGAGCCACACCCTCTTACTCTCTCACCTTCGCCTCCCCTCACCTCTCCCCCTCACCCCTCTCTCCCCACTCACCCCTCCCTCTCACTCTCACGGGACCAGTGCCATCTTGCTCTGAGCCCCACCCCTCTCACCTCACTCTCTCACTCTCACCCTCACCCCAAAAATCTAACTCTCACACCGCCACCCCAACAACTCCTCCATCCATCTCCCTATGCACGATGGAGAATAGATAGGCGAGTTACTGGAGAGAACGGAGGTGAAATCTGGAGAGAAATGGAGGTAACCCGGCGGCCCCTCCCACCTTCTTTACCTCCACACCCCTCCCTCTCACCCCCCCCTCCTCTCTCTCTCATCGAGCCGGCCACACCCATCGCACCGAAAATCCACCTCAGTCACCCCTTCCACCCGTTTTCCCTGCCTGACCCAACGAATATTAACGCACCCGACCACCACCATTACCCCCACTCCAACCATCGCCCCAACAACAGATAAGGCGGAGTGGAAACAGCCGTGTGGATGGCGGTGGCGGTGTCTGAGTGGGTGTGGCTGAAGGGAGGGGAGCGGCGACCCCCCCACTCCCCTCAGCACCACTCCCCGCGCCCCCCCGCCCCTTCCCCCCACCTTTAACTCTCACGCAGGTAGCTTGTGTAGTTGCCAGATCCGCAACTTTGAGAAAACAATGGATGCTTTTTAATTTCCCCATTTCCTTCCCATTTTATATTCCCAAATCCTTCACTATTCCCGTAAATCATCGTTCAGTCTCGTCTTGGATCTAAATTTAATGGGGTTTAATTCCCGAGGCGTGAAATTACATGAACTCGGCCGAATTAGGGTGAAAAATGGAGCAAGGAGGAAGAATGGAGGTAGTTTAGTAATGTCGGGGGGAGAGAGAGAGAGAGAGAGAATAAAACACAAGATCAAGGTGAACAAGACAACGGAAGGAATAATACGGAAGACACAGGAAGAGGGACAAGAAAAAAGGGAGAGAGAGACAGAGTGTGATTAAGGGTGAGAAGAGACAGGAGAGAGAGAAAAGGAGGAGGAAACTCTGAAAGAAGGAGAAAGGAAAAGGTGGTGGGGAGTGTAAAAGAAGGGGAGAGAAAAGGAGGGAGAGAAAGTAAAGGGACTGGGAGAACAGTAGTTGAAAGGACAGCGGAT
>NC_137010.1:5243600-5263600 GCF_032717465.1 Coenobita brevimanus
AGAAACACTAAATTACACTAGACCGAGATTTAACCCCTCCACTGAAAACCTGTATCCTAAGCTGAACAAATCGTCTGGAGACCAAGAAATAAGACACAGGCCCGTATTACCGTCGGTTATGGAAGCTTCCTAACATCTTTTCCTAAGCGACTTATTTTGCTTATTACCGTACTGTACATCTTACGCTCCTTCTAAGCGCTACATAAATCACTGTAATATCGCCACACACTGCACAGATAACGTACAAGACGATATTAATCATCCATATCTAAAAATAAATCACTAAGGAAGAGGTGTTAGGGAGCCTCCTCAGCCGACGAGAATGCGGGCCATAGAGTAGGTTGTCTCACTGAGGGGCGTAACAACCTGCTCAGCCCGAGTACGTCCTTTATCTTTTCTATCAAAAATCAAATTAATTTTTTAACAAGATGAACAAAGGAAAAATAAAAATAAAAACAAAAACAAATCCATACATCGGGGTTCGTATTCTCGAAAGGAAAGGTGGCTCCCTAACACCTCTTCCTTGGCGATTTATTTCTAGATATGAGTGATTATTATCGTTTTGTACGTTATCAATTCAGAGTAGGGCGATATAAGAATGATTTACAGAACACAGAGATGGACAGTAAGGTGTAATAAGCAAAATAAGTGGCTTAGGAATGTTAGGGAGCTTCCTGTGGCGACGGGAATACAGGCCCAGAGGTAACAGATAAACTGACATGTATTTAAGGGGGTTAATGAAGGCTGTGTTATCTACTCGTATGCCTTCCAGTTCGAAGAGATTGTCCCTTAGTTTTTTTTTTTTTTTAATCCGACGATTTTACTCAGATAGACAGAAAGATAGAAAGTGGCAGACAGATAGATAAGGACAGACATACAGATACATACAGATATAAATAGACAGGGTATATATCGTATGTATTTGACAACATACTGAAGAATAAAGAAAACATCGGCATAATTCTACAGATTTAGCAATTCAGCATCTCAGACAACATATTAATAAAACACCGCGAGTAAACATTATCGCATCTCATTTGCATCCCGAATAACATTATATCACCGACAACATTAATTTCCACCCACTGGCTAAATTATGCGAGCCCCGGCTGACTTTCTGCTGCAACAAGTATTTACAACTGCAAAGGAAGACTTTATTAAATGTTTAACATTTTTATTTCGGTTCATTTTTTTTTTTCTTTCTATCTTTTTGCGGCGTAATAAAAATTTCCTGACGGTAACATGAAGCATGAGTACCGGTAGCCTATGCATGACGGAAAAATCGTCACCGCTGAGAAAAGGTTAACAGTTTGCTTTTAATCCCTTACGTCAATTTTTTTTTTCTTACGACGAACAAAAATTGTCCAGAGATAAATGGAAGAAAGACTGCTCGTATACATACATAAATACATACCGGTATTTACACAGACATGCATACATACACACATACATATATACATATATCTATCTAATATATATATATATATATATATATATATATACATATATATAAATATATATATATATATATAGATAAATATATATATATATGTATGTATGTATGTATGTATAAAGACATACACACTACGACACTCACCCCCCCACACACACATACACACACGCATACGACACCCACCCTCCCACACTACGACGCCCCCGTCCCCACATACACACTACAACACCCCCCCCACACACACATCTACCACACACACACACACACACAGTACACGTATTCCCACCCACACACATACACACACTCACCCATCTACATGTTCTCCCACTCACACACTACCACTCCAAACCAAGCCTATCCCAACCTTCTGCTTACTGTAAGATCGCGAGTTCGATCCCAGGCTAAGGCAGGGATCAACGTGGGGGACTGAATTTCGCTAAAGCAGCCTCTTCTGATTCTCCACAACACCCACATCGACATCTCACAAAATCGCCCATACGCTCACCCTGTTTATTTTTATTTATTTTTTATCAGTATTTAGATTTTCTTTAGGGCGATAAGTCACTGAAATACTCACCCGCCCACTTAGGCTAAATCATCATCATCATCATCAACATCGTCATCAAGAACTCTTTCCCACCTAAATATGGTGTTAGGTAGGCCCACAGAAAGAAAGAAAGAAAAAGACAGAAACCCTGACAGAAGAATTAGCAACTTCACGAACACATCCAGTTTATAGGAGTGGGTTCTGAGCTAATGTCCAGTAAAATACCATAATAATTACCGGTATGCAAAACTAAGTAACTGTACCGGTATAACAAGTGCTTCTGCAATATCATCAAGGCTGCAATACCGGTTGGCTACGGTAGACTTCAAGGTATGGTAGACGGATAGACACACAAGTTATGTTCCCAAAGTTTGACGAATGCATAGGGAAAAAATCTAAATCATCTGAAACATGCACTGGTAGAGATAAAGTTTTTCGCTGTGTTTCGTCAGTTCTATATATTCTTCAGACCGACCCGGGAAGATGGTTGTTTTTCTTTGACTTGTACAGCTGAATTTAGATGCACTTTGAGGGACTGAAATATCCTCCCTCCCTCTCTCTCTCTCTCTCTCTTTTAGACAGTGAATGCTTTATCCCCCTAATCCCATGCGGTACCGTATTTTGCATTTTACTCTTGCATCTCCAGACGATTTCAGACAATTTAACAAAACCTTAGTGAGTTACATATAGCCTCCACTGATCTTTTAATTACAAGAGCTCTATCCCAAGCTGAATAAAACCGTCTAGATAAAAAGATTTAATTAGTAATACATGCCACTGGAGAGTAAGGACAGAGTTAATATGAAGCTCTTTACAGAAGGTTAAATCCCAGTGATGTACAGGATGCCAATCTGGATCTGAAGTATGTCAGCCAAACTACCGGTACATTCCAAAGTATGCTGAAGTATGACAGAAAAGCGTATATTACAAACTGTGATGTTTCAGGTCAATTGTATTCTTCATCTCAAGTATGACAAAACACATTATACCTGTACGCCAAAACTACACTCCAAAGTATGCTGGAATATGACAGAACAGATCAAATAACGAACTGGGATGATTCAGGCTAGGTATATTCATCATTATCTCAAGTATGACAGAACAGATCATATAACACACTGTGATGATTCAATTCAGTTATATTCATCATCATCCCTACCAATATTTCCACCTAAACTAATAAGGATGTATTCTAAGTTATATCTGACAGTGATAATTCAAGTCTTATGTTTCAAATCACTGTAGAGGCTGATTAGTTTAGAATCCAATATCTACCATAGTTCAAGACATGACTAAAAAGATAAATTCCACTGACTGGAGGATTAAAATGTCTTGAAACAATTGGATTTTAACCAGAAAATACAAAGGATTCTTATTTCAGTAAATCAGTGAATCTCAGTTACTTGGCTCCATATTTTTTTGTTACAGAAGATGAATGAGGGAAGGAAAAACAAAATAGATTAAAAAACTGATTGAGATTAAAAGGCCTCTGATAAATTATATAGGTGAGCTGGCAGACGAAAACTTCCCAGAGAAAAAATATACGGTATCTTAAACGCAATTGCACACAGCTTCTCAAGAATATAAGAAGAAGCCTTGGAAGATACCCTTGCATTCATACCCTTGCAATAGTTTAAGTATTATTTATTTTGAAAGCTATTTAGAAGTACCAAATGCACTTTTTCACCTTGTACCATCACACTAGCTCGATTGAAGAGGGGTGAAAATTTGCTTTGTTTGGTTAGGATTGCTATAGGTCGTTAACTGAGGCTAAGACTGGTTTAATAAAGCTGGCTCATGTAAATAAAGTTCTGCTGGAATTTACCTGAGAAACGGCTTTGTTAATTAAGGAAAAGGTGGAGAAAATTAGTTAAATAAAGAAAAGGTGGCGAAAAGGGTTTGTTAATTAAAGAAAAAGGGTGGAAATATTCTGTTACTTACAGAAAAGAAGTGGAAATATTCTGTTAATTAAAGAAAAGGGGTGGAAATATTCTGTTCATTAAAGAAAAAGGGGTGGAAATATTCTGTTAAAGAAAATGTGTGAAATTACTGTATTTTGTTAAAGAAAAGGAGAGGAAAATTTTGTTAAAGGAATGAAAGTGAAAATATCTTGTTAACAAAAGAAAAAGGGTGAAAATATTTTAATACAAGAAAAGGGCTGAGAATATTGTTACCTGGTAATTGCAGAAAAGTTGAAAATATTTTATTAATGGAAAAAGGTGAAAATATTTTGTTAATGAAAAGGGGTGAAAATATTTTGTTTAAGGGGTGAAAATATTTTGTTAATTACAGAAAAGGTGGTGTAAAAGTTTTGTTAATTAAAGAAAAAATGGTGAAAATGTTTTGTTAAAGAAAATGGGTGATAGGGTTATATTAATTAAAGAAAAGAGGTGAAAAGGTTTTGTTAATTAATGTGAAACCGCAGTACGGCTAACTTTGGTTTTCTTTAGTTAAGTAAGGTGCTTTGTAGTTTATAATTGTGCTTTATATTTTACCTGGTTGGCTAATTAGAGAGAAAAACAAAGTAATGGAAAATAAGCAAGATAAAAACCAACGCTGCTCCCTTGAATGTACAGTAATGATGAAATTCCATGAAAATCACTGATGTGGAAAGGAACACATGATTTACTGACACACACACACACACACACACACAAACACACACACACTACCAGTCACATGAACCATAATACACACACATCCATTCTCAGATAAATGCTAAATAGACACACATCAACCTCACAAAATAATAACTTATACATAAACCGTTCAGCCGATGCAATACCATCAATGAAAAGTACGGTATAGAAAAGTTTCATTGTTAACGAAATGTCTAAATGTATCACTTATTAACGAAATTTTTAAATGTCACTTATTAACAAAATTTGTCAAAATGTATCACTTACCAAAAACGAAATGTCTAAATGTATCATGGCACTTATTAACGAAATACGCCATGTCTTCAGGTATCACTTATTAACGAAATGTCTAAAGATATCACTTAGACTTTTAAGTTATTAACGAAATAAGCCAGAAATATGTCAAAATGTATCACTTATCAATAACGAAAGATCAAAATGTATCCCTTATTAACGAAATATATCTAAATGTATCACTTATAATCATCCCAATATATATCACAATATTAACATAAATAAAAGTGCCTATAATCACAAGGCAATGCATCTACTTACACAAGCATTTATATTATTAAAACTGACATGCATATTAAACGTTAATCAATGGTTGTTATTAAAGGAATGCATCTATCCTATTTAACCAACTCAATCCGAGGACCTATCTCTTATTCTTGCTACTTCAGGCTTTTTTTTTCCGTTTAGATTTTTAGTTAGATTTCTCGTAGCAAGAATCAATTAAACAGGACGTCGTAGTGAAGGGATTAATTAAGAAGGTACCTGTCACCTCCACCAATAACAGTATTTTGTACACTGAAGAGGGGAAAAAAAGTGGTAAATTTTATGCTTCGGAGTCGTTCATTATTTTTTTTTTCCCTAACTCAGCCTAATCTAACTGTAACATCATGACACTAACCAATTTACTCCGATTTTCTAACCTAACCTAGCTAATCTAAGACGAAACTTACCAATTTTTTCCGATTTCCAAACCCAACAAACATCATGACTCTAACCAATTTTTTTTTTCGAAATTCTAACCTACCTACCATCATGAAACTAACCAATTTATCCCGATTTTCCTAACCTAACCTAACCCAACTAGCATCATGAAGCTAACCAATTTATTTCAATTTTCATACCAAACCCAACTAGGCCTAACATCATGAAACTAACCAATTTATTCCATTTTCAAACGTAACCCATCATGAAAATAACCAATTTATTCCGATTTTCTAACCTAACCCAATTTAACATCATGAAACTAACCTATTCCGATTTTCTAACCCAATTTATATCAGGACACTAACCTGTTCATCCCTATTTTCTCCTGACCTAATCTAACTCAACGAACATCATGAAGTTAACCAACCTGATCAAACCTAACTAATCCAACTTAACTATACCCCTTTCACTCCAACTTGCCCCAGATATTCGTCCCTTTGAAGCATATTTTACGTTGTTTGGCAGCAGTGATAGACAACGCTATAGCTTTGCACTGTTTTCATAGCACTTCTTCGTGGCTAATATTTTACTGTTACTTTTACAATTCAGCGCTGAAGATGAGGCACGATAATTTTAGGCCAAATTAGAGTAAAAAGGGTACAATCTAACAGGCTCCCTAGCACCTCTTCCTGTGCGATTTATCTCAAACTACCCACTAATATCCTCAGTTTTGCTCCTTATTATCTTTCTAAACATCGAGACACTGCATGAATAACGCGCAAGGATAGAGTAACGGAGCAGAATCAGAAATAAACCGCTTAAGTAGAGGTGTTAGTCAGCTTTCTAACCGCACGAGAATACCGCCCAAAGTGAGGTGTGTGACCGACCGAAATTGCAAAAGAAATATCAAAATGGCGTCCAAACTTAACCTTACCTTGGCGACGGACTGTGCAACGTCGAATTCGGTAACTATTTCTACTTTTCCACGCACTTCACATGATTCACGGTGCTCTGTGGTACTTTCTGATGAACTGGTGCAAACGTGGGCGATGAACCGATACGCAGAGCCACAGAAACGGTATAAAAAAAACACTGCACATTCAAGTACAACTCCGCTGTTTCTGGACTGCGTACGGTCACTACGATCATGTCAATTTAAGTTTGACGATTTCAGTTACGGCTTTCTCACACTGTTCACATGACTCACGGTGTTCTCTGGTGTTCAAGAGATACGCTGGTGGATGTGTGTACGCTGAACATACACATAAAATCCCCTAAACGAATGGAAACACCGCACACCAAAAGCAATAACTCCTCTATACCAAGCCTGTGTTTGAATCCTAACGGTCCTAAACTCGAATTTGTAAAGAGAGAAGAATTATCTCATTTGCCTGCCACTTTTGCTACATTGATAGGGTAACATTTTAATAGTTTGTAATATGTTCATTGTTTCTACACTAAACAGAATATGATATGGACCAAAACAAATCAAAGTCCGTTAGCGGTACAATTCCCGAGTAACAGAATCGGACATTGCTTGGGAGGCTTGCACTTACAGATTACAAAATTGCATACTGTTGATGTAGAACGTAAGAATTCCATTTATTCTGTATCCCTGCAGCCAAATATTACCCTAGCAAAGCATTAGTAGTAGGTTTACATTACTCACGGCAAAAAAAGCGACAATTAAGGACGTTCAGGCGTATAGATAACATAACCTTGGAAAAACAAACAAGCAAGCACCCGAACGTTCCTTAAATCTTTCAGTCCATTGACCTATTTTTAACATTTTATCAGCAGACCATACATTTAACAATATTTAATCTTATTCTTGCTATTTAATGTTATTCTTGCTATCTTTTTTTACCCTTTCACAGGGGTTTAAATAGTTATGTGGCGTTAGCTGAAAGAAAACGATCTCGTATTTCCTGGCAAAAGCGTTAATCGACCCTCTTTTTAAAAATTCAATCTATAGTTCATTCACCTTAATATTCCAAAGATTTTCGTCCTTTCTGCAGCTTATTTCCTGTAGCTCAATGACAGGATGAGGCAATATTCCAGTATCTACATCTTTCCTTTGCACTTCTTCGTGACCAGCACGAAAAGAGTAACGAAGACAGTTATGCTCCTTTTATCTTAACTTGGCCCAGATTTTAGTCTTTTTCCAGTTTATTTCACTTAGCGACAAAAAGATCATACTGTGGCTCTACATCCTCTCCATAGCACTTCTTTGTGACTAGTATCATATTTCAGTACCTCCTGTTACAACTCAGTATTTAAGATGGAGGGATGGCAATTTTGGGCCAGGATAGAGTGAAAAGGGTATAGAATTTTGCAGCCAATGAGAGTTAGTAAAAGAGTTTCAATGTACTGTTCTCTGCGTTGCTTCCATTCAAGGTGATTTTAAAATGAGCAAAGTCGTCGTTGTATATAATTTACCGAAAAGATCATGGGAGACTTGCTAACCTTACCCCTCCCCCTCACATCCCCACCCCCACCCCCACCCCCTCACCCTCATCCCCCTCTCACACTCCCACCCCAACCCCATCACCCTCACCCTCCACCGCCACCCCCTCACCCTCCAGTCCCTCCCTACAAACCACCTTTTTTCCTTTCCCCCCACTCAACCCTCTTACTCACACACACACACACACACACACACACACCACACCCCCACCTCCACACTACACCTCCAACACTTATACCTCTCCCCACACCCCCACACCAACACACACCCACACTACACCTCCCACACTCACACTCTTCCCCCAACCCCACACCCACAATACACCTCCCGCACTTATCCTCATCCCCCCACCCCCACCACCCCCACCCCCTGTTCTTGAGGCTTTGTGGGGAGGAACAGCAATTTCAGTGGTAAGCCAAAACCCGATCTTCACTACTGCTGGGATAGAGAGAGAGAGAGAGAGAGACAGACAGACAGACAGAGACAGAGACAGACAGACAGACAAAGACACAGACAGACAGACAAGAAAGCAAGAGAAAGTGAGAAAAGAGGAACAGAAATAAAGCGAGAAAAACAGACGAATCCCATTATTTCAAACATTACAGACACAAAACTGACCATAAGAGAGAGTCCATAAAATAATAATAATAATAATAATAATAATAATAATAATAATAATAATACTTCGCCTGCTGGGAGAGCTATTTTAATATTATTCCTAAAAGCGTATCAAAAAGGTGTGTATATATGTCAAAGTGTATCGTGTGAAAATGAGCTCTGCGGCGGGGGAACATAGGGGTGAAATTCCACGTGGTTTTGTTTACATGTCGATTGTGCGAGCTGTAAATAAGGTAATGCGTGGTTATAAATGGGAGTGGTATTTATATCCGTGTTATGGTGTTGATAATTGCGTTTTTTTTTTTTTTTTTTTTTCTTAATAGCTGTATATTTTTAACTTCCCACTCCCTCTAGTCCTCATTCTTTCCCTCTCCTATTTCTTTCCTATATTCTCTCTCTCTCTCTCTCTCTCTCTCTCTCTCTCTCTCCTTCCACCTAACTTCTCTCACCTTCCTTACTTCCCTCCATGCCTCCCTCTCTCCGTTTTTCTCCCTCACCTCTCTTCTTCCTTCCATCTCTCTCTCACTGCCTGGCAATCACGTTCTCCTCTCTCTCTCTCTCTCTCTCTCTCTCTCTCTCTCTCTCTCTCTCTCTCTCTCTCTCAAAATACCTTCCTTCTCTCAACCATCTCTCTTTTCTCCAGTATTTCCTTATTTCTGTCCCTCCTTCCTTCTTTAACCTTCCTTCCCTCCCTCCCTCTCCCTCCTGTTCTCTCCTTCCCTTCCCTCCCTATCCCTCCTATTCTCTCCTTCTTCTCCTCCTTCTTTCCTTCCTTCACCCTACCCCCTCCTACTTCCCCTTCTCTCATCCTATCTCTTCCTTTATCCTTCCCCCTTCCTTTCCCTCCCTTCTTCCCTCCATATCAACTCTACCTCCATTTCTTCCTCTCACCCTCCTTCTCTCCCTCGCTCCCTCTCTTCCTCCCTCCCTACCCCTTCATATTGTCTTCCTCCCTCCCTCCCTTTCCATCTCTTTCCTTCCCTAGCAGTCTCTTCCTTCTTGCCTCTCTCTCAATCTCCCTCCCTCTCTCCCACCCTCCTTTCCCTTCCTCCCTCCCTCCATACCCCCACCCTCCTTCTTTCCCTCCCTACCCCACACCCTCCCTCCCTCTTTCCCTCCCTTCCTCCCTCCCTCCCTAGAATGAGGTCAACATGCTATCATCACCTTGGAGTCACGCTGGTCACAAATAACCTCCCTTTCTCACCTCCCCCTCTCTCTCTCTCTCTCTCTCTCTCTCTCTCTCTCTCACCCAAATTTTTTTATCTCTTTTTTCCCCATCTCTGTCGTTTCTCCCTCTCTCCCTCCCTCCCTCCCTCTCTCTCTCTCTCTCTCTCTCTCTCTCTCTCTCTCTCTCTCTCTCTCCCCTCTCTTTTTTTTCTCTCTCTCCTTTTTTTTTCCCCATCCCTGTCGTTTTCCACCAACTTTCCAAACACTTGATTGGACAAAGTTGGATTGTCTGGCCTGTTGTTTGGACAGACGCGAGACCGAGCCCCTGTTTGCTAAATGTGTGTGTGTGTGTGTGTGTGTGTGTGTGTGTGTGTGTGTGTGTGTGTGTGTGTGTGTGTGTGTGTGTGTGTGTGTGTGTTTTGTTTTACCTATATATATATACCTACATACATATATAACAGAGAGAGAGACAGACAGACAGACAGACAGATGCCTGGGAGAAGTTCGAAAAAGACGGTTTTAGTTGTCTTTAAAACACACACACACACACACACACACACACACACACACACACTATACCTTCTTGCAAGACGCTCCCCCTTCTTCACATTCCTTGAAGTGACTCATTCATCATCCTTTACGTTTCCTTCCTATGCACTACGAGGCTGGAGCAGTGGGCTATATATCAGGATGTACAGTCTATCTATCTATTCGTCTATCTATCTGTCTGTCTGTCTATGTATCTATCTATCTGCCTAGCTTTCCATTTCTCCCCATATATATCCGCCTATCTATTCATCCATCTACCTATCTATCTGCCTGTTTGTCTATCTATCTATCTATATATCTATCTATCTGTTTGCCTGTCTTTCCATTTTTCTTTCTATATATCTACCTATCTATTTATCTATTTGGGTCTATCTACGTATCTGTCCGTCTGTCTCTCTCGATTTAGTATTCAAGCTGTGTGAGTGACCCCGTTCCATCAGATGAAAACATAGACAAAACAAAAAATGAATAAAATAACACTTACCACCTATGCTGTTAGTAGTGGTCAACATTTACCTGGAAAAAAAAATATATCAGTCAGTAAAAAGGTGTGTTACTTTCAGCTTAATTATAGAACAATGGAAAGGCATACATACTTACTTACATACATACATACCAACATACGTACACACATACAGTACACACACACACACACACACACACACACATATACACACGAAAAAAAAAACTCCCCTACCCTGCCAACTCTCAACCACTTCACCACACAGACACACACACACACACACACACACACACACACACACACACACACACACACACATGGACGTTTCCCGCAGCGTCCATCTCAGCAGTTACTTCAGCAAACAAGGGATGAGGCTATAGCACACCTGATGTCTGACTTGGCTCGTATCTCTGACTTGGGTAAAAGTAATCTTGTTTTTAATGCATCAAAAACTCAGTTCTTGCATCTTTCAATCCGACAAAATCCCCGGCAGGAGTACCCTCCAATTTTTAGCAATATCCAACTCAATCCTTCCTCATCTTTAAACATACCTGGGGTTTCATTCTCGCGGGATTTATCTTGGAAAAATCATATTACCTCAGGTAAAATCTCCTTCCAAGAGATTAGGTGTGCAAAGCCGACTCCGTGTCTTCTTTGCCCCTGCACAGTTGTTGACTTTTTACAGGTGTTTTATTAGCCCCAGTGTACAGTACAACTCTCACGTGTGGGGAGGCTCCTCTCCTACAGCTCCTCTCAGTAGGGTGGAGTCAAAGGCTTTTTGTCTCATTAACTCTCCTCCTCTTACTGGCACCCTTCAATCTCTGTCTCTCTGCCGTAATGTTGCACGTTTATCGCTTTTCTATCGCTGCTTCAATGGTCACTGCTCCTCTGAACTGTCTGCTTGCACCCCTCCACTACTACGGTGGGCGCGTAGCACCCGTCTAGCAACAAACTCTCATCCCTTTTCTGTCCAACTCCCTAATGTAAGAGTTAACAGTTACTCTCAGTCCTTTATGTATGCAACAGGTCAACTCTGGAACTGTCTCCATCTGTCTGTATTTCCTACTGCCTGTGATATCCAGTCTTTCAAACGCAGTGTGTCCAGGCATCTCGAAATGAACGGATCTTGAATTTGGCTCTCTGTTATCTTCTTTTTGCCTTTTCTTGGAAGGAACAATTTGCAGGGTCCTGGCCTTTGGTTCTTTCTTCCTTGCATAAAAAACAAACAAATAACACCCCCTTACACTTTGCATTCAACCACTTCACCCCAACTACACATAATATCCTACCTCTACACATATAATTATTCTACCTGTACACATATAATTATTCTACCTGTACACATATAATTATTCTACCTGTACACATAATTATACTACCTGTACACATGTAATTATTCTACCTCTACACATATAATTATTCTACCTCTACACATATAATTATTCCACCTCTCACCTTTCCTTACATCTGAGTTCCTTAATTACCCTAAGACAATCTCCTTGGTTATTAGTGTAGAAAGGCGTCAAGAAATGATGGTAAAGGAGTAATTAAGGAGGTGGTAGATGGAAGGAAGGTAATTAGAGAAAGGATGAAGGGGAATTGATCTTTAATGACTTGAAGACGCTCTCTCTCTCTCTCTCTCTCTCTCTCTCTCTCTCTCTCTCTCTCTCTCTCTCATTTTCTACTTGATATATACTTGCTTTCCCTAATCTGTCTGTCTGTCTGTCTGTCTCTCTCTCTCTCTCTCTCTCTCTCTGCCTGGCTCTAATCCCGCCTCTCACTCACGCTGATCCTCACGGCTTAGCCCAGACACGCGTCCTATTCTGCTTCTCACTCACTATCTCCCAGTGCCTCCACCTCTCTCTCTCTCTCTCTCTCTCTCTGTATGTTAGAGTTCATAACCAATTTCGCCTCTCCTGCAAAATTTCCTTGACGAATCTCTCTCTCTCTCTCTCTCTCTCTCTCTCTCTCTCTCTCTCTCTCTCTCTCTCTCTCTCTCTCTCTCTCTCTCAATTTTTTTTTTAGATTTCATAACCAATTCCGTCTATCCTTCAAAATTTCCCTACGCGTCTGTATATAAAAAATTAATTGTTCTTATTAAGGCCTATCCACCACTGCAGATCTATGTACTCTATGTAACTTATCTATTACCTATCTATCTATCTATCTGTCTGTCTGTCTGTCTGTCTGTCTATCTAGGGATTTTTTTCTAAGTTCAATTAATTCAACATTATTTCAGTCCGTCTTGATGTTCCGTTCTCTCTCTCTCTCTCTCTCTCTCTCTCTCTCTCTCTCTCTCTCTCTCTCTCTCTCTCCACCGAACATTCAGACATTAATGCCAATACATTCATCCGGGAGGGAGGGAGGGAGGGAAGGAAGGAGGGAGGGAGGGAGGGAGGGAAGGAAGGAGGGAAGGAGGGAGGGAGGGAAAGGGAATGCAGGAGTAAATGAGGGAGAGGGAGAGAGGGAAGGAGGGAGGGAGATAGGGAGGGAGGAAGGGAGGGAAAGGGAATGCAGGAGTAAGGAAGGGAGGGAGGGAGGGGAAGGAGGGAGGGAGAGTGAGAGATAGGGAGGGAGGGAGGGAGGGAAAGGGAATGCAGGAGTAAATGAGGGAGAGGAAGGGAGGGAGGGAGGGAGGGAAGGAGAGAAATAGGGGGGGAGGGAGGGATAGCGATAGGGAGGGAAGGAGGGCAGGAGTAAATGAGGGAGGGAGAGAGAGAGGGAGCGAGGGAGGAGGTGCGAAATGTAGGAATGAAGAATAGTATGAAGAGAGAGAGAGAGAGAGAGAGAGAGAGAGAGAGAGAGAGAGAGAATGATTTACTGGCTAATGAATGGATAAAGGGGGAAGAGGAGGACGGCAAGGAGAGAGAAGAGAAGGAAAACAAAGAGAGGAAGAGGAGGAGGAGGAGGAGGAGGAGGAGGAGAAGGAGGAAGAAGAAAAGAGGAAGAGAAGGAGGACAACGATTAGAGGAAGAAAGCATAAGAAGGAGGAAAAAAAGAAAAGAAAAGAGGAAGACGGGAGAAAGGAGGAAGAAGGAGGAATGAGGAAGCAGAGAACACAGAGAAAAAGGGGGGGGAGAAGGAGGAGGAGGAGGAGGAGGAGGAGGAGGAGGAGGAGGAGGAGGAGGAGGAGGGGGAGGAGGAAGATATTATGAAAGAGAAGAGGGAGGAAACAGGAAGAAGAGACGAAGAGAGGAAGAGGAGGTGGAGAAGGAAAGAAAGAGAAGTAAGAGGAGGAGGATAAATGGGGAGAGGAGGGTGAAGACAGGGAGAGGGGAGGGGTGAGAGAGAGGGAGAGGAGAGGGGAGGAGAAGAGGAGAGGAGAGGATGGAGAGAGTAGGAGGGAAGGGGGTTAGGGGAGAGAGGGGGGGGTAGCAATCGAGTTAATGCATGGTCCAACAGGTGAATAGAGAGAGAAAAGTGAGGGAATAAAGAGAGAGAGAGAGAGAGAGAGAGAGAGAGAGAGAGAGAGAGAGAGAGAGAGCTACGGTGTATGTATGTATGTATATATCCACTTCACTCTGTATGTAGTCTCGTGTACATGCAGGTGCGTTCGTGTTTATGAGTGTATGTATGTGTGTTAGTGTGTGCACATTCTGTATATCTGAGTGTATGAATGTATGCGTTGGCCTACTGACGCACGGGCAGGTAAGGTAAAGTACGGTAAGGTGAGGTGAGGTAAGGTGAGGTAAGGTAAGGTAAAGTAAGGTAAGGTAAAGTAAGGTAAGGTGAAGTAAGGTAAGGTAAGGTAAAGTAAGGTGAGGTAAGGTAAGGTAAGGTAAAGTACGGTAAGGTAAGGTAAAGTAAGGTGAGGTAAGGTAAGGTAAGGTAAGGTAAAGTAAGGTAAGGTAAGGTAAGGTAAGGTGAAGTAAGGTAAGGTAAGGTAAGGCAAGGTACGGTAAGGTAAGGTAAGGTAAGGTAAGGTAAAGTAAGGTAAGGTAAGGTAAAGAAAGGTAAGGTAAGGTAAGGTAAGGTAAGGTAAGGTACGGACAGGTAAAGTAAGGTAAGGTAAGGTAAGGTACGGACAGGTAAAGTAAGGTAAGGTAAGGTAAGGTGAAGTAAGGTATGGTAAGGTACGGTAAGGTAAGGTAAGGTAAGGTAAGGTAAAGTAAGGTAAGGTAAGGTAAGGTAAGGTACGGACAGGTAAGGTAAGGCAAGGTAAGGTAAGGTAATATTGCTGATGGGGGTCAGGATAAGCACAATACATCTGCAACCACCCCTTTACCAACCTCACACACTTACCTATACGTGTGTGTGTGTGTGTGTGTGTGTGTGTGTGTGTGTGTGTGTGTGTGTGTGTGTGTGTGTGTGTGTGTGTGTGTGTGTGTGTGTGTTATTATAGGGTCTCTCTCTCTCAATCACAGAAGGATAATCCCCTGTTAGCCAGCCAAGGAGGCATTAGACACTGAGCAATGGAATTCTGATCACCGTTACGACTGTTTGCTGTTGTTACCGTTATGACATAGGGAGAAGGGTTAGGTTGCTCCCTCTCTCTCTCTCTCTCTCTCTCTCTCTCCCTCTGCTTCGTCTGCTTCTTCTTCTCTTCCTCCCCCTCCATCCTCCATTCTCTCTCTCTCTCTCTCTCTCTCTGCTTCTTCTCCTACTTCTTCTCACCCTCCCACTCACCTTCCTCCCTCTCCATCCCTTATTCTCTCTCTCTCTCTCTCCGGATAATTAAGCATATTGGTCGTCAGTTAATTAAGAGGCATAGGTGTCAACGCCAAAATTACTCACACCAAACATCCTACCATGCTATCCTGATATCCTACCATCCTATCCTGATATCCTACCATCCTATCCTGATATCCTACCATACTATCCTATTATCATCGACAGTCATAATAATCTTACTATCCTTTACCATCCTATAATCCTGCCTTGCTACCTATTCTACTATCCTACCTTGTTATCCTATCCTACCCTTCATGGATAACTATCATATCCTAGAATACATCAAACTATGACTATTACCCACCATCAGACTATCCTATCCTATCCTGTCCTATCCTGGCTAAATGTCCTTCGCTCCTCTATTAATCACACAGCAGTCAGCCACCTATGACGCATCGGAAACAGCTGTGCACTAATATCCTACATTGGCATCCTACACACACACACACACACACACACACACACCCACACCCACCCACCCACACACACACACACACACACACACACACACACGAAACGTTGTGTACTAATATCCTACGTTGGCATCCTACACCCACACCCACACACATCTTCCTCACCCCCCACACACAAACAATATGCCAGTCTCACCTAACGACGGTCATGCATTTCCACCCTAATGCCACCATTCGTTAAAGGTCAAATTACCACTTATATTAGCCCAGCACTTAACGATGAACAAGCAGGTGCGTTTGTTAAGTGTCAGAGAGGAGGAATGAGGTAGTTGTACATCAGAAGAGGCAATTAGTGTGCTCTTTAATTATTTCAGGTAAGGTTCTCCACTTAGTTTACTATCTTCATTAGTCTTTACTAATTTCACTCTCCAAGGTATTTCAGTTCCTTTATAATTCTCAGTCATAACGGACCCAGGATCGAATCCCGACTGGGGCAGGGAACAGTTTAAGGATTTGAATTTCTAAAAGCAGTCTTTCCTGATCTACCAGATGACCCGCCGACATGTCGTAAAAATATCCCCGCTAATACCAGTACACCAGTCCTCTATGAGACAGCCCTAGCACGTATTCAGCATGGATGGTGGGTGTTAGCGCTGAAGTGGTGACATGTGGAGATGTAGGAGGACTACTGAGCCTTGGGATAGGTCACTGCCCCCAAGCAATAGGCCCTGAATCCATTGCCCAGAGTCGGGCATGTAAAAAAAAAAAAATGTACTCATTACTTCTCTATATTTTTCTTTTATTTTAATGTCGTCTCATTTTTTTATTTCTATTTAGCGATTATTCATTCTCAGTTTTTTCATTTATTCTATATCATTTTTTTTTTATATTTAGCCTTTGTTTATTTCCACCTCACCTTTTATTATTCATATTCAGTGTTTACCAAATTTCCATACTCCTCAAATAATCAGTCATCTCATTTTTCATCTGTATTTTTAGTGGTCAATCCTCTTCATACATTCCACTAATTCGTTACCCTCTCACTTTCCTTCATTATTTCAATTTACTCTCTTTTTCCATCCATAAATCTGAAGCACTGCGGCGGGACGAATGGACGCGAACAAAGGAACAGAGAGATAAATGGGGCTGATAAATCCGACAGCAAAAGGGGTGATGGGAAAGGGGAGGGAGAGAATGAATGGCGAGCAAATGGCGATTAAATACCCCTGGTTTAAATGTCAGTGATTAAATGTCCCCGGTTTAAATGTCAGTGATTAAGTGTCCCCAATTTAAATGTCAGCGATTAGATGTCCCTGGTTTAAATGTCAGTGATTAAATGTCCCCAGTTGAAATGTCAGCGATTAAATGTCCCTGGTTTAAATGTCAGTGATTAAATGTCCCTGGTTTAAATGACAGTGATTAAATGTCCCTGGTTTAAATGTCTGATTAAATGTCCCGTTTAAATGTCAGCGATTAAATGTCTTTGGGTTAAAATGTCAGTGATTAAATGTCCCTGGTTTAAATGTCAGCGATTAAATGTCCCTGGTTTAAATGTCAGTGATTAAATGTCTGCAGTTTAAATGTCACTGATTAAATGTCCCCGGTTTAAAGGTCAGTGATTAAATGTCCCTGGTTTAAATATCAGTGATTAAATGTCCCCAGTTTAAATGTCCGTGATTAAATGCCTCCGGTTCAGATGCCCGTGATTACGTGTATGCTGTTAAGTATTTCCGATTAACTGTCCTCGATTAAATGGCCTCGTTTAAATGCCCTCGATTAAATGTCCTTAGTTAAATGTCCCTCAGTTGAAAAAAGCGGCAGTACGAACATGCGGTCTGTGTTTTGTGTGTCTATGTAAGGATGTACTGTCTGTCTGTCTGTCTGTCTGCCTCTTTCTTCTTCACATCATCATCATCATCATCTTCTTCATCATCATCATCATCATTCTTCATCTCCCCCTTCCTCTTTCTCACGCTTTCTTCCCTTCTAAGAAATTTAATCAAGTTTGTCAATAAATCTTCGGCTGAAAAAAATTCCTCCAGGTATCTCACACCCTCCTTCCTTCCCTCTCTCCCTTCCTCCCTCTTTCTCTCCCTCCTTCTCTCCACCCCCTCCCTCCCTCCCTCCTTCTCTCCACCCCCTCCCTCCTCTCCATTACGTCTTTTCCACCCATGCCCATTCCCTTCTCTCTGTCTCTCTCTCTCTCGTCTCTCTCATCTCCCTCCCTTTATCTCCCTCTATCGCACACATCTGTCTTCCTCCTCCCGTCCCCATACTCTCTCTCTCTCTCTCTCTCTCAATCTCTCCATACACACATCCCCAATCTAATTACCTCCTTCCATACACCGTCCCCACCAAAAAAAAGATAATAATAATAATAATAATATAATACCCAGAAAGACCGAATCCTCCATCTCATCTAGCCAGGCTGAATGTAAACAGAATTATGGATGTTTCGGCAAGGCATCATCTCGGCTATGGGTACGTGCCGAATAGGTCTGCGCCGAATGGTCTAAAATATACGCTCAAGAAAATATAACTCAGAGGGATATGTTAAAAAGATATATAGGATTTTGAGAGAGAGAGAGAGAGAGAGAGAGAGAGAGAGAGAGAGAGAGAGAGAGAGAGAGAGAGAGAGAGAGAGAGAGAGAGAGAGAGAGAGAGACTAATGGAGCAGACAGATTACAAGAGGGGAGAGCTAAGTAGGAACTGAGTGCGTGAGTGTGCTTGTGCGTGAGTGAGTGCGAGGGTGAGGCGGAGAGTGTGTGTGTGAAAAAGTGAAAGAGAGAGGGAGGGAGCAGGAATAAAAGTTTGTGGGGATGTGTGTGTGTGTGTGTGTGTGTGTGTGTGTGTGTGTGTGTGTGTGTGTGTGTGAGTGAGTGAGTGAGTAAAACCAAAGGCGTTATATATGCAAAGACACGAAACCGTATGCTGTTGACGGCTCATATATTCCACACACACACACACACACACACACACACACTTCCACATACATTAACCTATATTCCTTCTCTCTCTCTCTCTCTCTCTCTCTCTCACACACACACACACACACACACACACACACACACACACACACTTTCACATACATTTACCTATATTCCTTCAGTCTTTCTCTCTCTCTCTCTCTCTCTCACACACACACACACACACACACACACACACACACACACACACACACTTTCACGTACATTAACCTACATTCTCTCTCTCTCTCTCTCTCTCTCTCTCTCTCTCTCTCTCTCTCTCTCTCACACATTAACCTACATTCTCTCTCTCTCTCTCTCTCTCTCTCTCTCTCTCACACACACACACACACACACACACACACACACACATTATTCCACCACGCACACATGAATTTGCACGCGCGTGCGTTTGTGTGTTCACGTCTAGTTGTTAGAAGAGGTGCTTCGTCTCTGTTTGCTCTGGCCTCTGTAATATCGCTGCGCGCGCGCGCGCGTGTGTGTGTGTGTGTGTGTGTGTGTGTGTGTGTGTGTGTGTGTGTGTGTGTGTGTGTGTGTGTGTGTGTGTGTGTGTGTGTGTGTGTGTGTGTGTGTGTGTGTGTGTGTGTGTGTGTGTGTGTGTGTGTGTGTGTGTGAGAGAGAGAGAGAGAGAGAGAGTATATCAGGGCACGATTAACATATATTGGTGTGGTTGTATGAGGGGAGAGGGGGGGAGAGGGGAGAGGGGGGAGTGCATATGTGGGTGAGTGGGTGGTGAGGGTGGGGTGATTTGTAGGGAGGAAGAGAGGGGTGTTAGTGGGGGAAGGAAGTGGGGTGGGGGAGGGAGGAAGGAAGGAAGGAAGGGGGAAAGGAAAGAAGGAGAGAAAGAAGAGAGAAGAGAAGGAAACAATGAAAGGAGCAGGGAAAGAAGGAAAGGAGAAAGAAAAAATGAAGGAAAAGATGGGAAGGAAGGAAGGAAGGAAGGAAGGAAGGGAGAAAGAAAGAAAGAAAGGAAGGAAGGAAGGAAGAAAGGAAGAAAGAGAGAAAGGAAGGAAGGAAGGAAGGAAGAGAGAAAGAAATGAAGGAAGGAAGGAAGGACGGAAGTAGGAAAGAAATGAAGGAAGGATAG
>NC_137010.1:5271100-5286100 GCF_032717465.1 Coenobita brevimanus
CTCTCCCATCCCCTTCCCCCTCCCTTTCCCCTCCTTCACGCTTTCCTCCTCCCTCTCACACTTTCCTCTCCTCCCCATTCCTTCACCCCATCTTTCTTTCCCTCAATCGTTCTTCTCTCCCCCTTCCTCTTCTCCCTTTCTTCCCTCCCCTAATCCCTACCCTTACCTCTCTCCCCTCACACCTCAGTGCCCTCCATCTCAAATCCCTCTTACCTTCACCTCCTTCACTTTCCTCCCCCCTTTCTTATCCCCTTCCCTTTCCCCTCCCCTTACCCCTTTTCTCATTCCTCTCTCCCCTCCTCACACTTCTTCCTCATTCCCCTTCCTCATCTCCTCCCCTCACCCTTATTTTCTCTCGTACCTCATTTCATTCCTCCCCCTCCCCTCTCCTCCCCCCTCTCACCCCTTCCCTCTCCTCTCTTCCTCTTCCCCTTTCCCCCTCCCCTCTCCTCTCTTCCTCTTCCCCTTTCCCCCTCCCCTCTCACTCTCTCCCTCTCCTCGCCTCCCACGCCACCCTTCATGCCATCCTTCTTATCCCTCTCTCTCTCCCTCACCCCCTCCCCTCCCCTCTCACCCCCTCCCCTCTCCTCTCCCTCCTCCCCTCTCACCTCCACCCCAGTCTCTCACCCCCTCCACTCTCCTCACCTCCCACTTCCACCTTTCATGCCATCCTTCTCACCCCTCTCCCCTTCCCTCTCCCCTACCCCCTGCCCCCCCCACCCGGATGGCGGCCTCAGATATGCTAATAATATGCAAATGAGAGACAGATTTTTTTTTTTTTTTTTTTTTTTTAACCATGGCGGGGGTAGAGTCGACGCCATAGTTATAAAGATGCCCAACACAATTATTTTTTCCCTTAATTTACTGCATTTATTTTTTTATTTATTTTTTGGGGCGAGATAAATGAGTCTCAGGAACTGTTTATTATCATTGTTGTTGTTGTTGTTGTTATTATTATTATTATTATTATTAGTGTTGTTGGATTTGTTGTTATTATCATTATCAACATCATTATTATTACTATCATCATCATTCTTCTTCTTCTTATTATTATCATCATCATCATCATTATTATTATTATTATTATTATTATTACAACAACTACAACAACAACAACTACTACTACTACTTGCTTGCTTTCGTTGTTTTGTTTATGCTGTACTTAGCTTTGTTTGTGAAGTGCTGGTGTGTTGTTTAAGTGATGCTACTCCTATACCTAATATCCCCTTACTTATTCCCACACCTCTTCCCCTCACATCACCTCCTCTCCCCTCACATCACCTCCTCTCCTCTCCCCTCACCTCACCTCCTCTGCCCTCACATCACCTCCTCTCCCCTCCCCTCACCTCACCTCCTCTCCCCTCACCTCACCTCCTCTCCCCTCCCCTCACCTCCTCTCATCTCCCCTCACCTCACCTCCTCTCATCTCCCCTTGCTTCCTCTACTCTCCCCTCCCTCGTTTCCCCTCCTCTCTCCTCTCTTTCTTCCCCTCATCTCCTCTCCCTCCCCTCACAGCACCTTCTCTCTTCTCCCCTCACATCACCTCTTCTTTCCTCCCTCTCCTCCCCTCACAGCATCTCCTCTCTCCTCCCCTCTCCCCTCCCATCACCTCCTCTCTCCTCTCCCCTCCCCTCACAGCATCTCCTTCCTCCTCTCCCCTCCCCTCACAGCATCTCCTCCCTCCTCTCCCCTCCCGTCACAGCACCTCCTCTCTCCTCTCGCCCCTCCTCTCTCCTCCTCACTTCCCCTTACTTCTCTCCTCTCTAACCTCCCCTCACTTTCCCTCATCGTATCTCTCCTCCCTCCCTCTCCGCACATCACTTCCTCTCATCTCCCCTCCCTTAATCTCTCCTCCCTCCCTTCCCCTCCTCTCTTCTCCCTCCCTTCCCCTCATCTCCCCTCATTTCCCCCTCACCTTAAGCGAGGCGACTTTATAAATTCAGCCCCTGATGGGTGTGAGAGCCAGACAAACACACGCTCTGTTGACAACCGCGCCGGAGCGAGTAGGGCGCGAGGCTAGGCGGACACAAGGGGGGGTAGGGGGGATTGGGTCCGGATGAAAGGGTGTGTGATCTGGGGGGGCGGGTAGGGGTGGATCGAGTACGCACCACAAACCCATTCCGGATAAAACGTTAAAATTCCAGATACAAGAGGAGTTAATAAAAAAAAATGAATAAATAAAAGTTCCGGATAAAAGGTATACATTCTGGAAAACTGGTAAAATTCCGGATAAAGAGTAAAAATTCCGGAAAACAGGTAACGGTAAAAAAATCTGGATAAGATGTAAACATTCCGGATAAAAGGTAACAATTGTGGATAATTGGTTAAAATTCTGGAAAAAAAAAAAAAAAAGGGTTAAAGTTCCAGATAAAAGCTAAAAAATTACGGAGAATAAGTAAACATTCTAAAGGTAAATATTCCGGATAAAAGGTAACAATTCCGGATAAAAGGTTAAATTTCGGTTAAAAGGTGTGTTAATTCCGGGCTCTTATCAGGGTGAGCGTGGTGGTGCTGGGGGTGAGAGGAAGACAAACAGAGGCGATGATGGCTACCATGGTGAGGCGAGTAGGGCGCCGAGGCTAGGCACACAGGGAGTAAAGGGTAGGGAGAGCAAGAGGAGGAGGAAGAGGAGGAATGATGGCAGTAGTAACAGTAGCAGTAGTCGTAACACTTGTAGTAGAAGTAGTGGTAGTAACAAAAGTAACAGTAGTAGTAGTAGTACAAGAACATCAGCAACACAAATAACTACTACTGCTGCTACTACTGCTACTATTATTATTATTACTACTGCTGCTGCTGCTGCTGATAATAATAATAATAATAATAATAATAATAATAATAATAATAATAACAGCAGCAGCAGCAAAAAAAAATAAATATCACCAATTAACAAAAAGAAAACAGATTTTCCACAGGGGCAACTATCACATTTAATCTTTCACCACTACTCCATTTTTTTTTTACCCAACTGTGGTCAAAACTGCTCATCCGATATACCTCCAAAAATAAAAATAAAATAAAAATAACAGAAGCAGCAAAAATATGTGGAAGGATGGGAAAATTGATAAACTGTGGAAGGAAATTAAGTGGTAAGGAAGGAGAGAGAGTCAGGAAATTGAGAAGGGGGGAAGGAGAGAGTGATGGAGGTGAGGATGAAACAGAGAGAGAGAGAGAGAGAGAGAGAGTGATGCGAGAAATGTGAAAATGAAAGGTGAGTGGGAGTTTAGGAGAGAGAGAGAGAGAGAGAGAGAGAGAGAGAGAGAGAGAGAGAGAGAGAGATAAACAGTCGTCACTTTATACCCCCAACACGGAGGTAAAGAAATTAACAGAAGAGAAAATATCGACAGAGAACAGAAAATGGGCAAAAGGGTAATAGAAATAATAATGAAACGCGGATGGAGAACCCCGTAGAGTTTCTTTTAAGAGTAACCGCATAAAAAGCTTTACCATAATTTCTCTCTCTCTCTCTCTCTCTCTCTCTCTCTCCTCTAGTCAGTCTTCCTTTCTCCATTCTCTCAACATGGCCAGACCATCTCAGTGTCCGTCTAATATTTCCAGCCCATCCACATCTACTCCACAGTGCTCCTTCGCCTCCTCATTTGTCTGTCTGTCTGTCTCTTCACATAACTTCACATACACTCATATAACTCATTTCCACTCCCCTCACTCTCGCCTCATGTCCTTCTAGTAAAGTCCAAGTTTCACCTCCATACGTCAGAGTAAGAGGCGATGAATAAAATACAGGTAGAGGTGAAAATTAATTTCTTTATTCCATATTTTATAGTTTACCCTTCTTTTTCTCACAGCTGGTACGTTTTCTTTGTTTCTGGATGCAATCGTCTAGGTGGAAATTAGGGATCATCATCATCATCATCATCATCATCATCATCATCATTATTCTTATTATTATTATTATTGTGATAATGATGATGATGATGGTGGTGACGATAATGACGACATATGGAATAACCATGATGATGATAACGATTGTACTGAAGATAAGAACAACAATAATCATAATAATAATAATAATAATAATAACAACAATAACAACAATACTTTTAAACACACACACACACACACACACACACACACACACACACACACACACACACACACACACACACACACACACACCGGTATAATTCCCAAGCGAGAAAAAACACTGTCGCTTTAATTTGTATAGCCGTTTTTTTTTTTTTTTTTCTGTGGAAGGTGTTATATCTCTCACGAATTTCTTTTTCTGGCTAAATTGTGGGGAGAGAGAAAAAGAGAGAGAGAAAGAGAGAGAGAGGGAGAGAGAGAGAGAGAGAGAGAGAGAGAGAGAGAGAGAGAGAGAGAGAGAGAGAGAGAGAGAGAGAGAGAGAGAGAGAGAGAGAGAGACACCCACACACACACAAACAGAAATGAAAAATGGGGGTTATGAGAAGCAGAAAATAATACATGGTAGACTCTATTAACCCCACCAGAGCCGTACCCGCAAAACACAAGCCTTCCCATCGCTACAGGCAAGGTGTGTGCAATATGTGGACTACCCTGGGCCATCTCTTCCTACTATATAGTCCTTTCTCTTAACCTGGCCCAGATTTTTCGTCCTTTTGCAGCTTATTTCACGCAGCTCAGTGGCATAAAAAGTCAATACTACGGCTTTACGTAATTTCCACAGCACTTCTTCGTGACTATCATCCTACTCTAGTGTTAATCTATCATGCTAAGAGTCTGCATCAAACCCACAGCACTTCTTCGTGACTGGCATCATATTCTAGTGTTAATCTATTATGCTATGGTTCTGCACCATACCCATAGCACTTCTTCGTGACTAGCATCCTATTCTAGTGTTAATCTATCATGCTAAGGTTCTGTATCATACCCATAGCACTTCTTCGTGACTAGCACCATATTCTAGTGTTAGTCTATCGCCACAGTTCAGTATTCAAGACGGAGAGATGTCAATTTTAGGCCAAGTTAAAGTGAAAAACGTATGACAACATCTGATATTGTGCTGTAGTTATATTATTACTGCAGCCATGCCACTTGAGAGAGAGAGAGAGAGAGAGAGAGAGAGAGAGAGAGAGAGAGAGAGAGAATAATAATAATAACAATTATAATGATAATAATAATAATAATAATAATAATAATCTATCTATCTATCTATAGCCCGACGCCCTAATCCCGCAAAGGGTGGCCGCAGACAAAACGCCTCCAAGTCGCTGTCACCCACCATTTGACTACCCTCCCCCCAGTTCACCCTCCCCTCCCTCATATACCTCTCAACTCCATCCCTCCATCTCATCCTCGGTCTACCTCTCCCTCTCCCTCCCTCCACCTCACCTACATACACCCTCTTAGTCAGTCTTTCATTCTCCATTCTCTTCACATGTCCAAACCACCTCAGTGTATTTCTCCTAATCTTCTCAACCACATCCACATCCACCCCACAGCGTTCCTTCACTTCTTCATTCGTCAACCTGTCCCTCCATGTCACTCTATATGCTCCTCTCAAGTAACTCATTTCCACTACTCTCACTCTTGACTTGTTCCCCTCTTACAAGGTCCATGCCTCGCTTCCATACGTCAGGGTAGGGATCACAATATTATCATGCAGTGACTTCTTAACTTCCATACTCACCTCCCTATTTCTCATCACTGCTTTCAGTGTACCAACGACCTTCCTTCCCTGCTGTACCCTTTCACGCACTTCATCCCCCAAAGCTCCATCCTTACTCATCACACTACCCAAGTACTTGAATGCACACACATTCTCCATATCCTCACCATCCAACCTCACTGCACACTCTGTGACTTCATTCCTCTCAAACACCATAACTTTACTTTTGTTTACATTAACTTTCAGATTCCTCCTCCTACACACTGTCCTAAATTCATTCACCAAACCTTGCAACTCCCATTCATCTTCACTCAACAGTACTGTATCATCAGCAAACAGCAATAATAATAATAATAATAATAATAATAATAATAATAATAACAATAATACGAAGAAGAAGAAGAAGAAGAAGAAGAAGAGAAAGAGGAAGAAGAAAGAAGATAAAAGAAAATGAAATAAAGATGAAGATGAAGAAGAAGAAGAAGAAGAAACGCACCCCCTCAACGCACTTCAACGCTCTATCCACGGGCTCTCTCTCTCTCTCTCTCTCAGCTGAATAAAATCGTCTGGCGTTGATAGAGTTCCAACGCACCTCAGAAGCTCCATCCTTCACAACGCACTCAGGTCAATGCACCTTTACAACGCACTCAATTCGACGCACCCTTTTCACGCAAGCATGCAGTTCAACGCTTCTTTTTCATCCAAGCAGTAATTCAACGCACAACAACGCACTCAAACATACTGAAATCAAAACGCACCTCAAAAACGCACTCAAATCAAAACGCACCTCAAATCAAGACGCACCTCAAAAACGCACTCAAATCAAAACGCACCTCAAAAACGCACTCAAATCAAAACGCACCTCAAAAACGCACTCAAATCAAAACGCACCCTTCGCACCCAAGCACGCAATTCAACGCACCGTGTAACCTCGTCCCAGGCCCGTCCCCAACGCACCCCACGGACTCCCTTAACCCCCCTGTGCTGTAGGGTGAGAGAGAGAGAGAGAGAGAGAGAGAGAGAGAGGGAGGTATGTAACGGCGGTCGGAGTCAGCGGGAAGTAAAGTTGTGAGGAGGTCGCCATGAAGAATATCAGTACCACGCACTCAGTACCACGCACTCACTTCAAGGCACTCAGTACCACGCACTCACTTCAAGGCACTCAGTACCACGCACTCACTTCTACGCACTCAGTACCACGCACTCACTTCAACGCACTCAGTACCACACACTTCAACGCACTCAGTACCACGCACTTCAACCCTCTGTACCACATTCACTTCAAAGCATTCAGTACCACGCACTCACTTCAAAGCAGTCAGCACCACACACTTCAACGCACTCACTGTCGCAATCACTTCAATGCTTTCAGTTACATTCACTGCATACTCCACACTCACTTCAGCTCTCCCAACTTAATACTCAATTCAGTGCTTATTTTTTTTTTTTTTAATGCAAGAGAGAAGGATTCAAAAGCCAAGAGCCCGCAAGACTGTTCTCTCCATTAATAAATACATAATAAATAAATAAATAAATAAATAAATAAATATGAGCCAAAATCAAGATCCGTTCATTTCGAGATGCCTGGACACATATCGCTTAAAATACTGTTACACACACACACACACACACACACACACACACACACACACACACACACAACGTACCCAGTTCCCCTCATCATGCTAATCTGCATCATTTCCCCATCTCATGTAAAGAAAGGATAATTGAGTCGGGGTAGTTATTGTTGAACTTTGCCATAAATAGAGATAGATAGACAGATAGATAGACAGACACACAGACAGACAGGTAAAGAGATAGACAGATAAAAGCTGAATAAGACAAAATAACGCAAAAAATCTTTATAATTTCTTTAGACCAAACAGTTCAAAGATGACCATATTAATCTTTCTCTTTCCATCCCCTATCGATTTATAGATTTTTATTTTGGAAATGGGGGGGTTACATGCGTCCCCCATTAACCCTTCCACTGCCAGGCTGTCCGAGTCTAAATAAATCGCCTGGTGGTAGATGATACGAATTCAAGAAAACAGAAAACACGCCCCTGCTTTCAGTCTTTGTTTTCACCCAAGGGAACTGGGCCAATAATTAATCTAAACACTGAGTCGTGGGTGTATGATATTCGATAACCCTTCGCTGTGAGGTCGGAATGAGTCTCCTTGGTTGCTAGTCAAATTAACCCTCCAGTATGAACCCACCTGGCCATCACCGGGGCTCGTGGGTCAGGTCTCTCTCTCTCTCTCTCTCTCTCTCTCTCTCTCTCTCTCTCTCTCTCTCTCTCTCCATATATCTATCTGTATACGAATATCCCCCTCTGTTTATCTATCTATCTGTCTGTCTGTCTGTCTCTACCACCTCTCTCTCTCTCTCTCTCTCTCTCTCTCTCGTACCCAGACGCCCCCACCCTCATCAAGCAATCCCTCCTCCATCCCACCACGATCACACACACACACACACACACACACACACACACACACACACACACACACACACACACACACACACCACATCAACTCTCCCATGCCTGCACAGCTCTACCACAGACGATTTCATTCCGCAGCTCTACCACAGACGGTTTTATTCAGCTGGGAGTGAGTCATAGAAGCCTGAGAGTGTCAATCCCCTCACCTGTACACCGACTGACCCCCCCCTTTTCCTTTCTCTTCCTGTTATCTCCAGACGGTTTCCTTCAGCCTGTCCTCTAACTAAGTACAGGTGAAGATGCTTACCTGTCCAACCCTCTCGCGGTGACTGGTGGGGGTGGAGAGGGGGGCCTTCCATCAGGCGATTTATTTTTTTTTGTATTAATTTTTGCCAGATGATTTTTTAGACGATTTTTTTTTAGTTTTAAAATCCCCCATGAGAAAGAGACAATTAATCCCCATGAGAAAGAGAAAATTAATCCCCCTGAGAAAGAGAAGATTAATCCACCTGAGAAAGAAATCCCTCTGAGAAAGAAAAAATTAATCCCCCTGAGAAAAAAATCCTCTGAAGGAGAAAATTAATCCCCGAGAAAAAAAATCCCCCTGAGAAAGAAAAAATTAATCCCCGTGGAAAAAAAAATCCCTCTTACCCACCTCGAAAAATCTGAGTTTCATGAAAATCGTCCGGAAGAGCAAAATTAAAACTGAAAATAGGGACGATTTATTTATTTATTTATTTATTTTTCAGCGCTAAATCAACCCCACCTGAGAGAGAGGATGTTAATGGAGGCTGTCAACCCCCCTCCCCCCATTCGAAAAATTTGAGTTCCATAAAATCGTCTGGAAAGTGAGAATAAAACTGAAAATAGGTCACTGGACTGAAGGGGTTTAGCTGAATAATACAGGGTGGTCCACAGATGATGATGATGATGATAATAATAATAATAATAATAATAATAATAATAATAATAATAATAATAATAATAATAATAATAATAATAATAATAACAATAAGACAATACGACGGCTCTACATCCTCTCCATAGCACTTCGTCTTGACTAGCATCGTATTTCAGTGTTATCTCTTGTTACAACCGTGCATTCAAGATGGAGAGATGGCAGTTTTAGGCCACTACAGGCGTAAAAAGAGGCATTTCTCCATCTTATGCTGCTAGTCACGAAGAAGTGTTATGATTAATGATGCAAAGTTGAAGAATTATCTTATTTTGCCCCTACAATATAACACTAAATCAACGATAGAAAATGGTGCTAGTCACGAAGAAGTGCAACTTTAAAGGATGCATAGCCTCAGTGCTGTCTGACTCTGCCACTACACTGCAACATGAGAGTAACACGAATATACGATCCTAGTCACGAAGAAGTGCTACGCTAATTGGTAAAGGGCCAATGAGTTACGGAAAATAAGCCGGAGACAGACGCAAATCAGAGTCCGTACATGAATTTTTATCCTTTACTCTTGCTACTGACCCTGGGAGTAGTGAAGCAGCTGCGGCATCCACCCGGGAACCAAACCTCATTATTTCCGAATTGACCCTGGGTGAGGCGCTGCCCGGATTCCTTCACGGTGCATGTACTAGAACGGCGGCACAGAGACAACTGCTTAACTGTGAACGACGGGTCTGGTCGGGACGGTATTCTAGTACGGTTAGGCAGCTTATTAACACCTCATCCTTACCGATTTATTTCTGATTCTTCTCCGTTACTATATTCTTAAGAGGACCTAAGAAGCAAAGCAGGGGATGTTAATGAGTAGTCTGGAAAAGAATCGCTGAGGATGAGGTGTTAGGGAGCCTCTTCACCCCACGAGAATACGTACCTAAATCACCCTACCTTCAGACGATTTAATTAAGCTCAGGAACAGGTGACATGCTGTGGTGGGGTTGAGGGATTTGTCTGGGGTAGCTGAGGGATTTCTTGGGGGCGTTGAGGGATTTTGTGGGAGGTTGAGGGATTTTTTTGGGTTGAGGGATTTTTGGGGGGTTCAAGGATTTTTTGGGGGTTCAGGGATTTTTTTGGGGGATTGAGGGATTTTTTGGGGGGTTGAGGTATTTTGGGGGGGTTGAGGGATTTTTTGGGGAGTTGAGGGTTTTGTTTAGGGAGTTGAGATATTTTTTTGGGGGGGAGTTGAGGGATTTTTTGGGGGTTGAGGGATTATTTTTTGGAGGGTTGAGGGATTTTTTGGGGGGTGTTTGAGGGATTTTTTGGGGGTTGAGGGATTTTTGGGGGGTTGAGGGATTTTTTGGGGGGTTGAGGGATTTTTTTTGGAGATGAGGGATTTTGGAGGGCTGAGGGATTTTGGGGGGCTGAGGGAATTTTTTGGGGTTGAGGGATTTTTTGGGGGTTGAGGGATTTTTTGGAGGTTGAGGGATTTTTTTTTAATTCTTCCTTTCGAAATATCTATCTTGGGCAAAACACAATATAATACACGTCAATGGAGGGAAGGAATGAAAATAAAAATAAGTAACGGAGCACTTTTTTTCATTCTCTCTCTCTCTCTCTGCTAGTAAGATATATATATATATATATATATATATATATATATATATATATATATATATATATACAGTATATATATATATATATATATATATATATATATGTACAGTATATATCGCTGTGATTCAAGGTGTGTATGTTCAGTTATTTTTTATCCAAGTTATTTTGAACACGAACAAAAATACATAAATACACACACACACACACACACACACACAGTTAAATACTGAGACTTTTAACACACACACACACACACACACACACACACAGTTAAATACTGAGACTTTTAACACACACCTACACCCACCCACACACACACACACACACACACAACTACAACCCCCCAACACACACATACAACTACCCTGATCCCCCCCCCACACACAAACAACTACCCTCATTCCCCCCCCCGCACACAAACAACTGCCCTCATTCCCCTCACACAAATCCCCCACACTCCCACCCCCACACAAATCCCCCCCACTCCCTCCCCCCACACACCTACACCCACGCTTCGCTACGTCCCCGCACTCCCCCACCTTATAGTTTGGCCTCGACGTAACCATGGCAACGATGACGCACACTAGAGCGGATGTAAACAAAAAAAAATAAGGGGACACGTTGGCAGCATCAGGCCCGGTCGCGCGGCAGCCAATAGGAATCCTGGGAGGGGGTGGGTGTGGCTAGATCCTGCGTTCTGATTGGTCGAGAGCCCGTGAGATGAGAGTGTTGCCTGATGGAGTGGTGTAATCGTGTTTTTTTTTTTTTCCCTGGTGGTGATGGCGGTTGTTGTGGTGATGTTAGTGGATAGAGAGTTACGGTATTGTTGAGTGGTGGTTATGGTGGTACTGGAGGGGATTGTGGTGGTAGATGAGTGGTGGTGATTGTGTTTTTTTGATGATGGTGGTAGTTGTGGTGAGTCTGATGTATGGTGGTAGTTGATGAAGTGGTGATAGTGGTGATAATTGTGGTGGCTGTGGCTGTGATGGGAGTGGATGATTTTTTTCGTGTATGTGATGAATATGGTAGTTGTGGTGACTGATGGATGTGGTGATGGTGGTTAATGGGTGGTATTGCCGGGTGTTGGGTATGGTGGTAAAGAGGGGTGTGTGGTGATAGCTGTGGTTGTGGTGGTGGTGGTAGACGGAGTGATGATAATTGGGGTTTTAGGAGTGATGGTAGTAGCTGTGGTTGTGGTGCTGGTAGACAGAGTGGTGATGATTGTGGTGACTATGACAGCTGTGGTGATACTAACAGATGTGGTGAGAGTGGTAGTTGTGGTGATATTGGACGTGGTGATGGTGGTGACTGAATGGTACTGCTGGGTGGTGGTGGTGGTGGTGGAGGTGGTGGTGGTGACAGTGGTAGTGGTTGCTGAGATGATGGTAATGGTGATGGTAGTTGTGGTCATAAAAGACACTATCGGTGGCGATTGTGGTAGTTGTGGTGATGGTGGTGGTTGCTGGAGATGTGGTTTGAATGGTGACCGGTATGGTAATGATGATGGTATATTTTGTGATGCTATTAACAGGCATGATGGTAGTATTAGTGGTGAGTATGGGGGTGATGGAGTGATGATGATGATGATGATAGTACTAGTGATTGGAGTGGTATTGGTTGTGGTGATAGTGGTGGTAGATGAGGTAGTGGTGGTGGTAGTTGTGGTTAGGTCGAGGATGACAGTATCGGTGGTGATTGTGGTAAACGGAGTGGTGGAAATGGTGGTATTTGTGGTGATGTTTGCGGTAGGAGTGGTGATAACGATGGTACTGGAGGTGGTTGTGGTGTTGATGGTGGTGATGAAGACGATTGTGGTAGGTGTGGCGGTGGTGGTGATGGCAGGAGATGTGGTTAATGCTAGTGGTTGTGGTGATGATGGTAGTTGTGGTGACAGTGGTAGTGTACGGAATATGATGACTGTAGGGCACACACACACACACACACACACACACACACACACACACACACACACACACACACACACACACACAAATGCCCACACATACCCTACACATACGCAGCCAAGTAAACACACACACACACACACACACACACACACACACACACACACACAAACAAATACCCACACATACCCTACACATACACAGCCAAGCACACACCCACACCCACACCCACAAATATAAACAAATACCCACACATACCCTACACATACACACCCAAGCAAACACGCACACACACACACACACACACACACACACACACACACACACACACACACACACACACACACACAAAGGACCCCAAGACATTTCCCATCAGCCAAGGAGTTTTCTAAGAGGCAATCAAGGGGTAGGAGGGGACTAGAGCAATTAAACCCGACCCAAGATGACCTTAATCCAACTACCTCTATGTCGGTTCTGTGTTAAGAGTGGCTATTAGTTTGAATTTGCATTATTACACCTGCGCTGGCAAAGGGAGAGAGGGGCAGTGTGTGTGTGTGTGTGTGTGTGTGTGTGTGTGTGTGTGTGTGTGTGTGTGTGTGTGTGTGTGTGCAATAGTAGTAGTAGTAGTTGTAGTAGTAGTGTTTTGTGCTTACCTGGTTGTTTATGTAAGTGTAGATTATGTGTGGGTATTTGTATTTGTGTGTGTGTGTGTGTGTGTGTGTGTGTGTGTGTGTGTGTGTGTGTGTGTGTGTGTGTGTGTGTGTGTGTGTGTGTGTGTGACCACTGTATACACACAAACCAATTCATCCCAAGCATCCCCCATGACGTTCTCTACACTCAAATTCTCGCCAATTCCACACGATTTTATTTAACCCGGGATGAACTTTCCGATTTGGGGGAGTCAGGGATACCACTCATCATCCCTTCACTGCCATACATCATTTTACAGCTGAAGAAAATCGTCTGGAGGCAGCGTCAATAACATTATGCATCATTGTTGTGAAGGAGCCCCCTGAAGGTAACGTCGCTTTAGTCTCTCTCTCTCTACCTCGAGATAATAAGGATGGTGAACTGCAGGATAAGGGTAACTTCAGCCTGCAGTCCACCGGGTTCACGTTTCAGAAATAACAGTCCTGCTTCAACGCATACACAACTGCGATCAGGAATATAACGCCGCTTTTGGGTCGAAACATTACAAAACACTTCCGTAATAGACTGAAAACTTTACTGCATTCCAAAGACAATATCAGAGAGTTTCCTAAGTTATTGCTCACTGTCTCGTTATTTATCGTAAGCAGATTGATATGACTCAGGAATTGTACAGTTTGGGCAAATAATCCATATACACGTTAGCGGTTCGGAGCAAATGAAGCGAAATTACAAAAACCCACTGAAATATTAACGAGTTGGCAAGATTTTATTTGGAAGTTCAATTTGGAAGTTAAATTTAAATGGAGTAATATTGCGATACTGCTAATCCACTTCAATATTGCCGGTTAGTTTAGAAATAATTGGAATCTACATGTCAAGAGTTTCGAATCAATTGAAGCTATGTTTTAATACTTCCAGCCTACTTCAATGTTTCTTGTTATTTTTGGCGATATCTCTTTAGTATTTACAATTTCGAGGTTCTAGTCATATAAGGGTCTCTCTCTCTCTCTCTCTCTCTCGCTCGAATCTTACTATGGTGTGTTTAACCTGTACACCTGAGTTGTATGGGGCAAGTAGGGTGTGTTTGATTCGCGGCTGCTGATTGGTCGCCGATGATGTCACTGAAGGAGCCAAAATGCAGGCATGTACTGTAGTGCAACATGAGGACGTAGGTGTACACCATGGTTGGATGCAGTGCAACATGCGGACGTAGGTGTACACCATGGGTGGATGCAGTACAACATGCGGACGTAGGTGTACACCGTGGGTGGGTAATTTACTTCAAACTTCACTCATCGTTTCATAAAACTTTATAATCAGCTTTAATTTTCTTTGATAACAGTAAATTTTAAAGCTAATTTTGACACCTTTGGCTTCGGAAATTATTCTATATATAAACTGGCTGCTTCTATCGCAAGCAATTAAAAAATATAAACATATATGTGTTAAAATAAGAAGAGCTGTAGGTTTACATCATCGGCGGCCAATCAGCAGCCGCGAATCTAACACACCCTACTCGCCCCATACATCTCAGCAGCACAGGCCAGTCAAACAGCGTATAGTCGGCAGGATAGGACTGGATTCGACACGCCAGGGGGTTCGAACCAAATGAAGCCAAACTACAGCTCTTTTAAACCACTTCAGTACCGCTGTTTGGGAGACCATAAGACCGAGCCCTGTCGCCGGGAATGTTACCTCATCTACCTGGCGGGGGGTTAGGGGGAAGGGGGTTGTGACGAGGTTTATTTCGCTTATTCTTGCTGCCTACAGACGATTTCATTCGGTTTGGGGGTGCCGTGGTGGAGGGGGTGATGTGCACCATGTCTAACCCCTCCAGTTCCAAGCGTCTGAGGTGAATAAAATCGTCTGGAAATGG
>NC_137010.1:5291100-5301100 GCF_032717465.1 Coenobita brevimanus
TTTTTATATACTGAGGTCACACCCACAAGATGGATGACCTTGTGATGTGGTGAGTTATTGAAACGGCTGATGGCAATTCTCGTGTTCTACTTATTATTATTATTATTATTATTACTTCCCCAGGGGAGAGAGAGAGAGAGACTACTATCATAATATACTCTCTCTCTCTCTCTTTCTCTCTCCCTCTCTCTCCCGGAATGTGTGGGAGGACAAGAAGGGAGGAAAAAGGTCCCTTCAGTTTGCTGTAACAAATCTCCCTTCCTTCCTCCCTCCCTTCTCTCCGTGCCTCCTTCCCTTACCTCCCTCCCTCCCTTCTCTCCGTGCCTCCTTCCCTTACCTCCCTCCCTTCATCTTCCTCCTCTCCCTCCCTCCTTCCTTTCTCTCTCTCTCACTCTCCCTTTATCTTCCTTGTCTCACCCTTCCCGTCTTTCCTTGTCTCTCCCTATCTCCCTAACTCTATTCTATTTCTTTCTCCTTTCCTTATTTCCCTCCGCCAACCCCTCCCTTCCTCCCTTTTGCATTCCTCCCTCCTCTGTCTCCTCCATGTCTTCTCCGCCCCCCCTCTCTCTCTCTCCTCTACTTTCCAAACTTTCCCTCCATCCCTCCCTCCTTCCCAGAACCCATAGGAAGGAGGTATTTTCATTTGCCTCCCCCCTCTTTCTCTCTCTCTCTCTCTCTCTCTCTCTCTCTCAATTACGCGTTTCTCCCTTCTTTCCACTTATTTTCCCACTTTCTCACTCCGATACTTTGTTCTCTCTCTCTCTCTCTCTCTCTCTCTCTCAGTGATGAAGTTATTCCATTCTGAACACAGAAAATATAACCACCAGTATTTTTAGACCAGCTTACCCTCCTTGGCAAATTGACTCTAATTCCAACCCCCCTCCTCTCTCTCTCTCTCTCTCCCTTCGTTCTCTCCTCCCTTCCCTCTCCCTCCCTTCCTCCATTCATCCGTGCCGCCTTTCCCTTTCTTCCTCCTCCCTCCACTCCCTTCCTGCCTCCCTTCCCTCTTCCTTCCTCCTTTTCTCCCTCCCTTCCCTCCCTCTCCACCTCCCTTCCTTCATCCATCCGTGCCCCTCCCCTCCCTTCCTCCTTCCCTCCCTCCCGTCCTTCTCCCTCCTTCTCTTCCTCCCTTCCCTCCCCCCTCCTCCCTCTCTTCCTTCGCCCTCCTCCCTCCCTCACTTCCTTCTCCCTTCACATCTCTTCCCCTCCTTCTCTCCCGCCCTTCCATCCCTTCTTTCCCTCTCCCTTCTCCTTCCTTTCCCTTCTCCTACTCCCTCTCTTTCCCCCCCTCCCCCTTCCCTTCCTCCTTCTCTCCCTCCCTCTTCCCTCTTCCTTCCTCCTTCTCTCCCTCCCACTCCCTCCCTTTCCTCCCCCTCCCACTTCCCTTTCTCCTTCTCTCCCTCTCTTCCCTCTTCCTTCCTCCTTCTCTCCCTCCCTCCCTTTCCTTCTCTCTCTGCCTTCCCTCCCCCTCCTTCTCTCCCCTCTTTTCCCTCCCCCTCCTCCCTCCCTTCCCTCCCCCTCCTCCTCCCTTCCCTCTCCCTCTCCCTCCCTCAGGACTCGAAAAACAATTGCTAGGAAGATAAAATTACAGGCCAGAAGTCTGTTGTTTTCTCCCTTTTTTCTTTATTTTCTCTATTTTTCTTTATTTTCTTTATTTTCTCTATTTTTCTTTATTTTCTTTATTTTTCTTTATTTTCTTTATTTTCTCTATTTCCTCTATTTTTCTTTATTTTCTCCCATTTCTCTATTTTTCTTTATTTTCTCTATTTTTCTTTATTTTCTTTTTCTTTATTTTCTTTATTTTCTCTATTTTTCTTTATTTTCTTTTTCTTTATTTTCTTTATTTTCTCTATTTTTCTTTATTTTCTCCCATTTCTCTCTCCCTTGTTATTTTATTGTTTTGTTTTTATTGTTATTGTTTTGCTTTTTCTTTGTTCCCCATTTTCTTCCTCTGTTCAGTTTCCTTCTACTCTTTGTCTGTCTGTCAATCTGTCTCTATTTGTCTTTGTCCATCTGTGTGTTTGTCTGTCTGCCTGCCTGCCTGTCTGTCTGTCTGTCTGTCTCTGTCTCTCTCTCTCTCTCTCTCTCTCTCTCTCTCTCTCTCTCTCTCTCTCTCTCTCTCTCTCACTTTAGTTCACTTTTATTATTATTATTGTTTATTCCAGCTGAAGAATGGCGATAAGTTGAAAGTGAGAGAGAGAGAGAGAGAGAGAGAGAGAGAGAAGACGAGTCGAGACAGGAGACGAGAAAGGATAAGATGGAATGAGAAGCATGGAGCCGAAAGGGAGGGAGGGAGAGGAGGGAGGGAGAGAAAACTACATCTTGGGGAGGGAGGGAGGGAGGGAGAGAGGAAGGGAGGGAGAGAAGGAGAGAGGGAGGGAGAGGTCAGTGCGTGGGTGGAGTAAGTACCTTCTCTGAAACAAACTGCAAATGGCTGGGTTGAACCGAGTGGAATTTTCTGAGAGAGAGAGAGAGAGAGAGAGAGAGAGAGAGAGAGAGAGAGAGAGAGATTTCCCAGTCATCATTATCATCAGTTATCTTGTTTAATGCACTCTCTCTTACGTGTACTATACTCAAACGTAAATATAATTGCTATACACGGTAGGGAAGCTCACAATGAAAGAGAAAAAGAAATATATAAACAACAGTAATAACAACAGCACACAAACACACACACACACACACACACACACACACACACACACACACACACACACACACACACACACAGACCTCACCTCAGAAGACCCGCTGTCGTCCTCTCCTCATCGCACTGCCACCCTCTGCAGTAAACACAAGTAAACACAAATAAACATAACACAGCCAGATTCTTCATTTCACAGTCATTCACAGTTTTTCATTTTTTCTCAGCCTTGTCACTATGATGCTTACTGTTTAATTCTATCTCTCTATTGCCAGACGCCTTAATCCCGTAAGGGGTGGCCACAAACAAATCGCCTCCATGTCTCCCTGTCCCCCGCCACTTCAAACCCTGCTCCAAACTCATTCTGTCCAATGAACTGATATAATTATTGTTTTTCAAGTATTTTATTTCTTCTTGGTATTTCTAGTGGATTTTTTTTTTTTGGGGGGGTAGGTTAAGATGTATCGCGTACTCGGCTAAATAATTATAGCCAACCTCTCACGCTACGAACGTTTCTCCAGAGCTATAAACGTTTCTCTACCTCCACAAACGTTTCTCCACAGCTACAAATGTTTCTCCACAGCTACAAACGTTTCTCCACATCCAGAAACGTTTCTCCACAGCTACAAACGTTCTCCACAGATACAAATGTTTCTCCACAGCTACAAACGTTTCTCCACATCCACAAACGTTTCTCCATATCCACAAACGTTTTTCCACATCCACAAATATTTCTCCACAGCTACAAACGTTTCTCCACAGCTATAAACGTTTCTCCACAACTATAAACGTTTCTCCACAGCTATAAACGTTTCTCCACAGCTATAAACGTTTCTCCACAGCTATAAACGTTTCTCCACATCCACAAATGTTTCTCCACAGCTACAAACGTTTCTCCACAGCTATAAACGTTTCTCCACATCCACAAACGTTTCTCCACAGCTATAAACGTCTCTCCAAAGCTGCAAACGTTTCTTCACATCCACAAACGTTTCTTCACAGCAATAAACGTTTCTCCACAGCTACAAACGTTTCTCCAGCGCTGAATAAAGTCGTTCGTAAGTAGAGAGAGGAAAAAAAAAAGATTGGAAAGGTGTTCAGATATCTCATGGACCTATTCATTACCCCTTCAGTCCGACGCTTCTGTTGTAATTCATTCGAATGTTAAAAGCTTTCATTCGGCCATGGACTGAAAGGGTTAACTAATTCTGAACAGTACACTGCATGATTATAGTTTCACCCGAACACCTACAGGATGCCGTGTGAAATGGCGTAGGCATAGGAGGGGAAGGGGGGACCTGAGGGAGCCCGGCCCGCATTTTTTTCCCCTTCGGGTGTAATTCGTCATCCAGTCCTATTAATAGGCCTCGTCGGATCCAGTGCCCTGAGAAAAGACTCGGCAACGTCGCACCTTCGTCATCCTCCCCCAAACAAAATAAGGTATTATGGTAGGGTTACGTTAGGTTAGGAATGCGTTGGTTAGGTATAGGTTACTTTAATGTCAAAACACAGCTTTTCTGATTTTTTTCCGCCGAACTGTTTCATCTATTCCTCAGTGAAGGTGCGACGTTGCCGAATTATTTCTCGCTAAACTCGTTCTGACGTTGACAATATGACCACGTGACTAGGTGTACCCGAAGAAAAACAAGCGCCTGGGCCTCCCCACCTTCCCAGTCAGTCCTCTCCCCCTCCCCCACTGAAACGCCAGATTATTAAATGTGTGCAATTTTACAGCAGTGTGCCCCCCTCCAAGGAAGTTTGATCTCACCTTCGTCCCCCTATTTGTGGAAGCCTGACTACCCTACTGCTTGTGTGAAATTCATTGTGACCCAGGAAACAAATATGAACAGATCCACAAATTAACACACTTTCCCCATTGTTACTGAACTGCATATTCATTAAAATCAACGGCGACGAAACATCACGACCACTGACATACCTCAAACACTAAAAAACACAAAATCAACACAGAACTCAACACCCGCCAGGCCTAGAACACCCATGGGTTTGTTTACATTTAGTCAGCTGGCCTACCTCGCGGGTCAAAGAAAACGCAACACACAGGTATAATAAGAATGGGGGAACTATTTTAATTCATCCAATATTTACAGCGTGAAAAGGAAGCTAGGCACTGATGCATTTACAAATACTAACTAATGTACCTTACTTTATTACACACACACACACACACACACCAAACAAACGCCAAAAGGAACCTGGATATGAGGCGGGGATGTTTAGGGGGAGAAGAAAGTAAACACATCAGCTGAGAAAGACCTGTAATAACGCATCGACTCCGTGTGTGTGTGTGTGTGTGTGTGTGTGTGTGTGTGTGTGTGTGAGAGAGAGAGAGAGAGAGAGAGAGAGAGAGAGAGAGAGAGAGAGAGAGACGGGGGTGGCGAAATTTGATGAATTGCTGACAGAAAGAGACTGACAGAAAGCACACAGATAGATAGTTAGATAGACAGGTAGACAGAGAGATAGACAGATAGACAGATGGATATAATACAGATGGATAGAGGCAGGAAAACAGACAGGCAAATATGGGCCTAGACAGACAGATAGAAAGATGAAGATAGACAGACAGATAGATAGATAAACAGATATTGGGGGTATTTTGGCTTGATGAGTCTATCGGCTAATTAGTGAAAGCAGAGTGTGTGATGGATATTATTGATTGCCTTATTAGGGTTATTAGTAGTAGGTAATATTATTATTATTATTATTATTATTATTGTTGTTGTTGTTGTTGTTGTTATCTTTATTAATACTTTTGTTACTATAGTTGCTATTATTATTATTATTATTATTATTACCGGTATCATTATGCTATATTCATTACCGTCACTAAGATTATTTATATTAATATGAAACTGTGTGTGTGTGTGTGTGTGTGTGTGTGTGTGTGTGTGTTTCGCGAGAGGTTATGTTCACGCGTACATCAAGAAGGAAAAACATCCATCCATCCATCACCCTATCCTACGTTGCCCCATGAGGAGCGTAGGAGCCCGGGGCTATGTAGGTTGGTCCCGACATTTAAGATGAGATTGACCAGCCTCACTCATCCCTGAGTGGCATTACGTGAGCAATAAACCCCAACTATCTCTTGGATATAAACCATCACCCGCTCAGTCCGATTGGAGTGCCTTAATTACCCACCAAACCATCAGGAGCCATAATTTGGTTATATGGTTACCACCCAGCGTAGTAAATGGTTTCCTGGTATACAGGAAACCATTTGGACTGTCACTCATTGTAGAGTCACCCATAGGCAGAAGGAAGAGGAAAGAATGAAGGAGAGACAGAAGAGGGAGTGTAAAGTCACCCGTAGGCAGAAGGAAGAGGAAAGAACGAAGGAAAGAAAGACACACGAGGAAAGAAAGAAGAGAGGAAAGGGCAGGCACCCGAGAGCAGCACTACATCGAGCGAGTGGATGGTGAGCGCCCTATAGAAAACATTAAAAACATTCAGTCACGTAGTCTGATCACCAAGAAGTGAAGTTTAACACTATTTTGAGAGACACTATAATGATTTTCTATTTAATTACACAGCGCTCCAGGTATTTAGGTCAGGAATTTGTCGATCCATGCAAAGTTTGAAGGAAGGAATGAGTTTGGGGGAAATTAACGCAGGGTTGTGCTGAGGGGGGGAAATAAATGTTCAGAAAGGAAATTTATAGATAGTTAAGTGGGTACATAGGTTTCCTTGTGTTTATGACTGGAAAATGTAGATACGAGGGTAATTTTAGAGGCCTGGAAGACTGGCTGGAATTGGAGGTTTAGCTGGAACTCTGGATTGTGTTCTGGATGGAAATGGATGATGAAAAAGGAAATTAGTAGATAGTAAAGAGACAGACAGGTTTGTGTTTATGACAGGGAAATGAAAATACGAGATCGTTATAGAGAGAATATGACTTTGTGTTGCTGAGAGAATTAATGTTTATAAAGAAATGTAGCTTGAAATGAGGGTAGATAGATTCATTTGTGTTTACGACGGGAAAATATAGAAGCGATTTTTTGGCGTGAGGTGGTGCAGTTTTGCGTGGGGCGTTTTGGGCGAATTTGCACGCTATTTTTGGCCCGAGATGTAGGTCAGTGTGTCGATTTGGGCCGCGGTGTTGGTCTGGTAGTTTTTTTTGTTTTTGTTTTTGTTTTTTTTGAGGGGAGGGGGAGGGGAAGGGGGAAATGATGACGGTGGACCTTTAGGCGGAAAAACAATGGATTCGGAGGTGTGTGTGTGTGTGTGTGTGTGTGTGTGTGTGTGTGTGTGTAAGTGGGGAAATATGCTAGTGAAGTTCTTAGTATAAAAAAAAATCATACTTATTGTAAACATGATGTAAAGTTAGGGGGGAGAGAGAGAGAGAGAGAGAGAGAGAGAGAGAGAGAGAGAGAGAGAGAGAGAGAGAGAGAGAGAAAGAGAGACTGAAAATAGTGTCAGCAGAGTATCTAGAGGTAAAAACAAAGGCTTAGTTCTGGATTTAAAAAACAAAGAAAAAAGGAAAAGAAACGAAAAAAACAACAACGACGACTCTCACGCGTTATTTGATGGGGAAATTGATGTCAGCGAAATACGTGCAGAAAAAAATAAAATAAAAACAATCACACGTGTCTGGGGCAAAACATGTGACCACGTGTGTTTTGTTTTGGTTTTAGAGACAGGAAAACAATATTATCGAAGTATTAAGTAAGAAAATATAAGATTCCCACGTGCTTTCGAGGTGGAGACCTGAAATTAACAGAGAATCAGCTGAGAATAACACGGCTTCGCACGTGGTCTGGGGCAAAACAAACGACCACGTGGGTTTGTTTTGGTTATGCATGCGACGGCCGCCATTGTTCCCGGGGCGACGCGCAGGCCGGTATTTTCTGCTTTATTTCCATTGTTATTCGCCTCCTGCCTCAGCCTGCTTTTATTTCGCGGCCCTGAGCAGCTTGTGGGTCCTTGGCTGTCCAATTTATCACACTCTCCCGCGCCTCACACTCTCCAGATCCTGCCCACACACATTCTTTCACACTCACGCCTTCTCATTTACTCTCACTCATTCTGTCTCCGTCGCACACGCAGGCGATTCTCTCTCTCTCTCTCTCTCTCTCTCACACACACACACACACACACACACACACACACACACACGGCTTGCCCTGCTATTGTACACACAGGCTTTATATTAACTTTCGTGCTTCGTTGCTCACTTATATTATGCACACACACTATCCATACACACGTACGTACATACACGCACTCTGTTCACGTACACACTTCGCTGACTCCTTTCACCCACACCCACGCACGCCTTTTTCTTAAAACACACACACACACACACACACACACACACACACACACACACACACACACACACACACACACACACACGCCGTTTCACCCGAATACACACAGACTAAATCGGAAACGCGTGCCAGGGCGTAAAAATAAGGACGCTACACTCTTCTGTATGCACACACACTTAAAAACGAACACAGAAAAACAGACAGACAGACAGACACACACACACACATACACACACACACTCTCTCTCTCTCTAACACAAACAACCCCTTTCCCCTCACACACAAACATCCTTCTCCCCATCTCGTCCCCCCCAGAACAACCGCTCCCTCCCTCCCCACTCCCTCCCCTCCCTATACAAACAACTCCTCTCTCCCCCTGCCTCCCCCACCCACACACCAAACACCAACAAACAGACAGACAAACGTGACAAACCCTGACATACCAACCCAGTTCTCATCAAAATCAATGGTAGGCGGCCACATTCCGGCAGTCCCCCCTCTCTCTCTGTGCCCTCACTTCCCGTTTTCATTAATCAGTCTCTCTGTTTTATTTTTCGTTTCGGTGCTATATTGTGTTTTTTGCGTGTTTTTTTTTTTTGTTGAGTTGGTGTTTTTTTTTTTTTAGTTGTTTGGATGTGTTGAGGAACTGATTTGTGTGTGTGTGTGTGTGTGTGTGTGTGTTTTAATGTTCCGTGCGTGTGGGAATTTTCTCATAAACTCTACTCCTCTCTCTCTCTCTCTCTCTCTCTCTCTCTCTCTCACCTGCCGGTAGCAAGATTTTTCATCAGCCGTACATTTATAACCTAATTTTTCCTCCCTGTAGTAAAAATAAATAAATAAATAAATAAATAAAAACAGAAAATTAAATACAAAAACGATCTCTCATTCTCGCTTTCAAATTAAAGACAAAAGTGACAAAAATTCAATATTATTTTTTACTAATAAGATTTTCACAATGGAAGTATAGTTTCGTAGAGGACAGAATTAGGGACCTTGGCGGTATATGTGACTGTTGTGTGTCTTAGGGGGTGGAGTGAGAGGGGGAGGGGGTGGGGAGGGGTGTAGAGTTGGATATATTAAATGCGGGTTAGGTAATGGTGGAAACTGTAGGGGGAGAGAGGGAGGGAGAGAGAGAGAGAGAGAGAGAGTAATTAAAACTATCACAACACTTTCACCACTATTGCTCGAACACAAGTTAGAGAATATTTAGTACTAAGAATATTTTAGTAGTAGTAGTAGTAGTAGTAGTAGTAGTAGTAGTAGTAGTAGTAGTAGTAGTAGTAATAGGGAGATCTTGCGTAAGTATCTTGGTAGTGAAGGGGTTACTTAAGGATCTGTCTAATCGTCTTGAGATTGCGAGGATAAGATGAAAAAGTATGTTGTGGTATGCTTAGTGGATATTAGGGATGATGATGATGATGATGATGATGAATTTGGAGGCAGTGATGATGATGATGATGATGAATTTGGAGGCAATGATGACGCTGATGATGATGATTATGATGATGATAATGATGATACCACTACTAATGATGATGATGATAACGATACTAATAATAATGATGATGACGAATTTAGAGGTACTGATGATGATAATGATACTATTAATGATGACGATGAAGGAAGCACGCACACCCATACACAAACCCTGGGACAAGTTAGCCACCTTCTAACATTCCTAACCTCTAACCTCATCCAATTCTCAGCCTAGATAGAAAACCACTACCCCCCCCCCTTCTCTCACCCCCCTCCACCTTTATCCTCAATATATTCATGACTGTATCAACGTGGAAGGCCAGGTATGCAAATCTGACCAGGTGGGATGGGAAGAGCCAATTTGGATTACGGCGTGCAATTTTGGTTTCAGGTGTGTAATTTTGGCTCCAGGTGTGCAATTTTGGTTTCAGGTGTGCAATTTTGGTTTCAGGTGTGTAATTTTGGCTCCAGGTGTGCAATTTTGGTTTCAGGTGTGCAATTTTGGTTTCAGGTGTGCAGTTTTGGTTTCAGGTGTGTAATTTTGGTTTCAGGTGTGCAATTTTGGTTTCAGGTGTGCAGTTTTGGTTACAGG
>NC_137010.1:5303600-5311100 GCF_032717465.1 Coenobita brevimanus
TCTATCTCCTTAAATTTATGCTTTTTTTTTTTCAATTCGCTGTCTCTCTGTATGCCAACTCCCTCTCTCTCTCTCTCTCTCTCTCTCTAATCTCAAGCTACAGCCGCGTGTCACTAAGAAGGCAATTAATTCTGAGACACACTTAAGCTCTCCCGGACAAATATTAATTATGGCAATTATTCTCGGCCCTCCCCTCCAGGCCTTGCGATAGATAATTAGCCGATAGATAACTGGTCGATAGATGGAAGGGAGTTTGGAGGTAGATGGGTGGATGTGTGGATAGATAAATGGGTAACAGGTTAATGAAGTTGGTGGGAATATGTTGATAGATAGAAAGATAGATGGATAGATAGCTAGACATAGTCAGACTGCTTGAAACTGAGAAATAGTTGATACAGAGGAGGAGGATATTTGTAGACAGAGATATAGATAGACAGACAGATAGATAGAGTGTTAGAATGAAGATATACATACATAAATGGATACACAGATAGATAGATAGATAGACAGATATTGCAGCGAGAGAGAAAAAGATAGATAGGAAGATAGACACTCACTGACTCACTCAACCTATCAATCTATTCATCCATCAACTTACTCATCAGTCAATTCATCCATCCACTCACCGACTTACTCACTCACCCATCCATCAATTTACCTATCTATCCACCTGTCTACTTACCCATCCATCTATCTATTCACTCATTCACCCATCCACCCGGTCACTCAATCCCTCACTCACATAATCACTGACTCACTCACATTCTTATTTCCTCACTCACTCACTCTCTCACATAATCACATCGTCACTCACTTCTTCATTTCCTCACTCACTTCTTCATTTCCTCACTCACTTCTTCATTTACTCTCTCACTTCCTCACTCACTTCTTCATTTCCTCACTCACTTCTTCATTTCCTCACTCACTTCTTCATTGACTCACTCACTTCTTCATTGACTCACTCACTTCCTCACTCACTCACATTCTTACTTGCTCCTTCACACACTCACTCTCACTCACTCACTCAACCATCAGTCTACCTCCCCCACCCCCTCCCTTAACCCCCCCCCTGAGTCGGAAAATTAACCTCTTCATCGCGATAAAACCGAAAGAGAGAGAGAAAAAAAAAATGAATTCCCCGAGCTAGGCAACTAAGGCCATATAGCCCCGCTGGGTTACAGGAGGGAGCTACCCCTCCCGGCAACGGTAGCCCGGGCGAGGCTCGAACTTGCGACCTCCCGATCACAAGCTCAGCGCGCTACCACTGTGCTACCGCGCCCCCCAGAGAGAGAGAGAGAGAGAGAGAGAGAGAGAGTTTATTTTTAGCCATGGCTCCGCTCATTCACCTCCCCCGCTACACCGACAACAACAACAACAACAATATCATCATCATCAACAACAATACAAACAACAGCAACAACAACAACAGCATCATCATCGACACTTAACAGCAACATCGACACAAAAAACAACATCATCATCAACACCACCACCATCACCATCACTACCACCATCATACCCAACACACATTACCACCACCATCACCACCACCATCACTGCTACTACTACCACCACCACTACCATCATCACCAGCACCACCACCACCACAACCATCAAAACCACTATCACAAACACCACCACCACCACCACAACCACCACCACTACCACTACCACCACCATCACCACCACCACTACCACCACAACCATCACCACCATCACCACCACCACAACCATCAAAACCACTATCACAACCACCGCCACCACTACCACCACCATCATCATCACCACCGCCACCACCACCACCACAATCACCATCATCATCAACACCACCACCACAACCACCACCACCATCACCACAACCACCACCACCACCAACAACATCCAGCCATACTAAGACATTGATTAAGACGCTACTCTGGCTCTGTATCCTTTCCGTAGCACTTCTTCGTGACTAGCATCATATTCTACGGTTAATCTAGTGTTACAGCCCAGCCCTCAAGATGGAGAGAAGGCAATTTTAGGCCAGAGAGAGAGAGAGAGAGAGAGAGAGAGAGAGAGAGAGAGAGAGGTCACTGAAGCAATATGTAGTTCATTCACCTTCACTTGGCCCAGATTTTCGTCCTTTTGCAGCTACTACCGCTCCACATCCTTTCCACGGCACTTCTTCGTGACTAGCATCATATTCCACTGTTAGTCTCTTCCATCAGCTCAGCATTCAAGGCGGAGAGACGGCAATTTTACGCCAAGTCAAAGTGAACAGAGTATATCCCCCCTCAGTGGTTTTCGAGGTTACTTAAGACATCCTTCTAAGCGATTTATTTTGTTTATTAGACCTTCAAATCCCCTCTTGGATTAATGATGCAAATTAGGGCAATGTTGAAACGATAAAAAAAAAATGTTCAGATGAAATGTGAAGACCAAATCGCTTAGGAAGAGGTGTTAGGATATCTCCATGCATAGGTCATTTAGCACAAGATCCGTAGTGATTTCTGAGTCCATCCTCCCTCTGAAGAAGAATAAGAAGAGGAAGAAGAAGAAGAAGAAGAAGAAGAGGAAGAAGAAGAAGAAGAAGAGGAAGAAGAAGAAGAAGAAGAAGAGGAAGAAGAAGAAGAAGAAGAAGAAGAGGAAGAAGAAGAAGAAGAACCACAACCACGACAACAACAACAACAACAAACACAGCTGTCAAAAATACATAAACACACCAAAAGCAGACAAATAATAATAATAATAATAATAATATTAATAATAATAATAATAATAAAATCAATAATAATGATAAGAGTAGTAGTACTAATGGTAGTAGTAACAGTAGTAGCAGCAGCGGTAGGACTAGCAGCAGCAATAGTAGCATAATAATAATAATAATAATAATAATAATAATAATAATAATAATAATAATAGCAATAAAAAAAATAATTGTAATTATAATAATAAGAGTAATAAAAATAATAATAATAACAAAATAATAATCTGTTTTTCTTTCCCAGAAGCGACAAGTGTTAAGATAGATTGGTTAAGAGAGAGAGAGAGAGAGAGAGAGAGAGAGAGAGAGAGGGAGGAAGTATAGGGGTAAAGAGGGAGGAGGGATGGAGGGATAGGAGAGGGGGAAAATGAGCAGGGAGAGAAGGGGGTGGGAAGAGGAGGGGAAATGAGAGAGAGAGAGAGAGAGAGAGAGAGAGAGAGAGAGAGAGAAAGAGAGTGGGGTGTGGGTCATATATGAGGGAGGAAGGGAAGAGAGGGAGAGGGAGGGGAAGGAGAGGATCGTGACGTCAGAGCGGCGGGGGTGCTAGTGACGCGGCGTGACGTCATCAGAGAGAGAGAGAGAGAGAGAGAGAGAGAGAGAGAGAGAGAGAGAGAGAGAGAGAGAGAGGAGGGAAAGGGAAAATGAAGCTAAACAGCCGGAGGAAGAGAATATAACTGAGAGAGAGAGAGAGAGAGAGAGAGAGAGAGAGAGAGGAATGAAGCTAGACAGCCGGAGGAAGAAGAAAATGTAAATGAGAGAGAGAGAGAGAGAGAGAGAGAGAGAGAGAGAGAGGAATGAAGCTAGACAGCCGGAGGAAGAAGAAAATGTAAATGAGAGAGAGAGAGGGAGACAGAGAGAGAGAGCTGGCTTTAATTTAATTTGATGAATGAATATGAATGGCAGGAAACTTCTCTAATATATCCACGTAGGAAAGAAGGACATTTTAATTACATCTATCTATCTATCTATCGGTCTATCTATCTATTGGTCTACTTATCTCCCCTTCTACTGGTCTGTCTCCCTATTTATCTATTAATCACTGTCTGTCTCTGTCTATCTACCTATCTCCAATATCTATCTGTTTGTCTATCTATTTGTCTATCTATCTGTCCACCTGTCTGTACATCATCTATTGTCCACGTACCTGTTTGTCTATCTATCAGTCTGTCTCTATCTATCACCTCCATCTATCGCCAGAAGCTTAAATCTATCCCTATATCCACGCCTTTCAAGTATTTTTGTATCTATCTATCTATCTATCTTGCCCGTTTTCGCTTCTTCACATTTGCCAATTACCACTCATCGTCTTTAAATCTATCTATCTAACTCTTTATCTCTCTCTCTCAAGGCTTTTCTGTCTAGCTGCACCTCTATCTATTTATCTGTCTGATGGCCTGTCTAAGTATCTGTCTATCGAGCTATCTGTCTGTCTATCTATGTCATAAAAAGAGACTTTGTAATTACTTGTAGTGGAGTTATATATATATTAGACTTGTGGACGAGCGGTTGTTATACTTGAGTAGCTTTGTAAGTAGATAATCTTCTTTCCCATTTGTCGTGCAATGACAGGAGAGGTAAAGAATAGTATGGGACTATTTTTATTTGTCTTGGAAATATTAACAAGTCTCTCACTCACGAGTGAGTATGAGCAGAGTCCCTGTCTCCCTGTCTCGCTCTCTCTCTCTCTCTCTCAAGTTGCTAAGCCCTTCTCCCTGCGACCTGTCTGTTCTATGGCTAGCTTCCTTCTGAGCTCTCTTTCCTAAATTCTGGTGAAACAGGAATCGTATCACGTGTGTTCCCTGTGACTGGAAAGTTCTAGAAGCCTGTGTGTGAGTATGTGTGTATGTGTGTGTATGGTCAACAAGGCTTTGTTCACCGGGTGAATTGCTGACAACTAACTGCATCATCTCCTTACTGGCTACTTCGTAATCTGTCGTCAGCTTTTCCTCAGTGTAACTTGCAAGATCATTTCCCATTCCCAGGCTCGCATAGAGCTGTCTATCTATCTATTTATCTATCTATCTATTATGATTTGTAATTATAATATGGACTCATAACATATATCTAGCTATCTATCTCCGTTCCCTCCTTTCACTTCAAGCCTCCCTCTCCCACCTCACCATCACTACAAAATTCACCATCACCATTCATACTTTCCCTACCCCACCATCTACTGCTACTCTCTCTCTCTCTCTCTCTCTCTCTCTCTCTCTCTCTCATTTACATTTTTCCATTCCCCTGGTTCTCTTACTCTCCCTCCCCCTCCCCCTCGGTCTGTCTGTCTGTTTGTCTGTCTGTCTCTGTGTGTCTGTCTGTCTGTCTGTCTGTCTGTCTCTCTCGGTTTTGCAGAGTAGTAGTAATAAAAGTAGTACCCGTATTAAGAAGATTATTATTATTATTAGTAGTAGTAGTAGTAGAAGTAGTAGTAGTAGTAGTAGTAGTAGAAGTAGCAGTAGTAGTAGTAGTAGTAGCAGTAGTGTCAACAATTGCAGTAATCGTAGCAGTGATGGTAATAGTAATTCCGTCATCCTTCAAGAAAATTTTACTCGCCTCACAAGAAAGGCCACACCCCTACCCAAGGCGGAGAGCAAGCGGTGCCAAACCCCTCCCCAGCGCGGTAAAAAAAAAAAAAAAAACCCTCCCACGGCTGAATAAAATCGTCTGGAGGCACCACGAAGGAAGGCAGGGTAGAGTGAAAAGGAGGTAAGGACGTGTGTGTGTGTGTGTGTGTGTGTGTGTGTGTGTGTGTGTGTGTGTGTGTGTGTGTGTGTGTGTGTGTGTGTGTGTGTGTGTGTGCTGCAGATAAACGCTAAAATATTCAAAGCATCACCAAAGACACACCAAATATCAAAGTCAGCCGTCAAAGTCAAAGTTCTTCCTCTTCCCACTATAATAATAATAATAATAATAATAATAATAATAATAATAATCCACGGCGAAAACTGGCAGACGTGGATGAAGGGAAATAAAGAGAAGGAAAATAAAATGAGGGAAAATAAGGTGTGCGTCAATTTTATGTTCGCTTATTGAGAGCAAAAATTCTCTCTCTCTCTCTCTCTCTCTCTCTCTCTCTCTCTTCTGGCATCAGGGCTAGGGTAACTCTTCGACGGAATATTAGGATCTGTTGACCTGATATTATACACATCTCTCTCTCTCTCTCTCTCTCTCTCTCTCTCTCACATGCCTTCACCGCCACTACGCACCCGGCACGCTAACAGCACAACTACCTAACCATCCCTTGTATCAGTCTTGCAAAGGTCACCAGATGCAAGGAATTTCATAATGAGTTACTGGGAGTTGTAGCTGACCTTTGACCTTAATGGTGGGGGGGTGGGGAAGAAGGGGGAGGGGGCAGGGAGGGAGAGGGGAAAGGTTAGAGAGGGAGGGTGAAGCGGGAGGGAGAGGGTAGAGAAGGAGGGAGGAAAAGGGGGTGAGGAAGGGGAAGGGGAGAAAAAGAAGGGAGAGGGAGAGAAGAGGGAGGGTAGAGAGAGGGGGAGGAGGAGGGGAAAGGGGAGAGAAGGAGGTGGAGGGAAGGGGGAGGATGAAGGGCGTGGAAGGAGCGAGGTAAGGAGAGAAGTAAGGAAGTGGTGAGAAGGGGTAGGGAGAGGTGAGAGGGGGGGGTGTGGGTGTTGGGGAGAAGAGAGGTGAGGGTGCGGAGGAAAGAAGGGAGGAAAGGGAGTAGATATGTGGGTGGGAAGGTAGGGAGAGAGAATTAAGAGACTAACGAGGAAAGATGGAAGGGAGAGTAAGAGAAGAGAAGGAATGGGAAGGAGAGGAGGGGAGACTGATTAAGGAGGAAGGGGAGGAGAGAGTAATGAGAGGGTAAATGGAGGGAGAAATGGATGGGGAGGGGAGATAAATGGGAGGTAGTGAGAGAGAGAGAGAGAGAGAGAGAGAGAGAGAGAGAGAGAGAGAGAGAGAGAGAGAGAGAGAGAGGAAGCACTATATTTTACCTCAATAATAATAATAATAATAATAATAATAATAATAATGTACTATACCTATCAGGAACTCTTTCTGTCTTTCTTTTCTTTAATCCCCACCCACCTACCCCTTTATCCACATCCATAACCATACCCACCTACTTAATCTCCTCACATCCACCTACCCACCCACTAACCACATACCCACCTACCTACCTCCATATCTACCCACCCACCCATCTACACATACCCACCTACTAACCCACCACCTCATCGTATACCCACCAACCTACCTACCCACCTAATTACCTACAAACTCACCCACCTACCCACCTCCATACCCACCTACCCACCACCATATCTACCCACTAATCCACCTCTATCTCTTGGCCGCAGTGTTGCATCTTTATCTCTTTTCTATCGCTACTCCAATGGTCACTGCTCCTCTGGACTGTCTGCTTGCACCCCTCTACCACTACGGCGGGCGTGTAGCACCCGTCTAACAGCAAACTCTCATCCCTTTTCCGTCCAACTCTCAAACGCATGAGTTATCCGTTGCTCCCAGTCCTTCATATATGCAACAGGTCAACTCTGGAACTGTCTCCCTCTGTATTTCCTACTGCCTATGACCTTTCAAACGCAGTGTGTCCAGGCATCTCGAAATGAACGGATCTTGAATCTGGCTCTCTGTTATCTTGTTTTTGTATTTTCTTGGAGGGAACAGTTTGTGGGCTTCTAGATTTTGGTTCCTTCTTGCATAAAAAAAAATCTACCAACCAACCCACCTACCCACTTCCCCAGCCCGTACCCACCCACCCACCCACCTCCATACCC
>NC_137010.1:5316100-5321100 GCF_032717465.1 Coenobita brevimanus
ATTCAAGCTCCCGGAATCCCCACTTCACCTCATGGGCCTAAGCATCTGGATTTTCTTTATATATATATATATATATATATATATATATATATATATATATCTATATATATTTATCTATCTATATATATATATTCATATATATATATATACCTGTATATATATATATATATATATATATATACATATATATATATATATATGTATCTATAAATATATATATATATATATATATATATATATATATATATATATATATATATATATATATTTTGTTTTGTTTTTTCTAATGTCCATGTACGATTTTACTTTTTTGGCTAGCAATTGCATCTCTATCTTTGCCAACTCTGCTAAATAAACAATTAAGGGATAACTGATAAAGAGATACGGTAATTAGCTTGTTAAATGATGTTAATGTTAAAGAGTGGTTAATTATAGACGCGATTTAATGGAAGTAGATTATACATAACAATGTGGAGAGGAGAGAGAGAGAGAGAGAGAGAGAGAGAGAGAGAGAGAGAGAGAGAGAGAGAGAGAGAGAGAAAGCTAGTTCCTTCTCTCTCTCTGTATATACCCTAGAGCCCAGCCAAATTCCCTGATATTAAACACCTCCAGGCACCTCAATCATCTCAACCTCAGCCATTCCCACCAGCCCCTCCACGTCTCCCTCCCACATATACCCCTCCACGCCACCCTCCTACATATACACCTCCAATACACCCACACACCTGCCCTTCCACGCCCCCCTCCCACATGTACACACCTCCACTACACCCACCCGCCTCCCTCTCCCTCTTCTCACTCCCCAATCATCTTCGCCTCTAAATGTTCTCCCTCCCAACCTCTCCTTCTCTAGTCCTTCCACAGGTTCAGGTCGCCTCGCTGTATTTCTGATTTTCCTGTTATTCTGTTACTAGTGAATGCTCGTAAAAATTTGCCGGAGTTTCCCTTTTAAAATTCCAATTATGAGTGTCCTCACCTATACCCCTACCAACCACAGTCCAATGACCAATTTTGACCAAAAAGTTGAAAAAATGAGTTTCCTATATTTTTGCAAGTTCCAATTTCAGACAATTTCGTGTGTCGCGTCGCGCGCGATCGCCATTTTTTCTCGTGTTTTTCTGGCACTCCCGGGCATCACCCTGACCCAATCCAAAAAAATTAGGTTGCTACATATTACCGTTCTATTAAATGGTACGAACAAACGCACAGGCAGACACACACATACACAGCTTGACTTTATTAATTAGATTATCGTTCTTCTCCGGCCCATTTCCCGTAGCTCAGCAGCAGAACGAGACACTGCCAGCAATCAACATTCTTCCCCCAAACCTTCTTCGTGACTAGCATCGTGTTCTAGGGTTAATCTCTTCTTACAGCCCAACGTTCAAGATGGAGAGATGGCAATTTTACGCCTAGTGAAAATGAACATAGTGTAGTTATGTTATTCAGAGTAACTTCAGAATATTTTAATTGCCCGAGGGAAATTACTGTCAGTTCAATGGTTAATCAATGTAGTTCTTTGCCTTCGTCCCACGGTAAGGTCGCGTCCACACCAAAGTCTTGCTGGTGAGGGAGAGAGCTCTGCATCACTATATAGGAATCCTCGCCAGCACCCACCCGCATCCGCCAGCACCCGCAAGTAACTGGTGTGGACGCGTTCTTATTTCCCTCAGCAAAAATATACGACATCTCGGTGCGTCAATAGCAGGGGTAGGAGGCCGGTATTCTAGTCGTCCAGGAAGCTCCCTAACACCTGTTCCTTAGCGATTTATTTTCGGATACGGGTGGTTAATATCCGTTTTTCATGCAGAGTAAGGCGATATTGGAAGGATTTATGTAACAGAGTAGGACAGTACGGTGTAATAAAGAAAATAAATCACTCACGAAAAGGGGTTAGGGATGGATAAAATCGACTGGCGTTAGGTGGAAGTGAATACTACTATAGTCGCGGCGCGCAACTCTGAGGTTGTTATTATCGTGCTCTGGCAACCTAACATTCAAAAGTGCGTCTGATTTCTTGTATAATATGAGCAGCATGTGATTCGTGTATAATAATATTCGTGTATAAGATATTCGTGCATAATAATATGATTCGTGTATAATATGATACGAAATCGGACGCACTTTAGAATGGTAGGGTGCAAGGGTACGATAATGACAACCTCAGAGTCGTGCGCCGCGACTACAGAATTATACCATTGCCGACTTTATTAACACTCTCAGGTTCCTTTATTCTCTCACAGGTAAATAAAACTGAGTGGCGGTAGAAGGAACGGGATACTATAGTCCTTTCTCGCTAACTTGGCCCAAATCTCTCTCTCTCTCTCTCTCTCGCAGCTTATTGTCACGTTACTCAGTGACAGAATAAGACAATACTATGGCTCTTACATCCTTTTGATAACACTTCTTCGTGACTAGTATCGAACTCTGTCGAAAAGTTCCTCTCTCTCTCTCTCTCTCTCTCTCAGTATTCAAGATGGCGATTTTGGGTCAGGTTAAAGTAAAACGGGTACAGAGTTGTCGCGAGCATGTGAGGGGGGTTAAATTCTAGGTATACCCGGCGAAATGCCCCTTCTGAACGATGACATATTTTCTTTCCCTTTTTTTCTTTCGTTTTTTCTTTTTTCTTTCCTTTTTATTTTTTTCCGTCTCGTATTATCAGTCTGTTTTCATCCGACGGAACCGGGTCACGTACTAAGTCGTGGGTGAGTGAAAGAACCTTACCTGTGCGATGGAAACGAGTCTCCTTGGTTACTAGTCAAATCAGCCCTCCAGCCTCACTACACCTGGCCATCAACCGAGCTGAGGGGGGGTCGGAAAAATTCGCTTATTAATAACCACACGACTCTCACTCACTCTCTCTCTCTCTCTCTCTCTCTCTCTCTCTCTCTCTTTCTCTCTCTCTCTCTCTCTCTCTCTCTCTCTCTCTCTGTGAAAAATGACCCCCCGGTAATTACTCTTTTTCTATCAGACAAATTTATTTAGTTTTGAAAATCCCTCCTCTCCCCAAAGTGGTGAATGAATGTATAAACAAATGTATGTGTATATTTTATGTATACTACTGGAATTAACGGCCATACACATCCAAGGTATACACACTCAGGGTATACACATTCAGGGGGTATACATATTCTGGGTATACACATCAGGGTATACACGTTCTGGGCATACATATTCGGGGTGTACACATTCAGGGTTACAGTATATGCATACATCAAACGACTCAATGGCCTTTGTTATACTGAATCAGCCCATACATACATATCTACGCGTACACACACATACATGTACGTTATCAAAACCACCCACATACACACACTATCAATTGCTTTCTCTCTCTCTCTCTCTCTCACACACACACACACACACACACACACACACATGCACCACCCTCACAATTCATGTCACAGACACACACACACACACACACACACACACACACGGGCCAGCAGCACACAGTAAGGGAATCGATGGTGGTGAGGACGGATGATGTGAAACCTTGCTTAAAGATGGGTGTTCCGGGGAGCTGTGCGTGGGGTGTAGGTGTGGGTGTAGGTGGGTGTGAGGGGGTAGTGTGTGGGTGTGGGGGGAAGAGGATGTGTGTGGGTGTGGGGGGAGAAGGGAGTGTGTGGGTGTAAGAGTATGTGAGAAAGGGAGTGTGTGAGTGTAGGTGTGTGTGTGTGTGTGTGTGTGTGTGTGTGTGTGTGTGTGTGTGTGTGTGTGTGTGTGTGTGTGTGTGTGTGTGTGTGTGTGTGTGTGTGTGTGTGTGTGTCCGTCTGTCTCAAATATAAATCCAACTCTCCACCACACACACACCACCAAAGGACTCTCCACATGACCTCGCACTCCGCCACTTGGGCACTGATACCCACCGTCTATACAGCACTCAGCCAAGCATACCACACTCAGGCTGGTGTTGATGGCATTAGCGGGGGTGTTTTAATGCAGTGTCAGTGGGAGGCGGTGTGGTGAAAACTGGTGTAGTGATAATAAGGTCTGCGTCATTTCTGAGGTCGAGGTTTTTACACCTTTACATTTATAATCTTTGCATGATGAATTAAAAAAAACGTAACTCATTTTTTATAATCAGATCAAGTTTTTAATCTAGGCCTGATGTCAATTATTTGAAAAGTGCAAAAATTTTTGCATGGTGAATTAATAATTAATGTAATTCATTTTGTCCAATCAGGTGATGTTTTTATTCCGCCAATATTTTTTTAAGTATTGTATTCTTGTGGTATGGCGTGGTTCACAGAACGTCTGTGACTGGCCAGCAAGACCTGAACTGGAACCAGGTTCGTACAATGTTTTGTCACATCCTGTCAACCCACAGGAGATTTTACTTCCATTATTACACATAAAACTTGGACTAATGAAGAATTTTTTCAAAGCGCTCAACAAAGAAATCAAAGTTTTCACTTTTCTGAAACAGAAATTTCCACATCTGAGCGATGCCAAAGTGGAAGCAGTTTGATGGTCCTCAGATCAGGGAACTCATGAACGACATTCAGTTCGACAAAAGCATGGAGGACATTGAGAGGAATGCCTGGCTTTCAGTCAAGTCTATTGTCGCAAACTTTCTGGGCAATCACCGAAGTCCAGAGTATGAACGTGTTGTAGAGGAGCTTCTGCAAAGCTTCCAGTTGCTTGGTGCACGCATGGCTCTAAAGATGCATTTTCTCAGCTGGCATCTAGACTACTTTCCAGACAACTGCGGTGATTGTGGTGAGGGGCAAGGACAGCGTTTTTATCAAGCTGTTCGAGTGATGGAAGAGAGGTAGCAGGGCCGCTGGGATGTGAACATGCTTGCAAAGTTCTGCCGGTGTAATAAGAGACATATTCCAAATGTAAAACAAACGAAAATCTTTGACGAAGTCCTGTCTGCCTCACTGATTGTAATTCTGCTGTCATTCACATATATTTTTTACATTATTTGGTTAAGTAATTCTGCTTTGATAAAATAATTGTGCTGATTTCATACATTTTCTTCATATTCCCTA
>NC_137010.1:5328600-5333600 GCF_032717465.1 Coenobita brevimanus
GAGAGAGAGAGAGAGAGCATATAAACTACTGAAGGTAAAGAAGTAAATGAGAGAGAGAGAGAGAGAAAGAGAGAGAGAGAGAGAGAGAGAGAGAGAGTAAACCTATAAACTACTGAAGGTAAAGAAAAAAATAGATAGAAGGAAAGTCTGCGAAATAGATGAAAAGATCGACAGACAGACAGACAGACAGAGAGGAGGACGTGCCATAAGAGAAGCTAGGTTAGTAGTAGCAGTAGTAGTAGTAGTAGTAGTAGTAGTAGTAGCAGTAGTAGTAGTAGTAGCAGTAGTAGTAGTAGTAGTAGCAGTAGCAGTAGTAGTAGTGACGCTCCTCTCCACCACGTCATCGTCCTGAAGGGATTTAATAATAACTTTGTGTCGGGTTGTAAATCTCGTGGCCTAATTTTATGGGTAACTCGTTAAAATTTAAATGTCATTATATAACTCGATTATTCTCAGTTATCTGGGGGGTGATTATTGGAGGGGGGGAGGGAGGAAAGGAAGGAGAGAGAGACAAGAAAAGGGAGAGCAAAGGAGGGATGAGATGAGGAAGGGAGGAGAGAGGGAGAAGAAAGAAAATGTGTGACTCGGAACGGGAGGATGAAAGGGACAATAGAAAACGGAGGGAGGGAAAAGGGAAGTGTGGAAGGAGAGAGAGAGAGAGAGAGAGAGAGAGAGAGAGAGAGAGAGAAAGGGAGAACAAGGGAGTGGATGAAGGTAAGAATATGAAGGCGTGTGTGTGTGTGTGTGTGTGTGTGTGTGTGTGTGTGTGTGTGTGTGTGTGTGTGTGTGTGTGTGTGTGTGTGTGTGAGAGAGAGAGAGAGAGAGAGAGAGAGAGAGAGAGAGAGAATCCTCAACTTTTCCGCACATGCCGGGGCAGGCGAGAAAGAAAACTGCTTGTGTATTGGAAAGAGAAGTGACGAAGAAGTGTGAAAGTGTGTGAAAGTGTGTGAGAAAGTGTGAAAATGTGTGTGTGTGTGTGTGTGTGTGTGTGTGTGTGTGTGTGTGTGAGAGAGAGAGAGAGAGAGAGAGAGAGAGAGAGACCTACCTTCCTGAGTACTTACCCAAGTGTCACGCTACGTATCTACCTACCTACCTACCTACCAACCTGTCTACTTGTCTTTTGATTCATCTACCTACCTACTGATTTGGATTCTGTCTATCTAGCCTACTTACATACCTCCTTTGTTTACCTGCTCATCTGTCTACTTACATACCTACCTACCTACCTCTATGCCGACCTACATATCTGTCTCTCTACCTACCTACCTACTTCATTTTCAGTCTGTCTACTTACTTACAATCCTACCTACCTTCCTAACTATATACCTATCCATCTACTTACCTACCTGCCTACCTACTAACATACCGTATCTACCTACCTGCTGCCTACTTGCATATCTACCTACCTGCCTACCTACTAACATACCGTATCTATTTACCTGCCTACCTACTTACATATCTACCTACCTGCCTACCTACTTACACATCCACCTACCTACTAACATACCGTATCTATTTACCTGCCTACCTACTTACATATCTACCTACATGCCTACCTACTTACATATCTACCTACCTGCCTACCTACTTACACATCTACCTACCTACTAACATACCGTATCTATTTACCTGCCTACCTACTTACATATCTACCTACATGCCTACCTACTTACGTATCTACCTACATGCCTACCTACGCGTGTACCTGTGCTTGTTTAAGTCTCATTTAAGTTTCCAAATAGTCAATTCCCTTCCTCCATTCTCTCTCTCTCTCTCTCTCTCTCTCTCTCTCTCTCCAGTTTTCTCCCTCATTCCCCTTATCCTTCATTCCATCTTTCCCTCCACCTCATCCTCCTTCCTTTCTTCCTTCCATCGCTCCCTCATTCCTCTCTCCCTCCCTCCACCTCTCCCTCCTTCTTTCCTTCCCTTCCTCCATCTACCCCTCCTTTCCCTCTTTCCTCTCCCCTTTTCCTTCTCCTGCTTTCTCTCCAGCTTTTCCTTCTTCTCTGCTTCATCTTTCCCTCCCTAACTCTCTTCCTCCCTCCCTCCACCCCTCCATTTTTCCCTCCCTCCCTCCTTCCATCCAACTCTCCTTCACCCCTTCCATCTCTCCATTTCTTCCTCCCTCCCTCCATCTCTCCATTTCGCCCTCCCTCCCTCCTTCCTTCAACTTTCCCTCTTTCCCTTCTTCCCTCCATCTCTCCCTCCCTCCTTCCTCCACACAGGGAACGTCTCACCTCAGCTTACCCTTATTTACCGAAGTAAACAAAAACCTAAGACGATTATGAGTCGGGCTCAGAATTCTAGGAGGATTCTTTGTTAGTGTTACCTGTGTACGACAAGTAGACAGCAAATCTGTCATCGCCTACTCTTCCGTCGCTCACATAAGATTAGTGTTTTGTGGCCTCTTAACTTTTGGATGATGAGGAAATAACGATGCTGTTGCTGTAATAGTAGGTGATGGTCTGTGTTCTTCAGGGCTATTCTGTCTTGCAAACATAGTATACGAACGAATTGGAAGCGAAGTCTTCTAATCAATAAAGGCTTGTTAAACTTTATGCCAAGAATGGCGCTATGGTGATTCTTACTAAGAATCAGTAACATGGCTGCACCACCTTCCATTAATTTATTAGGAGAAATCAATCTAATTATAAGAATCATTAGCCGAAACAAACTAACTGCTTTAAGGATCAGGTTACTATCTTTTTTCAGAGCAGCTTCCACCCTTTATCTATACTCTCTTAGAGAACACGGCGTATTTTCCAGATCTCTCTACTCTTGTTGCTCAGGAAAAGTACGAGAATACTTAGTTTTAAGACTTCACTGAATTCCCCTAAACATCTTCATTCCAAAAAGAAACCTAATTATACCTAACCTCTAATTAAACTTCTTATCCCACTTTTATATATCTTAACTCTATTACAACTTAGCTCGTTTAGGTAGTTTATTACTAAAACGTTAGTTTGTGGAGCTAAAAAAATAAAGATTTTATCCTAAACCATGATTTGAAAAATTTCAATACACCTACCAAGAATAGCTTTCCTAAAAATTGAATCCGCTAGACTTCAAAAATGCAATTACAGGAGAGAGAGAGAGAGAGAGAGAGAGAGAGAGAGGGAGAGAGAGAGAGAGAGAGAGAGAGAGAGAGAGAGAGAGAGAGAGAGAGAGAGAGAGATGGAAGTAAGAAAATAAAGCCAGAACAGTATTGACACTCTCAGGCTCCTATGACCCCCCCCCTCTGAGCTGAATAAAATTTCTGACGTCGTACTAGAGTTGTCCCGGCCGTGAGGGGGTTAAGGGAAGGAAGGAGGAATATTGAGGATGAAGGAAATAGCGGGAATGGATAAAAAGAGGGAGAAGGAAGGATGGGAGGTAAGGATGGATGGATGGATAGATGGATGGATGGAAGGAAGGAAGAAGGAAGAAAGGATGTATGGAAGGAAGGAAGGAAGAATGGAAGGCAGGAAGGACGGAAGGAACGAAAGAAGGAGGGAAGGAACGAACGAGTGAAATGACGAACGAACGACGAAGGTAAGGAAGGAAGGAAGGAAGGATGGAATGAATAAAAAAATCGATAAATGAATGAATGAAGGAAGGAAGGAAAAAAGGAAGGAAGCAAGGAAGGAAAAATGTAGAAGGGAGGGAAGGAGAGACGGAGAGAAAAAAACAGCCTGAATGGATTAGTGAGGAATAAAGATTTGAGAGAGAGAGAGAGAGAGAGAGAGAGAGAGAGAGAGAGAGAGAGAGAGAGAGAGAGAGAGAGAGAGAGAGATGTAAAAACACCCTCACTATTTCCCCAGTCCTGAGTGAGACAGCCTTAGCATGTATTCAATATGGACGGTGGGTGTTAGCGCCGAAGTGGTGACATGCGAAGAAGCGTGGAACTAAAGAGAACTACACGGGCCTTAGGAAACAGAATATCAAATTTATATTCAGAGTCGGATCCATTAAACACACACACACACACACACACACACACACACACACACACACACACACACACACACACACACACACACACACACACACACGCACGCACACGCGCGGGCGCCTTTTTACGGCATTCTTCATTATAATTCAAGTTCCTCTACAATACGCGATTTAGCTTCATAATGACCTTCAATAATAGATAATTATGGCACTAAAGAAGAGGTTAATTATCACTATAATGAAGGGGTCAATTAACACTATTTTAAAAAGGTTAATGACACTGTAATTAACCTGTAAAGTTTGTAAAATATAAATTAAGAGGAATATCATCGCTAGGGTGTGGCATCGACGTGAGGAAAATATTTCTTCATTTTCTCCTCCTCCTCCTCCTCTTCCTTCTTCTTTTTCTTCTTCTTCTTCTTCTTCTCTTCCTCCTCCTCCTCCTTCTTTTTTTCTTCTCTTCCTCCTCCTTTTTTTTCTTCTTCTCTTCCTCCTCCTCCGTCTTCTTCTTCTTCTTATTTTTATTATTATTATTTTTCTTACCGTCGTCATCCTTCTCCTCCTCCTAGTTCTTCTAGTTTGTCTATTTCCTCTTCTACTTCACCATCATCAATATCACCTACTTCATCACCATCATCATCATCATCAATATCACCTACTGCATCACCATCACCATTATCAATATCACCTACTGCATCACCATCATCATCATCTCTACTCATCCTCATCTCACTCAACACAGGACACAGCAGACTAACACGACCGGCCAAGGGGTATACCTCCACATATATCCACCCCCTTTCATATCTCGCCTCCTGGTCTACCCGAGTATACGTTATATAAACAATATGCCCAGACGCCTCTCTCGCCCTTCTCCAATATAGTGGATTTTTTCGACGTCTCCCCCCCACCGCGCCTCTCACTCACTCACTCCACCCGTTTTCTATGTGCCTCTTCATATTCTCTCTTTCTCTCTGTTCAGTTTGTGTATCTTCATGCCTGTCTGTAGCTTCTCTCTCTCTCTCTCTGCCTGTGTAACTCTGTCCATCAATCTTGTCTCTACCTCTCAC